>NC_061105.1:1349759-1391396 GCF_015104395.2 Macrobrachium nipponense | reverse complement strand
TTCCCACACTTGAGGCAAACTATTTGGTGGTAGTGTAGATTAATGGTCAACATATTGTACTTTCTTAGCCAATGAAAGATCTTAGTCCTTTACCATCTTAGGCTGGTTGGTACTGACTCCTCCTCCTCCTCTTGCTTTTGGTTGATGATCGTTAGATAATGTGGAAAATGCCTGTCGTTGACACTCGTTTCTCACCTGTTTATCAGAGGAAGTTAAGTATATCTTACTTTTACCAGACCACTGAGCTGATTAACAGCTCTCCTAGGGCTGGCCCGAAGGATTAAATATTTTTATGTGGCTAGGAACCAATTGGTCACCTAGCAACGGGACCTACAGCTTATTGTGGGATCCGAACCACACTAAATCGAGAAATGAATTTCTGTCACCAGAAATAAATTCCTCTGATTCCGCGTTGGTCGAGCCGGGATTCGAACTCCGGACCACCGGACTGGCAGCCGAGCACGAAAACCATTCGTCTAGCGAGGAACTATCAGAGGAAGTGTTCAAGCTCCATTTCATAATGATGGACTTGAGTTTGACTGCTGTTTAATACCAGTTCTTAATTGATAATAGTATTGTTTGTGCTGTAATTCTTTGGGAAAACCAAAAGGACAGGGTAAAGACTAGTTTAGGACTGTTCAATTCAAATAGTCTGACAGTAGTCAGTTATAATTTTTTTCAATGAAATGGCAAGAATGTGGCTTTAACTACAAGTGTGTTTGTTGTAGCTGTAACTTGCATCTTCTTGTGATCGACTTTATAGCTTGAAGGCTGAAGAGGAGTGTTACATTCACTTGGACACGTGTACATATTTCAGTTACAATTCATATTGCATCTGGAAACAAAAGATAAGAGTGACAAGTAGATTAGTAAAATCATATAATTCCCAAGGAATTTGAAAAGTATTAGTTAGCATATATAAATAATCCTTTGTGACCGCAAGAACCACTGTAGAAGAGAGAGAATTATTTTTTGATAGAAAATTGTAAACCTCTTATAAACCTATCAAAAGTAGATATTTAAAAGGAATTATTTTAACAAAATTATGACTCGAAGGATTAAGAGGGTCCGCCGAATTATGCATATTGGTATAAGCATTGATATTTGGATAGTATTTATTTATACTTGCAGTTACCCATTAAGGAAGAGAAAAGGGCAAAACAAAAAGGAATGCTAATCCATCAATGACATTACAAATATGCTTGTGGCCCTGGTTTTGAAAATCTAGAATTTCTTTGTAAATAGTGTGTGATAACTGTGACGATAAATATTTTCCTTTTGTCTCATTTCTTTGCTGAATGTTAGGTGCAGTTGTGAAACATTGATTGATACAAAATAACACCTTTGGTCCTCATTTGCCCATAAAAGATATAATAGCCAATTGCTCCTTCTTAGCAATCCATTGCATGTATGCCAAGCAGATATTGTGTACTGTATGCCATAATAAGGATGTGATTATGGCATATTTGGTTTCTAATAGGCAAATTAAATGCAGTTTCTAGCAAACTAAGTTTGTTGTTCAATTGCACTTCACTTTACAACTATATACTGTATATATTGACTTTCCATTTGAGTCAGTATGTGTACATGATTGCATCCTTAAAAACCAGTGTCAGAATCAGTTGCTATGAGCCTGTATGACTTCACCTTCAATCTTGCAGCCATGTTTGTTTTGCTATAATGATACAATTTAGCCATTGGATGGCATCAGGCACATAACTTTTTCTGATTGCATAACATTTTTTATTTTTATACTGAGTGTCACCACTTTTAGTTATCTTATCAGTCTGTAAATTATAACCTTGGTTTAGCAATAGTCAAAATTTAGAGGCCACAATTTGGACGATTGATTGTCTGAATTTTGGCTATTTGTTATAACCCTAAAGATCGGTGTTCAGTGTCAAAACAAAAATGCAAAGAACCATCAGATTCGGATTGTCGCAATATAAGTTCAAGGAGCCACATGGATGTCATACTGCCGATGATTCTCTGATGATCAGATACAGTGTGTTCTCTAAAAGTGTTTTTTGCCAGAGAGATGAGGATGACTGTGTATTAATCTTTTGGTCATTTTAATAGATGCTTCCATATCATTTTTACTCACTAGTGAAGGCAGTTGATTGGTTGACTTGTATAGATATCTTTTTGTATTTGTATTTACATGACAGACTCAGTATTTGTATTTACACAAGTCTTTAAAACACTGCTGCCTCAAAGGCCCATGTTCGTTGTCCTAGTATTGCGGCTGCTGCTATAACTGTTTTTTTCTCAGCTTTTTTTTCTTCTCAATTTTTATGATCAAAAGTTTTTTTTTCCTTCGGTTGCTACAAAGCCTAATGTTCTAATGAAGTTAGACTCTAGTAGACACCAAATGATAGACTAGTAGAAACATGATAAATTCCATGATCATACTCTGCATGATTGATAAAGTAAATCATTGCAACAAGATAAAATTTTGCACGTGAGCTAATCATTCCGCATGTCAGTGTGAGAACTGTGCATTTTCCCCCTGCATGAAGAGCCACATCGGCTGCCCAAAGGACAATAGCACCCGCAATTCCCTTAGCAGCCCTGGCCCAAGTGGAATGTGTTATCATAGACCATACTCATAACTGTTACAGTTGATGCTGCTTATTGTTTTATGACTGGTATTATGATGACAGATATCATGAATTAAAATCAGTCCATTTAGACTTTGGAAGAAGGGGCTTTTGGGCAGAGCAAAGTGAAAAATTTCTTTGTGAGCTTTATATGGCCCCAAAGTCATTGCAGAAAGAAGAGACTAATGTCCAATTGAATGATGATATATAACTCTGACAGTAATACGTCAGATATTCCGTTTTGACAAGGCATCTTTAACTTGTTTACAGAATTTTGTTGAACCATCAAGATTACAATGACAACAAGAGCACTTTGGTCCTTAACTGCCCGCTTTCACCTGTATCACCACCTCCATCACCACCACCACCACCACCACTACCACTACAACCATCTTTCAACCACACATTGTATTGGTTGCCAGTATATATATATATATATATATCCCTCCCCTCCCCCTAACCCCCATACTCTTCCCCTTAAATTCCACCAGTCTGGGATTTCCCAAGCCGGACATGAAATACAAGCTCAGGACTTGAACATTTAGTGCGTGAGAATCTTCGGCTTTGTCCAGTGGCAGCTCCCGTGATGCATTCTTAGTGTGCATTTCAAAGCTGAGGTTGAATGGACGGAATGATGTTAATGGTTGTGTATGCATCTTTGTATCATATGTCCAGCAAATCTGATCCTTGTGTTTAGTGATAAAAAGGTCTATTTTTTCAGAGATAGCATAGGAGAGGTCACTGTTCATGTTACAGATATATTTTGTCTTATTGGGTATATGATAAGAACGTTAGAATAAGAAGATGCAGATTAAAATTCATTATTAAAAGAGAGAAGAAAGGTCAGCTCTGTTGGATAGCATGAGCAAAGCAGCATCGCAGTACATATTAAGAATATTGAAAGACAATTTAGGAAGAATGTTGAATGACAAATTGCATTCTTTAAGAAATTATCCTATTTAAAAAGTTGGGTTAGAATAAAATTTCTAGATTTCTTTTGTGCTGATTTGCAGAATGATTAATATAATTTCTAAAATAGCATTCTGGTTTTAACAAGATCTCAATAATTCTCATTAGTATTAAATATAAGTTGGGATATATTTAATAGTACTGGCAAAAAGTACAATTTATTTTTATGTTAATCATTAGCTCCTGTTTTTAAAATGTTGGGCCTTTTACTAAATATTGATTTTTTAAGTAGGGTTTAAAGTCGGTGACTTGCAAATAGCAAGTCTTAGAACCTAATCGAGCAAAGTGGTCAGATATTAGCTACAGGGGTTGTGTGCTTGACGCCAATTTGTAGTTAATGTATTTTCTGATAGGCGTAGGTAATCTTCTTTGATAAGAGTTAATATTTATATATTGTAAATTTATCATACTTTTTTAAGCCGCAATAAATGTTAATTTCATCTTATCCAAATAGGTGTTTGTTAATGTTATCGTAAGCACTTGTTAACTGACACAGTGTTGTTGTAATTTTTGGGTGAATACCTCTCTAGCTGAAGGATTTTCTGTTATTTCAAGGTTGGAGTATTGCCAGTAAGCATTTCTGGATCATTTTTCATATCTCAACCCTATCAAATTGTAGGAAAAAATATGATTACAGAACTTAAGAGCAAACAAATAGGTTGATGTTACTTGGCCTTTTTAAATGATTTACTGCCAGATGCTGCTTTGCCGCAGAATGCTGGAATGGAGTAGACACCTTTTGGTACAGATTACAGTATTGTACAATGTTTGTTTTCTTTTCTTGCTCTGACTTGAGGGACATCCTTATTAATATGCCTATTATATATTTGATAATGCCTGCAAGAGAATTAGTGATAATTGGCAGTGTGCCTAGAAGTCAGATCTATACCTTTAAGTAATAAGTGAAGGTATCCAATTACTACACTGATAAGCACCTTTGTTGCATCTTGCTGAAACTAAAGAATTTTTTATTTGCATATTCATGATTTTGCAACTTTGTGCATTTTGTTTTTAAACCTTCAGTCATAATTCTTGGTCTTGCTTTGCTTTTTGATGGTAGATTAGGATGAGTTTGTAGTAAAGTGGATGATTCATAAAGTAGGGTAACTCATACATTTTGTTCTTTTGACTGTTATATTTATGCATCTGTTCGTTCAGGTTATATCTTCGGAGAATGTTTCTGTATGAGAAGTCTTGGACGATTCAAAGTGACTTTGACTGGTGAACAAATCATAAGATGCTGAGTTATGTGCATAATTGAAAGAAAGTGTACTATAGAGGTACTGTCTGTAGGTCACAGCATCATGTGGAAGAGCACTGCAGTTTATATACTCAGTAGTTGAAACTTTAGTAGGCTTGTGTATCAAAACTAAATGCAAATGTTTTGCTGAAAAAGATTTGGGTTATAACCCAAACAGCAAAACATATGCATATTATTTGATATTATTGATAATGTGGTTTTTGGTGGAACGTGTAATTGCAGTAGACCCAAGCAGTTCTGAAGCTTTTATGTTTACTGCAGTTGTTTTTTGTGACCTGAAAGATTGAAGGTATATGAAAGTCAATCTGTTAAAAGATCCATACCAAGTGACCCACTCAGAATACAGAAATTTCTGCAGATTGGGAATACTGCAGGTATAGTAATGACAGTTCATGGATTGGGTATTCGCAGTGCATGTACTTTAGGTATTGCATAGCTTATGGCTTTTTTCTTAAGTGCCGGATTTTAATTCTTTTTTTTAACTACTATATTTTGTTTGTTGATTTATACTTTTTTTCACGTTCTCTTTATGATGAAGTAGGGCTTTGTATTATTCTTTTACTCATGGATTGTGAGTGATAGCTCAGACTGTCTAGCCTTAATATCATGTACATGGGGTGTATATTAGGACAGAGCATGAGTTACTCAGTAAAATTTGGTTTGAGTTCTTTTCTGTTTAAGAAATTATGCTTCATATAACACTAACAAGTGCAAGAGGACCTATGTTTTGTGTAAAATAATGAGAGGATTCTGTTGGGGAGTGTGTGATTAACTGCATACCCAACTGGTTATTAATTGCTGAGCTGTTTCAAGAGTGATATTTAAAACCTTGGAAGGAGCCTAATATAACACCAAAATATGCCCAGAAATACTGGAACATTACTAATCGAGGAATCATGTATAGATGTATATAATATATAGCTATTGAAATATTAACACTGTATAAAGAAACAAGGAGTAGTATTGTTATTCAGTGCAGTAAGCTGTAAATCCAAATTTCACACCACCAAACAGTGCTACTACACTCGCTCTCACTCTTTATAATGTGTTCTACCATTTTAGTCTGAAGTGCCTGTCTTCCTTTGAATTTTTATGAATGTCCCCTTCATTTGTAGATTGAGGTACAAATAAAGGGCACACTGTGCTTTATTCCCTCTTTGAGCAAATGGGTATAGTATTCTGTTTTTTGAAGGAAATGAAAATAACTTATTGGAAGACTATTAGCAGATGTGAGCTTCCAGTGAATGCCAACAAACCTTTCAAACTTAACGTTTCAGTTCCTGGGAATGTTCTCTGATTTAACCAGTTGTGACTGTATGTTGACTGGTGACTGGCTTATTATGGAAATAAAAGTGACTGTTCCTACATTATAATATACAAGATGTTGCATAACAGAAGCAATTTAACCAGTCTGGACTGTCGTACTTGACTGATAATTTAGTAAGCATTCTCATCAATGAACTATAGTTGGGGTCAGGTGGTCTGTCATTGGAATATTGTTTTCAGTAAATATCTCGTCGTGGCAACACTGCTGATTGGCCTGATTCTGTCTTATTCAAATGCACACAAATAGACTGAATTCCTACTAAATCATTCATTTATGTAAGAATCAGAATTATGCACAGAAAATGCAGAAATAACTTTAGTATTAAATATATCCTTTTGAGTTACTATAGAAATACAGTATTGGAGCTATAATGAGATAAAATCAAGTACCAGAAAGAAGTATATACAACCAGAGAAGACGGGTCATGGGAAATGACCTAATTTGAGATGTGTATTCAAGACCTTTGTCATTCAGTGTTTGTCCATGGCCTTCAGTAAGTTCTTGACATCACCTGTTATTGTATGATATCCCAAAACCACTGAGTTCCATTGCAACCACAGGAATATTTTGAACTTCTTAGTCAGTAGTAGGGAGCTCCCTGATGGTGTTTACCACCTCACTCACCAGGGGTTTCCAGTAAGCTTTCACCATCTAATGTTTTACTAAATGGACGGCTTCCATAATGAATGCTATGATGTCAGCTATATTGAAAGTTCACCACAAGCTCATGACATCGTAATTAGTCATTGTCCATGGCAGTTTGAATCTTTGTGCGCATCATGCAACATAATATGCCCATGCTGCATCTTTTTATCATTTGGTCTGAAGGTTGGATCAGTTACATAATAGAGGGGATTAAAAAACACAACCCAGACAGTTTTACCCTTGTACATAATGGACTTAGGGTGTGTGGAAACATTATCATTAGCAAAAACTTTGAAAGACATCCCTTTCTCCGAGTATTTTTGAAATTTCAGGGGATGAAACATTTCTGAGATTAGTCCAGAAATGGACTACCATTAACAAAGCCTTCATGTTATTTTGCTAAAACCCTGGCAGTTGGTCTTTTTCTTTTATCCTTGGATTGTTAACAGGATACACAAGGCTTAGCTTCATCACATGCACATTTCTTTGACCAGTCCGTTTGCCTGCTTTGATTTTATGCCAATATGTGAACAGAATGGCACTGTTTATCCCGAACGAGTTGTTGTTTTTCCTTTGCTATTAGATATTTGATGTGGAATGGATTCTTCTGTAATGATTGCCTTTAGCTGGTAAGGGAACTATGATCATTGTTGGGTTATGTTGATTCCCAGATAATCTCAGTATTTTTACTCTTAATTATTTTGCAGTTTCCTGTATTTTACAAAACTATGAAACTTAACATGTGGTAGTTTGAAATACAATATATTCTAGGAAGCCTTCATGAAGCTACCTGTAGGAACCATATTACGTAAACCAAATCCTCCAATGACTTATTATAAAGAAAACATTATTGCTATTTCCGGGGCTTCATTGAGAAGCTTTTTGCCTTACGGGCTGTTCTATGAGCAAGAGCCTGTGCTGGCATAAGGCCAGTTTAATCTCAAACAACAACAGCAACAGCTTTTTGCTTTGATTCTTTGTGACCCATTTTGCAAATAGCGGGTAACAAATTCTTTCCAATTTGACAGCTGACTTCTGCAAGCAACTTCCCACCCTTTAATAAATCCAATGTTTTCACTAAATCATTCAGATAGAGCATATGATATTTTCTCCCTTGGTTTTTGGAACCATTTTATCTCTAATCAGTCAATTAAGAGCAATGGAATTATGTGCTACTTTGAATGACAAACACACGCAGCACGAAGTGGGAGCAAACTGACAGAGCAGAACATAGATGCATCTTGACTCAGCAGCATCGACCTTTGTATGTTGTTTCTTCTATGTATGTAGTGGGCAGCAGTGCATGTGAGAATATTTTTCTGAGGATACAGTGCAAGATATTGTTTTATTTATATATTTTTGAATCGGATGTCAAACATGGATAGTGAAAGTTAACTGTTTATTAAAAATGAGGCATTGTTAAGGGTTTTGGAACTTATTTAGTAGTTGGTCATGTGATGATAGGAGAGACGCAGTCGGTCAGAGAAGTGATGCCAGGATGAAGAAGAGTGAGAATGATTAGAACATCATGGAGAAGATGCATAAGTGGAAATTTGGACCAATGGAAGTCAGATTGAAAGTGCACAAGACAGAATATGTAGAGAATTTATTTAATGTGTAACTTTGCAGTTGGGAGGCCTGACTTCAGTATGTTGATAATGTTGGGTTTTATTTTCTTTTAAAAGCTTTCCATCCCAGAACTTTTTTTTAAGTGTTAACTAATCCCTAGGGCAATTCTTTTCTGGCGCTTGATTTGAAATTACAACATAAAATTTAACATGAAAAAATAAGAAGGGACAAAACTTGGGTTTGGTGCAGAGTGTAAAGCTCCATGTCATCTGGTACTTGCTCCTAAGCCTCAAAAGGTTGTTTGTAATGTTATAGCTCTGCTTTGTTGGTAGTGAAATCATTTTGGAATTTTAGACTGAATCACCATACAAAGAACCCTATCAGTAACAATTTAATTTGTTCTACTTTCATATGCAATTCTGAATTCTCTTAATTGTTTCTGTGAAAATTTTTTTTATTTTGGCATGCATTCTTTTGTTGCAAAAATAGTTCATTAAGCGAATAACATATAATTGTCAAGTGATAGAGAAGGGAATTATCATGTTTATAGCTTGAATGCCTAATTTTACCATATTTTTAGATCCATCAAGAAGCTAATTAGATATTGTGTTCTATCAAAACTAGAAGTTGTGAATTCATCGTTCATTTTTAATACAAAGTATGGTTCTTCAGTTTCACCAGATGCAAATTGTTGTAGAAAGGTAGTGCTTATTTTCATCATTGACCTTTGAATGCTTCAATTTTCCATCATACAAATTGTATTTTCCTTTGGGGAATGATTAATTTGCCGCGTTGTTCAAACTGAGCTCAACTTAGTTTCATAAGTGGTACTTTCTGAAGACTGTACCACTGTACTTGAGATTATATTGTATAGAAGGACACTTTTCAAAGAGTTGAAGGTTAAATACAATTACTTCTAAGATTTTTAAAGATGTAGATTTAATATACTTATGAAATTTCTTGTTGTGGGAGACCATAAGGTATTTTATACTGCCTGATGAGGGTCAGATTTGCTGATTATGATATATGATTTGTTGGGATTTTCTGTGAATTTAATATTGACATATATGGTATCTCAAATCCTGAAGTGTGCATTTATTTTGGAAAGTTGTTGAAGGACCAATGTTTCATGCTCATTTACATTTGAATATTTTACATAGATTATTGTAGATATATTTGTAACCTAACTTTTATTACTCTAAGAAATGTTGATATAAAACTTATTAGTTAGGATGATTTATTAGGCAGAATCATAGATCAGTTCTTTAGTGATATGCAATGGGAATCTTTTGAAATATGCATCGTGTGCTGTAAAGGAGAAAGTATAACTGTTGAAATCTTATATACATTGCTTAGCTAATTTAGCAGTTATTTTACTCATACTTAAAAGTGGTTACTATTTTATTACCTGAGGAGCTCTGCAAATATTTGTTTGGTGTTACTCTTTCTTGTATTGTATCTATGCCGAGATACATTTTAACAAGATAAACCACAGGCTATGGTAGAAAAATGAGAATTTTAAAAGGGTTAATTGTTCTAAATTGAACTTAGGGAAAAATTTCTTTTGTTTCAAAAACAATTATTTTTAAACCTTTTATATAACTCACATTTGTAGTCTTCAAGCATCCTTGGCACTCCTTTCCAGAGTTAAAAGTAAAATTGTTGTGATTCATGTTGCTTAATTGATGGCCATGGGAAAACCGGTCATGTCTGCTTCTGCCAGTCATCCATCAGACATGGGAGCCAGGCTATAAAGCCACTTGCCGCTTAAAACTTGTTCGGTCTACTCTCGGTTATCATATTGCTTAGCAAGCAGACCATGGTTAGAACTCAAATCAACCATGGCTGCAATCCTTGAAATTGATTGTCCAAGATTCATAAAGACAGAATGCGGGTTTTGTAAATGATGGATTCATAAGTAAAACAAATTATTTGAACTAAAGAATAATGCTTGCTGACTTTGATGTACTGTGTAATCACCTGTTTCTCACCAGGTGGCATTGGAATGTTCATACTCGTTAGAATTCTTCATGTTTGTCCTGGTGCATGTGGTGTGAATGGGTTGTCATAATTTTGACTGTTTGTGTGTGTGTGTGTGTGTGTGTATGGTATTGTGAGTGTTTATCTGTTTTACATTAAGTCATTTGCAGCAAGCAGAGAGAGAAGCATTAGGTTCTGTACTGACAAGTTTTTGTATACTGAATGTATTTAGTTGGATATGCTGGTCACAAGTGTTACAGATGTAAAAATGTAATGGGTGGTTTGATGAGAGTGAATTATTTTGTGAGGTGTCACAAGATGATAGAGGCCGTCAGTTTGTGTAGACAATAAGTTAGGTCTGTTCTTAAATCTATTCCTTCGTCCTCTTCCTGTTTTATTCCTCCCTCACTACTCCTGCTGCATTTTCTAATGCTTCCTATGTGGTTCAGGAGAAACTTGAGTACTATTTCTGTCATCAGTTAGGCACTTTACGTAGTATGTTATGGGTAAGGATTGCTGTTTCTCCACATAGTGATCATCTTTGTAACCTACTGTTCAAGTGGAAAACCCACCAAACCTGATGGGAAACAGATGTTTACAGTTAATCCAGGTCAGCCAAGCATTATTCTTGTGTTTATTTTGAATGCCGGTTTCACCTAATGGTGCGGAGATATAATCCAACTTTACCCATAAGTAAGTATCCAAATAATTAATATATTATAAAAATTTATAATTAAACACTGTGCACTGTGTGAAGTGCAAGGGTAGATATCTGAGAATTCTCTCTCTCTCTCTCTCTCTCTCTCTCTCTCTCTCTCTCTCTCTCTCTCTCTCTCAATCAGTTTTGGCACACCATGATAAGTTTATGGATATTTTCACTACACTCCAAAACTAACAGTAAAACCTGAATCCTCATTTGATCTATCATGATAAGAGTTTTATTGTTGAACTGTCTGTCCTTGGTATTCCAAGTAATTTTATTTTCTTCATTGCCTCTGCAACAATTCACATATCATTATCTGGCTAAGAGTTATTTAGTCACTTGTAGACATTCTCATTAGTTCTTAAAAACTTATTTTTAAAGGCAAGGCCCCCCAGGAGATTTAAAGTGTTACACAAACATATCTGTCTGTAATATACTATTCTGGCGAAGAAGAAGAAATATGCCTAGCCTGCTTGATAACTATTTGGCTTCTCAGTATGATCAGGATGTATCCAGTCTTCCAGACTTTAGATAGAGTGAGCCTAGTCTCCTTGGACATGATCTGTGTAGACCTGATGAATTGAGAGCAATTTAAAATGAAATAGTAAGTGCTACTGCTGCAGATCCTTACCACTCAGGAAAGACTTGATTTCAAGCGAACATTTTTTATTTTCTGGCTGTGATTGATGTTGATAATGTAAAAGTTGCAAACATGTAACAGTAAATAACACATATTCACAACAAGAAATAACTGATGAAAGTGGATCTTGACATTTATAATTAAATGCAGAAAACTCAAGACCCTGTCAGCATGCAATTTTTTGGTGGTTTATTATAGTATATATGATAAAGCTATATCCAGGACTTGGTCAAATCGATGGATTGATGGATTAAGGAGTGACTTTTACTAAACCTGGGCAAATTGTTGTAGCAGGGCCAACCAGCCAACCAAAGTCTGGTTACACAGACCCTGTTAGAGGCAGGCATCAGTCACGACCATGAAATCAAGACAGGCAGCTGATGATATTAATCCTAGAAGTGCGCACACATATAAAATCAGAGTACTTGACAGGTCACAGGACACCGGGGGCATTCTGGGAACTACAGTACCCCATGACCTGGTACAGATGCCAATAGTCCCTGAAGTTTTTATTAATTCTACCAGTTTCCAGCTTAGCGTTAGTATTATCCTAATGTTAAGACCTAAGGTTTGTTAGTTATGAAAATTACAAATTGATTAAAAATTTGTCATATTCAGATGTAGATCCAAGTTACATATTATGATCCAGAATTAGCATTTACATGTCTGGAGCTCTTTACAGCAGCTGAGACAAACCAATTGTGACTTCATTGGATAGTGCCAAGATGAATGAACACACAAAATGGTAGGTATCTGTCTGAGTGGGAAGATACGTCAATGACATTGTTCACCAGGAACCCATTGTGGGGGGCCCTGTCAAACCAGGCATAATCAACAGAATCCATCCAGCCCAGAATTTGGGGTAAAAGCAGTTAGTTTTTATGTGGATAGGATAGACTAGTCAATGTTGACTTCAACCTAGTCTTTTACAAACTTGAAGAAGCCATTAGGCAATCGTTGAAAACTCAGCCAAGTTGGAATGAATCTGGGACATATACCAGGTCATGGTAAATCCTTTCAACAAGAAAAGCAGCCTGTGAGGCATGCCCTAGCTTTGGTCATCACAGGAAGGAATCGATCAGATATTTTTGCTGAAATTAAGATGAAAGAGGATAAATGTAAGGCAAAGAATTGAGTCGGTTAATGAACAAGGTTTTGTTTTTATTCCAATCATTGGCTACCAAGGATAGGAGAACCCTAGGAAGACTTGGTAAGGGAGAGGGTAACAAGATTACCCAGTTTTTATGTTTGACTTTGCCTCCCCGACTTTGCCTCCCACTAGTTGTGGTTAAAACATTATGTAAAAAAAACAATACTGGAAATCTATTTTTAGTACCCTGAGTTTGTTCATTCTGTCCTTCAGACATCAGATTTATTTTGAGATATGATCAGTAACGGGGTCATGAGTTAAAGAGGGGTATGTGCGTGGCTCCACATGTCTCGTGACTAGGCACAGATGCCAATAGTCCCTTGCGTACACAATTATTTTAAACTTTTCCGGTTTCCAGCTGGCGCTGAGTATTTATCCTAATGTTAAGACCGAAGGTTTGTAAGTTATGAAAAATGCAAATTGGTTAAAAATTTGTCATATTAACATTTTTCTGGCATTGCCTGTGCATTTCTGATTAGTGTGGAAATGTGAGATTAGAGTCAGCAGCTGTTATTGACATTAGAATAAAAAGAAACATTTCTTTTGAGCAGTAATATTTTCTTAACTATTTATAGTCTTTAAAACTTCTTCCATCTTTTATAGTCAAGCAGAAGCTCCAGAATTTTAACATCCTAAATTTATATAGACTTCTTTTGCTTTGCTATCAAATATTTCAACCTGAAAGCAGAAATGTTTTGCTATTTATTAAAGAGCAAGTTGTGTCTATATAAGATGTTGGATAGTATTCCAGTTTATTTTTTTAAGGGACTTTTTAAAATCTAAATAGAGATATTTAGAGGCGCAGTATGTGTAGATTGTATTGATGTGGGTATCCCAGTGAAGTCAAAGGTCAAGTTTTGAAGAAAAAGTTATGGATTTATACTTCATTTACCCAAATTTCTAAAGTGGAAAGTTCTTGAAACCTTATATTTACAATATAGTCAGAAAACAAGATTTAATTTTGAATTGAGCAAGTTCTCGTAGTTTTTTTTTAAGTATTCAACATCATATGTATAAGTTTTTACTTGTGTGGTACTGAGTACGTACAGTACTAATTGACTATTACGTATTTGATAATGAAAGAAATTTGCCATATGCCAAGTTCATCTCCAAGCAGACAGCATTCCAGTGATTATAGGTTAGGTCACTGAAAATATTTTGCTGTATAACTTGTTTCATTGGACTTTGGTTATAGAAATTGTTAGAATCAGTGGATTCTTCACAGTAATTTTTGAATTTAGCAGTGATTAGTTGCTTTGTCATATTTATGCTTTTCTTAATATAAGGTAGCCTAGATGTGAAAGGTTTCTTTTATATTTATTTCAAGGATACTTACACAAGTAGAGAAGGCAAACACAGAAAAAACTGTTAAATAAGTTGCCCTTAAAGATTCTAGACAGAAGAATATGAAGTAAAAAAAAAAACTGCTGTGTAAGTCGTTCCGAAAGAATTTTACATGGAAATGTCATTAAACTGATAACATTCTATGGTTCTCAGAGGTGTATAAAAGATGTATAAATTTGGAACTAGAATAGCTCTTGTTTTTTACAAAAAATTGTGCCAAAGACTTTTTTAAGAATAGAATATTGAAAAATAAAGTTCTGTGGTTGTGTAATAAGTGGTTTTGCCTGATGTTTTCAAGTTGAGGAAAGCACCTTTAAGTTTGTATTGATATGGTCATCTTAATGACAGTACATGAGAGTTTGTAATTTATCCCCAGTGTATTTTCTCCTTTACAACATATTGTAGTTAGCAAGCCTTATTATTATAATTTTGTTGTTGCTTTGAGGCACAAAATGTCAAAATGCCCATCTGTGCAAAGTTGTTACCAACCCATAAGAAAAGAGAAATCCTTTATAACCTTCACAAGAGTTTCTAATCACAACTATTTTGCCAGTCACTTTTGAGAGATGTTCCATTTTAGTCACTGTGATTGGAGTTGTTAAGTTATCACTGTTGTCCCAAGTTTATGAACAAATCAAGAGTTTGTCTGAATGCATTTTCCATCGCCTAACCCCTTTTTGTGAACACTCCAGGTGGTTCTGCATTATGCAATTTAAGACCAGTATTTTGTCATGAAATGTTTATTACGATTGATTCAGGATAGATATGTGTTCTTCAAGAAATAATGACCGATACAGTAATGAGAGGGGTTAGAAATTTCATATTTAAAAGACTATGATCCTTATATAAGTAAAATTTCAGTTTGTATATCCCCAGTAAGTAGTTACATATTCTATCTTGAGGCAGTGCAGTCAACATCCCATTTTCTATTTAATCTAGGGTGAAAAGTTTTTTCTCCTCAATACTAAATCATTTAATCCTTGCAGTTTTAGATCTTAACAAAATAAGTTTCAGGATGATAATTAACTTTTATATCAGCTTAATTGTTTTTGTATTTTGACTTTACCTTTTGGTTTTATCCTTTTGTTGACATAAGTTTACAGTAATGACCCTTTATACAGAACTGAATAGTGTACTTTGTGGTTCAAGAGAAGAAGATTAGCATTCATGAAATGACATTGTGATACTTGAACTAAACTCCTATATTTCCAGGATGCACTCTTGATTGTCCTTAGTGATACATACAACTGCATTCACAAAGATGTTTACTTAAGGGTGTCTCTGGTGTATAATCAGCTTTTCAGTTACTTTGAGAAGATCTTTCACTTAAATGTGGTTTCTTACACATGGAACTAAAATTAGGGACCTGTCTAGTTAACAGTGAATTACAGAAATGAATGTTTTAAAGTTTTGTGAATGGTCACAGTTTTTATGAAGTTCCTAACTATACTTGAAATTACTTTAGTTGATAGTTTGGATTATGTTTTAAATTATGAAACAATTGAAACCATTTGTTCTTGTAACATATAGTTTAAGAATTGTTTTCTTTGGATGTTAATGACGGCAAAATATCTCAAAATCATTGGAATTTGAATTAAACTGGAGTTGTCATAGCAAACTACTAAATTACTTTTTTTTGGTATTGTAAAAGAAAAACTCAGAAAAAGACTTTTGGTAGTGGGGAAGAGGAGAACCGTGAGAAGTGGCTTGGTAGACAGCATAACTTTGTGGCTTGTCATGAACAGTTTTGTATGAAAGAACAACAGTTTTAAATGTCTATGGCTTTTAAATAGTGAACATTCACAATTGTTCTCTATTGTTACTGGTTCTCCTCAGTTAGGTAAAAAGTTATAGCCCAAGAGGAAACTAATTAAATGCCTCATTTGATTTCCTCTGAATCTCAAGGGATGAGAATTATTTGACGTCATTTTGTCATTTGAATTAGTAAACCATGTTTTTGGTAGCTTATATTAAACTCATTTTAATGGTAAAATTTATGCTACAACTAAACTATACACTTATAAAAAAAACTACATTAATGGTTATAATAAATAATGGTTGCTGGAATCAAAACAAGAATAGAGAAAGTACATTAATTATTATGATAAATAATGGTCAATGAAACCAAAACAAGAATAATTCTGAATATTTATAATTCAAGGATTAGTAATTATCTGATCAACAAAGCCTACATAACACAGTATTTTTAGAGAAAATGCCAGTAGTAATACTACAGAAACCATGGGGTTCTTTATATTTGATGTAAAAAGTATTTGTGTGTTTATCTACCCATTTTATATTGCAAGTTATAATACTAAAATTCCAGGTTTACTGTCTTTTACAGAGTAATTGTAGGGTAGAATTCTGTTCTACATTTTATTTTAACCATTACGTACTTTGCATATGGAGGTTAGCCAGCTACCTATATACACATAAAAAAAAAAGTCGCCCTCATTACTGTGCAGGGGCAGGTCACTTCAGTCTTGAGATTTATCGTTTCGTGATTAATTATGCAGTTGAATTTTCTTGGTGCATTCACTCAAGCATATTGATACCTTTGCTTGTACATTCTTTACCTTGCATTTTCCTTGGTAATTTGTATTTTCTCCAACCATATCAGAGTAAAGGTCGAATGTGCCCATCAGTGAAATAAGTGACCGCAGGCAGTGGACAATGATAGGTAGATATAGTGTCATCTAAAATAACAGATTGAAATTTGAAACTAATAGTAATGGATGTTAGACTCTATGGCCAAAGATTCATAACTGGTAATGTTGCTATTTCATATTTGTAAGCAAAAATCCCAGTGGGTTGTCAATGGCTATAGAGGAGTATTTCGAGAGGTTCATATTACCAACCATGAATATTTTTGCTCCTTATATAAATTCTAAATTTATCATTCTTTGCAGAAAACAAGGACTAAAGTAGTTATTTCCATATGTAAATTGCAACTCATTCATTCATATCATGCTTTGCTCTGCAAGCTTTAGAAAATAATGTTGTCATTGGGGCCAGTTTGAGAACAAGATATGCTTACTAGAAATATGGAAACATCTTTCATATTATATTACTGATAGCTCAGTATTTGGACGTGTGTATTATTCTAGATTTAGTTGTGCGAACAAAGTATCAATGGGAAATTGACTGCAGGCTGACATGCCTTATTGGCCTCTTGTCTCTTGAAGATTTTTAGACAATTTTCTTAGTTTCTTTTTACAAGTTTCTCAATATCCTTGATGAAAAGTACATAAAGCAGAAACACCTGGAGCTGTTTATTTATGAAAAGTAATTCATCAAGTTTTTTTACCAAAACATTCTTCCTATGGTAAGAAGTAGGGACTGTGGAGCTTTGTATGAATGTATATATTGTAGGCCCAGAAAGAGAAATAATGTTTACTCCTATTCTGTATATGTGTGTTATATATATAATATATATATATAATATATTATATATAATATATATTATATTAAATATATATATATATATATATATGATTAATATATATTAATATATATATATATATATATATATAGTATATATGTATATATATATATATATATATATATATATATATAATATAATATATATATTATATATATATATACATATATATATATATATATATTATATATACACACATGTATGTATATATATGGTATTGCGTATTTGCTACTTTGTTTTGTGTGAGATGTGTCCAAGAAGGTGTGCTTTGTAAACAATTGAGTGTTAATAATATATATGAACATATTTTGTATATTAAAAGTGATCCTCAGGTTAGATCAAGTGCTGCCATTTCTATCTTCTTATGTGTTGCTGTAAAGGCTCAAAGTTTAAGTAATATTTCAAGATTTTGATGTACAAATTTTTTTCGTTTTTACACGAGTCTTGCATTTTCACTGCTCAGTTAATATCTATTGACAAGTAGGTTTGTTCTCTCAGTGCACCATCACAGTTGCATTTCTTGCCATTTTAACTCACTTATGTCAAGTGAACTTTTTCTTTAGAATTAAGCTAATTCTAGTCAGCTCATGTAGCATAAGAGGGCATGGGTTGAAGAACAAGTATATTATTGGAAATGGGTAAAATATAAGAATTTTAGGGTAATGCAGCTAATACAAAAGATGTTTCCATCAGACCCCTGTAGCCCTTCAGGCACAGGGGCATTGCTTGCCAGTTTTTCTTTTCATCTATTGTGTTTGATATCTTCATCTCCACAATTTCTTACATTTTTTCATTTTGTTCTATTTCCGTTTTCACTCCTTTGAAAATCAATCACTCCTAGCCATGTGCAAGTTGTGGGAGGCATCTGAGGAGTTTGGCTTAATTTACCTAAAAAATGGAAAAAGGATAATATGGTTCGAGTTATTTGCCCATATTAAGAATTGATTCATTTAACAGGTATTGCATTTAAGAGAATAGGCTTAGAGATGGCCAGCACTTGAACTGTATGGAGGAATTTTATTACCCTTTTGGATATGATGTGTATGACACAATTTCTATGTTTGACTATGAAATGTGAATGTTGAAGATGTTGAATATTAAACTGATTTATTATAAATAGATACTCTTTAAGATTTACTGTAGGTGAATTTGATATTGATTTTACTATTTGTAATAGGTATTCCTGATATGCAACTTATTTAATGGAACTAATGGAAAATTTAACATTGAGTTTTAATATAAATCTGTTGGTGTTGATAATAGAAAATGAACTGACTATAGGATTGAAGGGTAAGTGTTCTAAAACTGTTATGTTTTATGAAATGCAAATGGAATTTGCAAGATTTCACTCTTTTGCACTTTTCATTTTTTTTATGAGTTTTGATATTTTAAACACAATTATGCTTGGCATACATTCATGCATGAAAAGGAATGGGAGATTCACAGGAGAGATACTGTGAAGGCATGTGCAGAGATTACTTGTGCACAGTTCCATCCTTGCTTTTTTCGAGAATTGATGAGAATCAAATATAGAAATACTTTGCTGAATTGATTGGCAGTTAAATACTAAGGATGAAGGTAGTATAAGTTTTCAACTATTGATCAGTCTTTAGGGACAACTCATATCCCTGAAATTTTTCAGCCAACTGGAATATTTCTTTGTAGATTTGAATTTATTTCATTATCGTTACAACTTGGTTTCATTTATATTAATTTTTCATCATGAGTATTTATCAAATTTTTTAAAAATTTGTTTCAAAGTTACTTTTATTATAATTACTACCATTTTCTCATTTTTGAGGTTGGGTCTTGGTGAAGCGGATACATGAAATTAACTTTATCCCTCGGGTTAATGGGAACTTGGCACTTTCAGAATTTGGTAAAGTTGCCATATATGACTCAGTATCATTTATAAGCTAATTCATTTCTTTATGGTTTGCTTTTTGACTGCCTAAGGCATTTTGCAATAGTTTTTTTGAGATTGTCATGTGCAGCATTTTATGTCAATATATTTGCATATAAACCAGGCTTGTACCTTTGAAAGTAGTAATTTGAGATGTTCTGGTGCTTCGTTGGGAAGTCAGTCCAAAACTTTATGATCCTAATTGAGCCTGGGAAGTCATTTTTAGTGTCCTTTCAGAAAAAATCTGCCACGTCCTATACACAATATTCATAAGTAATGGTCAAACTACCTGAAATTCATAAACGCAAGGGTCTTCTTTTTCCAGTGTTGGATGCATTTGTATTGAGGACAGTACGTGTTCAGACTGGTAATAAATTGTATTTATTCTCAGAAGCAATGCAATGCAATGCAAGAAATGTTGTGACTAGGAAAATTGTAAGCTATAAAGAGGACTAAATTTCTTAATGCTGATTGTAGCTTTATTGTAGTCTTATATAGTTTCCAAGCAACCCAGCATTGTTTGAAGTGCCAAGTATCCATTAATTTGATTTAAGATTTAGGGCTCAAAACCAAATGTCTAATTGTATGTGTGCTTAGTCATTATTCTTAGATTCAAGCAGGCTTTAAACGATAAGTTGTTCCTATTAACTAATTTAATTAATTTACAATTAGTGGCGTTTTGTAGTAACTAAAAAATTAATATCTCCTTGTTTATAAATGGGAGCCCTGGTAACTTGTGGTATCTCGATGTGCATAATGCTTTGCCCACTTTTAGAGATTTTCAATTCTTGGTATAATATGCTATATTTATACTTCATTAATTTAGGGTGTTGATGATCTTTAAGTGAAGGATTGTAAGGATTTGAGGTTCCTGTTAGGGTTAGTCTTGTGTAAAGTACTATGCTTTTCTCATTATAACTTGTTGCACTAGTATATTAACTAACATTTGGGTACTACAGTTACTAACCTTTTGCACTGTTGTTTATGCGTAGCCCATCGCTCCGGGCCGCATCAGTACCAATGGTGATGATTTGAACAACTCCGTATCGCCTGTTCCTCCCTCCTCCTCACCTCACACCCACATAACCCCTCCCCCCTATGATCTTGGAGGTTCGGCAGAGGATCTAGTGGACTCAGCTGCACGAAAATTCAACAGGGTGGAGGTATGTTAGCTGTTAAAATTTGGATATGTGCCTGCTGGAAATTTGAATTGCTTGTAGTCTTATATTTGTGAAGCATAATGAATACCATGGTTTGTTTTTTTACTTTATTTTTTCTAGTAATCCATTGGTTTGCATGTATATAGATCAGTACAGTACAATTATAACATAGAGGTAGGAGACATCACCCAAATTTGAACAAGAAACCATATGCTCTAACTTAGTTGAAAGCTAGTGAAAACAGACATATGGGATTTGAAATGTTCAAACAAGCCATTTACATTAGCCCACATTTGTGTTCATTACAAGTCATAGATACTTATTTCCTAACTTAAAAGAGTAATTATCTGCTGGCTGGCTATACCGCCCCTTGTATTGAAAGGGAGACTGTGGAAGTGCATGTAAACCTCCTGTATCCTTGATTTACATCTGATTTTGACAATTTTTTGTATTATTTTTATTGCTTTGCAACCTGTGATTAGCAGTTTATGAATAACTAACAAATAATAAAACTTGTGGCTACCCTCTGAGTCATTGGCAATGGATTTGTTTATTTTGTTTTCACTGATGTAAAGGAATTATTGAAATGATTCCACTTCCTATTTCCTACAATGTTATATTTCAGTGACTTTTGGTTGGAAGACACTGCCATTTAACAACACCTAAATGCTTAGTGCACACACTTATGACTAAGTGATGGCTCTCATGCATTGAATTAGTTTATATAATAATATTTAATGTTTGTATTGGCTTTACCTTTTTGTGGTAAGAGTAATGGGAATGAATTTGTATGCCAAAAGTAGTATTGTACTGTACCAGCCTTAGTTGTATTTTTAATACTAATTCAGTAGTGCAAATATTAATGAATGTAAGAAATCAAATTTGCACAAACTTGAAAAGTGATGCAAAGTTGACATTATATATGAAGATGCATATTTCTGTTCCATTGCTGTTATGATTACAGTAGCTTTGGATATATTTTTGTATTCAGGTGTGCCATTCTTACATTAATTTCCCTTGTTCTAGGTAGCAAAAGAGGTGCCGGCAGAGACTCCGAAAAAGATAAGCATGAAAGACCGAATGAAGTTTTTCGAAGACGAGATGAAGAAAGACAGGGAAGGGCCGCCGAAAGGTATCGTAACCCAGGGTTTTATATCTTGCAGGTGTTGAAGTATTCAGTAAGGCATTGTATTGAGTGATGATACCTTTGAATGTATGTCTTGGCTTTCAAGGGCATTCATTGGCAGTTATGTTATTGTTTCATTAGAACCTTTTTTATTTTTGCATGGTGTGTAAATTGTTTCGGTAATTCAAGTTTTCAGCTCACTCTTGAAGTCATTTTTTATGAAGTACTATAACAGTAATTTCAAGAATTTAGCAATAGTACATCATTTAGTTTTGTACTTTTATAAAAATCCTAGAAAATCTCAAAATTTGCATAAACAACAACAATTTAGTATGACATCACCATCATTTAGGCATGTGAACAACAGTCCTTCAAATGTATTGAGATTTTAGTGAAATAGATTAAGTTAGGTGTTTACACTTTGTTATTGTTTGTATATATTTGGGTCCTGTTATTCAAACTGATTTTGACTTGTGCAAACCACTAATAATAGTCTTAATTAATCATATCTGGTCACAGTTATGAGTGAAAGTGACAGTGTTATAGGTCTCCCCTATTGATTAATATCAGTGGGAGAAATCAGTTCAGATTTCATTTTCTGTTAGCCCTCCACTATTTGTTTCATAAAGATTTCCTAACAAAGTGTGTGTATATACATAAATGCCAATGAGTTTTCCAGCATGCAGGTAGAAAACTTCTGTTGACTATGGATAATATTTGTTAAAACTAATTAGTATGGTTGGATAAACATTTAGTGGTACTTCTGTAATATTGGAAAGTGAATTGCTGTTATGGATAGGCTGAGCATAAGATGAGTGATTCAGAGTGAAAGACTTATGGACTCTGTTGTCACATCTCAAAAATCATAGAATCACTTAATGAATCATTCCTCAGAAGTTTTATTTTCCTGAGGCAAAGAAATGTTATTAGACTTCTAGGTTTCAGAACATCCAAAAGGAAAGAACCTATTCTGGATTACTGACAATAACATTACATATATAGCAGAAGTTGATTAGGGTGCGATAAAAATGAAGTTAAATAGCACATATTAACTTTTCTGAAGATGATTTGCAAAGATAGAAATTAATTGAGAAACAGAAGATGCAGTGTTTTCGTGAGCTGAGAAATGCACTACAGGCAGTCCCCGGTTTACGACGGGGGTTCCGTTCTTGAGACGTGTTGTAACCCAAAAAATCGTCGTAAGCCGGAACATCATAAAAAATCCTAAGAAAACCTTACTTTTAATACTTGGGTATATTCAAAACTATGTAAACTGCATTCTTAATGCATTTTTCATTAAAAAAAACCCTTCAGATATTGATTATTTTGCATTTTTGGTGTCATATTTCTTGTGCCAGATGAGCTTTGTAGGCATCATAACCCTGGAAATAATTTCTGATGAATATAATTGAAAAGCGCCTTAACCTCGGAACGTCGTAAGCCAAACCTGTCGTCACCCGGGGACTGCCTGTAGTTACAAAAAGAGAGGTATGATAGCAGAAAATTTAAAACGTGAATTGAAAAATGTAAAGTCCTGTTGCTAACATTTGAATCCAAGAGTGTAAATAAGTACATTGCAAGTTAAGAAAGTTAATGAAATTTATGACTTTAGATATACCGAGATGATCAACAGTTATAGATAAGAAAATAAAGTGACCACTGAATTGTAACTCATGGCCTTAAATAGAAATCAGGTCCATGAAGAAATTAAAATTCAAAATTTGAAATTATCTTAATTATAGAAAATTATAGAAATCCTAGTGTTCAACATGTTTTGAACATTGTCAGTTGCTCTAAATTAGAAATGTAAGGAATTCCAGTCATATTTCAATGCTCTTAATTAAAAATTTAAGTAATGGCAGTTGCTTAAACAATGGAGTGCTAAAAGCCTTTGCTAGAGTGAGCATCCGGGTAGATTTATGATTTCTTGATTAGTTAGTAATATCGATCCTCTGGAAAGGACTAGTTCAAAGCAAGGTTATTGACTACTAAGCACCAGTGTTATATAGGCAGTATGTACGAGTATATACTACCTTGCATCGTTTTATTCCCTGATCAAAATGTGTTTGGCAGTTTGAGTCTTTGTATGCTCAAGTCGAGTATTATGCATAACTGATAGAAGTTTTCCACTTCCATGTTGGCATCATGGCTGGATGTAAATTCTATAAAGAAATTAAAAGAAAAAAATGTTAGCTTGCACTGTAGAGATTGCACTAAATTTTGATGTTATTTTATGTATAGTATTCTAAGATGTTTTAATTTTCATTGTGTAAATAGAATCAGTGTATATATACAGTGAAGTTAAGAATTTTTTATTATTTTTGTTGTTGTACAATAGATAATCTTAGATGTCATTTCTTACTACAGACAAGTGTTTTAGTTGTCATGGCATTTCTTGATGAGAGATTTCTCACAGTCTCTTCCTCTTACCAAACATGAAGATACAGTGTTGTGTGCTGCATGATTGTACATGTTTGACACTGCATGACTTGCTTGTTTACAGAAAACAGGAAGTTCTCCTTCCTGAGCCAGGATGAGGTCGCCAAAATGAAGGAAGACGAAGGTGGGTTTTTGCTTCCTAAGCAACAACTATTTAATTGCATAGTTTCAAACTTGCGATAAAGAATAGATAACATGTTAGAGAAGCTTCTCGTATATTTTTGCTCATTGTAAGATTTTGTTTTGCCCAGATTAGAGTGAGATGAGTATTGAGACAAGTCAGTTCTTAGAAAAAAAAAAAAACTAGTTTGAAGAATTGCATCCTTCCTTTTCTAGTTTGCCAAGCTAACTACTGCATCGTCAAAGTCTGATTGTAAGAGACTGTGTAGCTGCTATTTGCTGCTGCTTGAGATGCAGTTATTGTTTCATGGAAGGAAATCCTATACAGAGTAGTATACATTTCAAGTCCTATCATTAATGCAGATATTAAATAGTAAAGATTATATTCTAATAGATTTTGTTCTGCTTTTTAATGTATATCTGAGATTATAATAAATTCAAGAGATGGTAAAACCTGGCTTAAAAGATTGTGAATGGAAGAAAAGTTGAAATGTCAATATTTCCGGTTTCAAAAACAGGTGTTTATGTGGTAGCTGATTGGTAACAGCTTCCTAAGTTTTCAGTAGCTGACCAAAGTTGGTTGCTAATCGTGCTCCAGTTTTCCTATCTATATAAAGTAAAAGAAAGCAGAAACTTCTATCTTGGTACTTCAGGGATAAGAAAAAAAAAGAACTTTACATTGTATTCAGCATTAGTAAATATCAGATATACAACCAGTTTCATGAACTCGAGTAAAACTTGCAAGTCTTTTATTGAATTATTGTATTGTATATAATGTTGCAGTCTCCACTTAACCCTTAAACGCCGAGCCGCTATTTACCAAAGTGTCTCTCGTATGCCGGCGGCGTTCGGGAGTTAGCACCGAAGCAGAAAAAAAAGTTTTTTTTTTTTTTTTTAAATCACAGCACGCTTAGATTTTAAGATTAAGAGTTCATTTTTGGCTCCTGTTTTTGACATTGCCTGAAGTTTAGTATGCAACCATCAGAAATGAAAAAAATATCATTATCATATATAAATATTGGAATATATGACAGCGCAAAAAAAAAATTTCATATATAATTGTATACAAATTGGGCTGTGAGCAAAACGGTCAAAGCTAAAGAGTTGATTTTTTTCGTTGTATTGTACACTAAATTGCGATGATTTTGATATATAACAAATTTTAAAACAATCAAAGCAACACAGAGAAAATATTGTCACAAAATGATGCACGAATTCGTAACACGCAGACATAAAAAAAGTTTTTAAAAA
Source organism: Macrobrachium nipponense (assembly GCF_015104395.2). Lineage (NCBI taxonomy): Eukaryota > Metazoa > Arthropoda > Malacostraca > Decapoda > Palaemonidae > Macrobrachium > Macrobrachium nipponense. The sequence goes on along the minus strand of NC_061105.1, from coordinate 1,365,767 downwards.
ATTCACCAATCAAAATATTGTGCTAGAGACTTCCTGTTTGTTGCAAAATGAAGGTAAGTGATTAAATATTACTAGACTGTAAGTGTTTTAGCTTACAATTGCAGTTTTTGACCATTTTGATTGAGTTAAAGTTGACCAAAGGTTGAATTTTTTCTATATCGTGATTTATATAAAAATATTTCAAAACTGATAAAAGCTACAACCATGAATTATTTATTTTTTTTGTATTCTACATGAAATTGCACACATTTTCATATATAAAAATTTATGTAATGGCTAATATAAAACGGTGAAAGCATTACGACAAACGGACGAAAGAATTTCTGAGATTTTCGGCAGATTTACCATGCGTAAGGAAAAGTGTTTTTCAAAAATTCACCATAAATCAAAATATTGTGCTAGAGACTTCCAATTTGTTGCATAATGAAGGTAAATGATTTAATATTACTAGAATGTAAGAGTTTGAGCTTACAATTGCGTTTTTCGACCATTTCGGTCGAGTCAAAGTTGACCGAAGGTTGAAATTTTGGCACTTATCATGATTGATATGAAAATATTTCAAAATGATAAAAGCTACAACCATTAGTTATTTTTTTTGTATTCTACATGAAATTGCGCACATTTTCATGTATAAAACTTTATGTGACGGCTAATATAAAACGGTGCAAACATTACAATAAACTGACGAAAGAATTTCCGAGATTCTCGGCAGAGTTACCGTGCGCAGACATAAGTAAAAAAAGTGTTTTTGTACATGCAACTTCCCCGGCAGATATATACTTAGCTAATGTCTCTGACGTCCCGACAGAATTCAAAACTCGCGGCACACGCTACAGGTAGGTCAGGTGATCACCCTCTCCCGCCGCTGGGTGGCGGGAATAGGAACCATTCCCGTTTTCTAATTCAGATTTTCTCTGTCGCTGGTGCTGACAACATCGTTGTTGGTTCCTCCTGCATGGAATTCTTGCTTGCTTTGCTAAGGATTGTTTTTGGTGAAGTATTCATTCTTTGGCTTTGGTATACGCTGATTTGGACCGTTTTTTTTTTATTTGCTTAGGACTTTTCTTCATTATGTCTGATTTTGCACCTGAAACTCGTTTTAGAGTGTGTATGAAAGAAGGATGTAAGGTGAGACTGCCGAAAGCTTCAGTGGATCCTCACACTATTTGTGTTAAATGTAGGGGGAATGAATGCTCAGTTAGTAACACATGTGATGAATGTTTAAGTTTGACTGAAACGCAATGGAAGAGTTTGACTGTGTATGTAAAGAAATTGGAGAAGGATAGAATTAGGAAGGCTTCAGCTAGAAGTTCAAGTAGGTCCTGCTCTATGGATCAGGACAGTCTTTCTAATCCCAATGTAGTTTCTCCTACTTCTAACGTAGTTTCAGCTCCTTCCCCCCGCAGCGAACTCGTAGATTTGTCATCGGAGAAAGCTGCTATGAAAGCGTCGATTCGTAATTTGCAAAGGCAAATACGAGAGATGGAAGGTAAGAGTGAAGTGTGCAGTGTCCTAGGCCTAGACCTCTTTCAGACTCCCATTACCAAGGGAGGAGGAATGTCGAAAGCCGCAAGGGGGATGTAGAGTGTTCCCAATGGTCAGGCGTCCCTTCGGCAGTTCCTATAGACTCGTCCCAGGCTGCCTTGGACCGCTATAGACAAAGCGTCTTTAGGAAGTGTTTTTCCGACTCGGATTCTTCCTCGCCGAGACGCGGATGGAGCTCCGCTTATAAGTCGCGCCCTCTGAAGAGAGCCTGGAAGCCTCCTGCAGGAGACGCGTTAGACTCCAGCCCAGAGCCTTTTCCGGAGTATTCTCCCGCTCAGAAGGAGAGAGCTATGAAGTCTCCTAATTCTTCGCCTGAAGGAATTCGCTCATTGACTAAGAAGTTTTTGGTGGGCCTGCAAGAGCAGTTATCCACGTTGGTAGGCTCTCTTTCCAAGGGGTCTTCTCGCAGGAAGGGCTCCTCTCTTCCAGTCAAGAGCTCTTTTAAGAGACCTTCTTCGAGCCGGCGTTCGGACTTTGGCAGGCGCCTCTCTCCTGTAAGGCGCTCCTCTCCAACGAAATCATTTGACTACGCTGCTTCTTATCGCGAGTCTGCAACTCCGACCAGACGATCTTCTTCTAGTAAGATCCCGCATTCGTCTAGGCGCCCTAGTAAGGGCTCAAGCCCCTCTCCTGGCCAGGATCATCAATCTTTACGTAGGAGTAATGAACGTTTTTCTCCTTATAGGCGCTCTCAGAGGGATAGAAGCACCTCTCCTTGCAATCTTAAGGAACAGGATAGTCTCCGCTCCTCTCGTAGACGCAGAGAGAGCGATGAACAGTTCTCTCCCCCCAGACGCTCTCGGAGAGATTCTAGCGCCTCTCCTAGCAGGCGCCATCATGATACCAGATGTTTTTCTCCTCCCAGGCGAGTTACTCCTTCCAGGCACCCACGGCAGGACACGAGCGCCTCTCCACGCAGGTGCCAAGAGCCTGAGAAGAGCTGGCGGGTACGATGCGCCCTACTTCTGTTAGGCACTCCTTAGGAGATCCAAGTTTTTCCTCTCGCAAGAGTCTTCGAAAAGAAGTAAGCTCCTCTCCGGGCAGGAGCCAGGATGAGAGCAGGCGCTTTTCTACCCCAAGGCGCGTAGCGCCTGATAGGCGCCAACGACGTGAAGCTAGCGCCTCTCCCCGCAGGCGCCAAGAGCCTGGAAAGAGATTGTTACTGGATTCTCACCCTACTCCTGGTAGATTCGCCTGCAAAGACGCAAGCTCTTCCCCTCTCAGACAAGAGCCTTTGAGAAGCGGCAGTCGTTCTTCTCCTGCTAGGCCCCTTCCTGTAGAAGCTAGTTCTTCTGTGGATAGAATCGCTTCGGAAAGTGGACTCCCTTCCTCTTCTAAGCTTCCTTCGAAGGATAAGAGCCCCTCTCCTTCTAGGACTCCTTCTCCGAAGAGAACTTCTTCCCCTAATGCTACCTTGGAAGAGGTTTCCGAGATGAAGCGCCTAAAGTTGCGGGCGTCTCGGATTACAAGAGGCTGGCAGCCCTGCTTCTTCAAGAGTTCGGGGACTCGCTTCGCCCAGCGGATCCTCCTTCACCAGGATCACTCCTTTCAAGCACCAAACTTTCGAAGTCGCCTTCATTCGTTAAGATGCGTCCGACACTTTCTATGAAGAAAGCCATCAAGAGCTTAGAGAGCTGGCTCCTCTTTAAGAAAGAAGCGGGCAAGACTGTTTTTTCCTGCCCTCCTTCGAAGTTGGCAGGTAAGCCAGGTGTCTGGTATGACACTAAAGAACCAATGGGATTGGGCCTTCCTTCTTCAGCGGATGCCAACTTTTCAGCTCTTGTGGATTCTTCTAGGAGACGCTCTCTTCTATTGGCGAAGGCTTCTTGGGGAATGTGCGAGATGGACCATTTGCTTAAAGGTCTATTTCGCACACTTGAAGTTTTCAATTTTATGGGTTGGGCCCTGGGAGCCCTGGCTAAGAGAGCACAGGATCCAGACTTTGTATCTATGGAGGTTTTAATGAGTGTTCTTTCTTGTCTAGATAAGGCCTTGATGGATGGATCTACGGAAGTGGCTTCTCTCTTTGGATCTGGAGTCCTTAAAAAGAGATCTGTTTACAGTTCCTTTTTGGCGAAATCAGTATCTCCTCTACAAAGAGCCTCCTTGCTGTATTCGCCCCTGTTGAGTCACCTGTTTCCACAAGAGACCGTGAAGGACATATCGAGATCATTATCAGAGAAGGCAATGCAAGATCTTCTTGCGCAGTCGGCGAAGAGACTGAAACCGGCAGTCCCTTTAACTAAAAGAGAGAAGCCTGCCTTTCAGCAGCCCTTTCGAGGGAGAACGACTTCTAGACCCTCTCTTAGGAGTAGGAGGCCAGTCAAGAGAGGAAGATCGGCACGCAAACCCTTCACTAAACCACAATGAGACAGTAGTCCTCCAGACTACAGTAGGAGCCAGACTTCTGAAGTTTGCGAAAGTCTGGGCTCAGAGGGGGGCGGACACCTGGTCCCTCTCTATCCTCGAGTCCTCGAGAGAGGATACCTTATCCCCTTTAGGGAGAAACCTCCCTTAACAACAACTCCAAGGGAGTTAACAGCAAGATACCGAGATCCTTTGAGAAGCCAGGCCCTGCTACAACTCGTAGAAGAAATGATGGACAAGGAGGTGATAGAAAGTGTTCAAGACCTTCAATCTCCGGGATTTTACAACCGTCTTTTTCTTGTACCAAAAGCCTCAGGGGGGTGGAGACCAGTCCTGGACGTAAGTGCCCTGAATCGCTTCATTGTCAAGACGAAGTTCACGATGGAAACTACATCCTCCGTCCTTGCAGCTCTTCGTCCAGGTGATTGGATGGTGTCCCTGGACCTTCAGGATGCCTATTTCCATGTGCCTATCCATCCTTCGTCCAGGAGGTACCTAAGATTCATGGTACAGGGCAAAGTTTTTCAATTTCGAGCCCTATGCTTCGGTCTTGCCACGGCCCCTCAAGTGTTCACGGGTCTGATGAGGAATGTCGCTCATTGGCTACATTTCGAAGGAGTAAGGATCTTGCTGTATCTCGACGATTGGCTGATCCGTGCCCAGTCAAAGGATCGCTGTCTGGAGGACTTGAAATTAACACTGGACCTAGCTCAGTCCCTAGGACTGTTAATAAACCTCGGGAAGTCCCAGATGAATCCCCAGCAAAGCATTGTCTATCTGGGGATTCTGATGGATTCTCGGGTTTTCGTGCGTATCCATCAAAGGAACGACAGGAGAGATGTTTACAGAAAGTGAAGACTTTCCTAGAGAAAGAACAATGTTCTGCGATGGACTGGAAGAGTCTTCTGGGGACCCTTTCCTCGTTGGAACAGTTCGTTTCTCTAGGGAGGCTGCACTTAAGACCCCTACAATTCTTCCTTAGGGAGAATTGGGATCAGAAGCACCAAGACCTTTCGGACTCATTTCGGCTCTCAAAGAGAATAAAGGAGGACCTCAGTTGGTGGTTAGAGCCAAACAGACTCAACCAAGGACTCTCCCTGCAGTTGTCGAGCCCTCGCCTAGTGTTATTTACAGACGCCTCGGAACTAGGATGGGGAGCAACTCTAGGCTCGAGAGAAGTGTCAGGCACCTGGAGTGGGGAACAGGTGTCCTGGCACATCAACAAGAAGGAACTAGCAGCAGTGCATCTAGCTCTCGTTCACTTCGAACCTCAAGTCTTGGGCTCCGTTTTGCAAGTAAACTCAGACAACACGACAGCTCTAGCCTACATAAGGAAGCAGGGAGGGACCCACTCATTCTCCCTTTTCGAGAAAGCGAGGGAGCTTCTTCTTTGGACCGAGGAACAGAAAATAACTCTCCTAACCAGGTTTATCCAAGGGGAAAAGAACGTAAGAGCAGACCCTCTGAGCAGAAGGGATCAAGTCCTTCCCACGGAATGGACTCTGCATTCAGAAGTGTGCAACAAGATCTGAAACCTCTGGGGGAGACCCAATATCGACCTCTTCACAACGCATTGGAATGCGAGACTGGAGAACTACTGCTCACCAATATCAGATCCAAGGGCAGTGGCAGTAGACGGTCTCCTTCTAAATTGGGAGGGGATCGACGGGTACGCTTTTCCTCCTTTCAAGATTCTAGGAGAGGTAGTAAGAAAGTTCATCTCTTCAGAGGGAGCAAAACTGACCCTCATCTCTCCATTCTGGCCAGCTCAAGATTGGTTCACAGAGGTACTGGAATGGATGATAGATTTCCCGAGGTCCCTTCCACTGCGGAACGATCTTCTCAAACAGCCCCACTTCGACAGATACCACAAAAACCTCCCCGCTCTCAGTCTGACTGCCTTCAGACTGTCGAAGGACTCGTCAGAGTGAGGGGGTTTTCACGCAATGCTGCAAAGGCTATTGCAAGAGCCAGAAGACCTTCAACTCTATGCGTGTACCAGTCGAAGTTGGGAGGTTGTTCGAAAGAAGGCGACCAGGGCCCAGAAGTATCCTCTTCCAGTACCTCTGTGACGGAAATAGCTGACTTTCTCCTTTATTTGAGGGAAAAATGCAATCTGGCTGATACCACAATAAAAGGATATAAGAATGCTTTCCTCTGTTTTCAGACATAGGGGCCTTAATATCTCGAAGGACAAGGATCTACATGACTTGATAAGGTCCTTAGAAACCTCGAAGTCCAAGACTATAAGACCACCTAGTTGGAACCTGGATGTGGTTCTTAAATACTTAATGTCCGAGAAGTTCGAACCTCCTCATGCTTCCTCTTTCAGAGACTTGACCAGGAAGTCTCTCTTTCTCTTTGCACTAGCTTCTGCTAAGAGGGTTAGTGAGCTTCAGGCTTTAGAAAGGAACAGTGGGCTTTAAGGAAGACTCTGCGGTATGCTCCTTTAATCCCTGTTCTTAGCAAAGAACGAAAACCCCTCTAAGCCATGGCCAAGGACTTTTGAGATTAAGGGACTGTCCTCTTTGGTAGGGATAGACTTAGAAAGGACCTTGTGTCCAGTCAGGATACTCAAGTTCTACTTAGAAAGGAAGAAGCTACTTGGTGGAAATGTGGATAGTCTTTGGTGCTCGGTAAGAAATCCTAAGAGAGCAATTTCTAAGAATGCCCAAGCGTTTTTTATTAGACGTGATTAGAGAAGCTCATGCTTCCTGTGAAGAGGAACACTTAAAACTCCTAAGAGTCAAAGCTCATGAGGTCAGAGCTGTAGCTACCTCTTTAGCTTTTCACAGGAATATGTCTCTACAGGCACTTGTCGAGTCCACCTACTGGAGATGCAATTCAGTTTTTGCATCGAGTTACTTAAGAGACGTGCGAGTCACTTATGATAAGTGCTTCTCCCTCGGACCGTACGTGTCTGCGGATTCGTTGCTGGGGCAGGGAGCTGAAGCTAATCCTTTATAGTTAGTTAAATTAGGAAATTTTAATTTTTAATTTTTTGGTGTTGTGTTTTTTGGTTGATTGGAAGGGCATTTGGGAATGTGCCACTTTCAAATCGTAGTGTTAACAATAGTAGTGTGGTCAGGTGGTCGGGATTGGCTTTCGTGCTCCTTGTTAGTTGTTTGGACCTAAGCTCTGTCATGTAAGAGGGTTAGTCCCCGTTGACATGATGAAGGTGAAGGCTCTGCCATATAAGTGGGTTTATCCCCATTGGTATGATCCGAGACAAGGCTCTGTCAAATAAGCGAGCTGGCCCCCATTGACAAGACCCAGAAGAACTGTCAGTAACAGGTCTCATCCTCACTGAATTTCTGGAGGCAAGCAGACTCATAGACAGTAATCATGAAGTCTTCTGCCCAATCAGGTAGGAACCAAGGTATTTTATGTTACCTACAATAGATGTTGTTTCCCTGTTTTTCATTTATTTTTTTTTTTTTATTAGTGTTTAGCTATCTCTTACCCTCCGCCAAGGGTGCCAATCAGCTAAGTATATATCTGCCGGGGAAATTGCATGTACAAAAATTATATTGTTAAGATACAATAAAGTTTTGTACATACTTACCCGGCAGATATATACGATTAATGGCCCACCCAGCCTTCCCTCAGGAGATAGGTGGAAGAGAAAATCTGAATTAGAAAACGGGAATGGTTCCTATTCCCGCCACCCAGCGGCGGGAGAGGGTGATCACCTGACCTACCTGTAGCGTGTGCCGTGAGTTTTGAATTCTGTCGGGACGTCAGAGACATTAGCTAAGTATATATCTGCCGGGTAAGTATGTACAAAGCTTTATTGTATCTTAACAATATCATTTTTCAAATATTCACCATAAATCAAAATATTGTGCTAGAGACTTCCAATTTGTTGCAAAATGAAGGTAAATGATTGAATATTACTAGAAGTAAGAGTTTTAGCTTACAATTGCGTTTTTCGACCATTTCGGTCGAGTCAAAGTTGACCGAAGGTTGAAATTTTGGCACTTATCGTGATTTATATGAAAATATTTCAGATGATAAAAGCTACAACCATGAGTTATTTTTGTTGTATTCTACATGAAATTGTGCACATTTTCATATATAAAAATCTATGTAACGGCTAATATACAAAGGTACAAAAATTACGACAAAGTGACAAAAGAATTTATGAGATGTGTCGCTGATGCTTTTTAGTGTGAGAAGAAAGAAATTCGCGCCTGGGTAACGCTTGTAAACAAAACAACAGCTTGATCCGTGAACTCTTAGCATCCCTCAAGGCACGTGATTTAAAATTTTTCGCAAACTAGGCCTATAACTATTTTTCCGCGAATATTTAAAAAAACTTTTTGTCGTTGACGTATCATACGTCAATTAAGCACCCGTCCAGTCGGCGTTTAAGGGTTAATGCAGTATATGTAATGCTGAAGGTGTTGAGCCTCATTATTCAACACATGAAAGAACAGGGAAATGACTAGAGCCATATTTTATTTTGATCACTCATCACCTAGAACTATATACCAGAGGTATAATAATTAGCTCTAAATCCAGACCCCTTTAATGAGAGAAATATTTCATACAACTTTGGGTGCAGGTAGACAAGCTCTATTATTGCTGTTATTATCATTTTTATTATTGTTAAGAAATTCACAGTTCAGTGAAAACAAAGTGTTTAAAAAATATCCACAATTATATATAAAGATATATTTCTATTTAAAAATATAAAACAAAGACTTTCGAACTCATTAGTGTGACGTTAAAATGTAATGAAGAGGATAGTTTCCCTCGAAGAGCATCTAAAAAGGTGGGCGGGGCGAGAAAATAATGACAGCCCATCATCGAAGTGCTGGTTCGTGTTTTAGGTAATCCCAAACTCAACAGGCAGTTGCGCCAACCTCCTCGATCTCCGAACCTGCGAAGTTGCTCCTGCTTGCACTGCATAGGTGCCATAGTCGGAAACATCAGCTGGGACGTCAGCTGTCTGGAGAGAGAGGGGAAGAGGAGGCAGAGCATCAGGGTTCACATGGTCAACGTCAGTTTTAAAATTAAATTCTTTTAAGTATTGCCTGGCAATATAAAGGGTCTTCATTGGTAAATGAATTATTATCCTCAAAAGATATTCCTATGTTTATAGCGGCGCCTTCAACTAGTCTATGATCTTCATGCACAGGGCAGCGCTTTGGTGGCTCACAGTTTTAATTTAGACCTCAGAATCAATTGGGATGATGCACAAATTATTTTTAAAAGCGACGATTCTTACGTGAGAAGACTAGTTGAAGGCGCCGCTGTAAACATGGGAATATCTTTTGAGGATAATAAGTCATTTACCCATGAAGACCCTTTTATAAACAGTTTCATTGCCAGGCAATACTTAAAAGAATCTAATTTTAAAACTGACATTGACCATGTGAACCCTGATGCTCTGCTTCCTCTTCCCCTCTCTCTCCAGATAGCCAACGTCCCAGTGGATGTTTCCGACTATGGCACCTATGCAGTGCAAGCAGGAGCAACTGCCTGTTGAGTTTGGGATTACCTAAAACACGAACCAGCACTTCGATGATGGGCTGTTATTATTTTCTCGCCCTGCCCACCTTTTTAGATGCTCTTCGGAGGGAAACTATCCTCTTCATTACATTTTAATGTCACACTGATGAGGAACACCGTTCAGGTGTTCGAAAGTCTTTGTTTTATATTTTTACATAGAAATATATTTTTATATATAATTGTGGATATTTTTTAAACATTTTTATTATTGTTCAGAGGTTGAACCCTGTTCATATGGAACTAGGCCACAGGGCCATTGCCTTGAAATTCAAGCTTCCAAAGAATGTGTAATAGATGGTAACAGGAAATACAGAAATGGAGATCAGTTATCAGAGTGAAAAATTTGGTGGGCCATCCCTGTATTTTCCAAGCTATTACAAACTCTAATAAAATACTGTGTGCTGGAATAGCTTGAGTGCAGTGAAAATGATAATGTGAAAATTTTTATTGTTCCCACTTGTTTCTCGAGTGTCAGGCCCGTTACACTTCTAAATGTGAAAATTTTTATTGTTCCCACTTGTTTCTCGAGTGTCAGGCCCGTTACTCTTCTAAATGTGAAAATTTTTATTGTTCCCACTTGTTTCTCGAGTGTCAGGCCCGTTACACTTCTAAAACCTGTGTTTATAATTTTCCATTTTCCCAAATATTTATGTTGGAAGATAGTGATTAGACAGCTGATTGTAATTACAGGTAGAATAGTAAGTGTGATTTAAAACCCCATTTTGCAAGCAACCTAAGTAAAATTAAACTCTTAGGTACATACTTTTTCTGATGATTGGTTTTGTATCTTTTTAAACTTTACATTTTGAAGTAATGACTCATTAGTAGTCATGGCTCTGTACTCTTTGTAGTAAATTATTTTCATTCCTATTTTTATATTAAATATTTGAATTAGGTTAGAAGAGACAAAAAATTTAATAAGGAAATATCATAAGTTGCTGGATTGTCAGTTTTCAGACAAAAGAAAGCTATTTCTGAGATGGATTTTTTAAGTAAAACATGGTATCGTTGATGAAGTAGATTAATATGGTATTTTTTCACTTCCTGTTAATTACTTTTTCAAAATAAATTACTTTTGCTCTTGTTTATTTTGCTATAAAAGTATAATGTTTGTATATTTGCTGTTTTTTATGGCGCTTTTTCTGATTTGCTTATTCACTTTCTTAGATCGACGAGTTGCTAGCATGACTCCTGATCAGCTAGCCAATCTTTCTCGGTTAGATGACGTGGAGGAAATGGCAGATGATCTTGCTCAACAATTTGGTGTAGTAGTAACCAGTGATTACGACCATCGAAGATACAATGACATTGATATTTTGGCTGGCCTCAATGAAGCTAATGAAAAAGAATATTCCATACAGTAAGTTCTGAGTGGTCTGTTTATGATTATTTTTATTTTCTCAGATATTAAAAAATTGGATTTTATTTATTGTTCCGCTTGTGACTTTTTTCAGGTTGTGTAAGAGAATATGGATTTATCAGAGTTAGTGATTCTGGAATGTCAGAAGTAATTGGTTAAATATTTTAGAAAATGCTAAAAATTTATTGCTTATCCAGGACCCAGCTTTTCATTCAGAATTCGATGTAATCATTTCAGGGCAAACAGTGAAAGTGTTCAGCCTGTTATTCGAACAGCAAAAGCTGAGAGAAGAGCTCAGTGTAGGGAAAACCAGTCGGCAGATGAAGAAGAACAGCTTTCTCCAGCAGACAAAAGAAGAGCAGAAGCAGAGAAGAAAGCAGCATGGAGACAAGCTCGCTTGAAAAGTTTGGAAAATGTTAGTTGAAATTCCTCATATTAACAAAGTATTCAGTTCTTCATATACAGTTATTTAGCTGACTAGCAATGTGTGAATAGCAACAAAAGGAGAGGCTAGTTGGAGTGATTTCAGTGTCACTTCTCATTTGAAAAGAAATCCTTTTGAGGGTGTAGATATATCAGAAGAACATTCATAATAGGACTGAGTAGGTAAAAAGAAAGAAACTGAAATTATAGCTAGAAAAATTCAAAGTAAAAAATAAAAGGCCAGTGTTGGATGCAAAGTTATGATAATATACAACACTTCAATTTTTTTTCCATCAAATTTTGAGTTATAAGGCTAAGCCAGTGGTGGGTTTAGATTTTTAAACAAAATTTATTGAATATGATTTTTCAGTGAACGCAAGAAAGTTACACATGATAAAGATTGACTTTATACACATGATAAAGATTGACTTTATAAACTGGCAGAATATTAAATCCAAGGAGTTAACAAGCGTGATCTCCTTTTCAGGATGCTATGCAAGCACAGTATGTTATAGAGAAATACAGCCAGTTGTCAGACACAGCCAATGGTAAGTAGATATATCTTTAATTTCCTTTTTCAATTACTGATGAACCAAGGCTTCTCTGTTTGTAATCTTAAAACTATGAACAATTACTGAAAGTTGCAGTTAAGGTAGGAGTAAACATGAATTTTTGGCAGCGATATAATTTCTCTTATGACATCATTGATCATGTGCTAATACGTTGGCTCGCTTCGTTCCTGCCATGATTTTGGAATGTTACTCTACTACTGAACACAACAAGGGTGCTTCTTAAATGTAATGTAAATTGGAAGTGTTAATTTGGGTTGTGAGAGGTTTTCCAAATTAAAGAAATTACTATACTGTCATTTCACCATCGTAAGTATGATACCATATTTAACAGAAAAATTTGAGAGTAGTAAAGGGGGAAAGAAAATTTGAGGGGAAATGGATTGCATTTTTATACAGAACTTAATTTGATCTTTTTATATATGGTATTTTTGTATCATCATCATTAGCATTTTAATATATTTTAAAGCAGTTTATGTTATGTTCTTTAAAAATATGCATTATCTATAATTAGAATTGGAGCATCTTTCAGTTTATTTCTAACAAAGCTTGTCTATTGCAATATTGCTCAGTGTGCGTAACCTTGATTACTCTTATCGCAAATATTTAACCCCATGTGTCCTTGTTCATTTTTATAAAGTGTTTTGATGTTTGAGATTTATCATAGTGGCTTTTAAAGCTACAATTAACAATAATTTGCTTTTGCAACGTACTTTATAGTAATTCAACTATATACGTATATTTACTCTAGATGTATGTCTGTGCTTTATTTCCATCAAGAAAATACAGCAATACATTTTAATTCATTCTACTCTCTGCTTGTCTGTATTTTAACTTTCAAACATTTCTCTTAAGTATTGCACAAAAGTTTTCTTGTCAAGATATTCAATATGTCATCTGTAAAATTAGATTTTCCATTCCCCTTTCTGTCCAAGGATAATATTTTCAAATTTCCTTGTATTTTGTGTCTTTCTTACTGTGAAATGTCTTATGTCTGAATGCTGTGTATGTCTGCCCCCCTTCCAGAATCTAAAAATGACAACTCCTTAAATAACTACAACATCTTGGATCAAGAGAATAATATGCCCGTAAGTAAACATTGCTTACTTGCGCTCACAAAAGCAGTGTAGTTGTTAGTTGTAACAAGTAGTTTTACCTGCTTCAGTGTGTCGGCCATTTGGTGTTTTGAGTAGTGTTAGGATATACACTTATCATGCCTGAGTTACTTCTAGAAAGTTTAGCTGGTTGTGGCTTTAACATTAATTTTGTTTTACTGGCCATTAATAGAGCATAATAAACAACACAAAAAAAGCATGATTCTTTTTAAGGATTCATATACGTATTTACAATAATTTGATTGTGTAGCAGCTTTAGTTATGTTTTCCTGAAAATATACAAACCTAAACTGACCCTGTAAATAACAAATTATAAGTGTTATTTTATGTGCCTATTGCAAGGAAACACCATGCTTTCTATGTTATAGCTCACAATAACTACCAAAATGAAACATGATAATATATTTATAAAGGGCATGTCTGATAATCTCCTGGGTTTTAATAAGGAATACAGTGGGTACTTTTAAGTGTATAGAGTAAGTGTAGTATTCTAGTAATTGAAGTATGCTATACATTTTGAAATCCTCAGAGACATTTAACATGCATGTTGTTTTTAATTGCGTATGATGTGTAAAAGTTAAACTTATTTAATCCTGCATAAGCTAAGAGGTTAACACAGGTAGTTCAGCAATACTATGCGTTTTTTCTTCTGATTGCAAGATATAAACAGTAATCTTAATTTGTAACAGAGAACAGTGAATTCTTTGCCCGAAAACTTTATGAAAGGAATGCTCAATTTTGAAGACTAAAATTTTAAACAGAAATTTTCAGTTTAGTAAAATTAATTTTGATTTCCTTAGCTAATAGTTGGCACCTTTAAAGAATTCATTGATTACTCACAATCTACCTTTCTTTCTCTCCTGTAAGGGGGAGGTAGAACAGTTAGACTTTGGAATCTTCATCATAATGTAACATTGCCTGACTTTGATACTTACACTTCAGTGCATGATTTTTCCATGGATCATTGTTGGGATTTGTTCATACAGGGATACAAATCTTTACTTTATATAAATGGAGTATCTAGTGTGCATTGTACACAATACCTGTGTACTGACTAACTAACAACAGAGTAATGCAGCTATGTCTGGGTGTCTGCTCTGACCTCTCATGGCCTACCCACACCATTTTGTTTCCAGTTGCGATTCCATTTGGTTGTACGTACATTCATGCTTGTGATGCACCATGTACTATTGGCATTCTTGTGAAATTCCTGTGTAATTTTCATGTTATGATTCTCATTTAACTACCTCTTGTTTGAGTGTAACTTTGGGGGTTGTGTCAGAACTACGATGCAGAGGAGGAAGTAGTCGCAGTCCTGAGAGATGGTTACAGACTTTCTTTCGGGGAAAACCAGCCCCTATCTCACGCTGGAACCAATCCCCTTCCCATCGCACAGGACTGAGTTGGCCAAGGGGAAGGCCCTACATGTGGAGAGGAGAGTTATGCTGCAAGAAGGGCAATCGAGGTAGTGGAGGAGCAGTCACTGGGGTTCTACAGTTGACAGTTATTGATAGAGAAAGTCTTAGAGGGTTGGAGGCTGGTAATAGATATCTACTCTTTATGGCTTCCTGCTGCAGACACCATTCTTGACAGAGAAAAGCCCCTACCAATTCAAGGGTCTCTGCTTAGGTTAAGTGACAGCTCTGTGTGTGTTCACAAGGATATTTCAACTGGTGTCAACCTGGTCCCACACCCAGGGTTTGAGAGTGAGGAAGAGCCTAGACAATTGGCTGATTCTAGCATCATCAGGGCAACAGCTGCTTGTTTGTCTGTCGGTACACAGCCAACATGCATAGTGTGCATTTGATACTCCATTCATGAAAAGCAGTTTGTATCCCTAGGAAAAATACAAATTACTAGTATTAACCCTTAAACTCCGAGCCAGTATTTCCGAAAGTGTCTCCCATATGCCGGCGGAGTTCGGGAGTGAGCACCGAAGCAGAAAAATTTTTTTTTTCAAAAAATCACAGCACGCTTAGTTTTCAAGATTAAGAGTTCATTTTTGGCTCCTTTTTTTTGTCATTGCCTATATGCAACCATCAGATATGAAAAAAAAATCATTATTATATATAAATATTGGAATATATGACAGCACGAAAAAAAAATTCATATATAATTGTATACAAATTGCACTATGAGCAAAACGGTTAAAGCTAATGAGTTATTTTTTTTCGTTGTATTGTACACTAAATTGTGATGATTTTGGTATATAACAAATTGTAAAACGATCAAAGCATTACAGAGAAAATATTATCACAATATGATGCATGAATTTGTAACGCGTGGACGTAAAAAAAGTTTTTTTCAAAAATTCACCATAAATCGAAATATTGTGCTAGAGACTTTCTGTTTGTTGCAAAATGAAGGTAAATGATTGAATATTGCTAGAATGTAAGAGTTTTAGCTTATAATTGCGTTTTTCGACCATTTCAGTCGAGTCAAAGTTGACCAAAGGTTGAAATATTGGCACTTATCGTGATTTATATGAAAATATTTCAAAACTGGTAAAAGCCACAACCATGTGTTGTTTATTGTTGTATTCTACATGAAATTGCACACATTTTCATATATAAAACTTTATGTAACGGCTAATATAAAACAGTGCAAACATCACGACAATCTGACGAAAGAATTTCTGATTTTTTCGGCAGAGTTACCGCATGGACGTAAGGAAAAAGTTTTTTTTTCAAAAATTCACCATAAATCAAAATATTGTGCTAGACTTCCAATTTGTTGCAAAATGAAGGTAAATGATTGAACATTACTAGAATGTAAGAGTTTTAGTTTACAATTGCGTTTTTCGACATTTCGGTCAAGTCAAAGTTGACCGAAGGTTGAAATTTTGCCACATCGTTATTTAATGAAAATATTTCAAAACTGATAAAAAGTTACACCCATGGGTTGTTTTTTGTTGTATTCTACATGAAATTGCGCACATTTTCATATATAAAACTTTATGTAACGGCTAATATAAAACGGTGCAAACATTACAACAATCTGACAAAAAAATTTCTGATTTTTTCGGCAGAGTTACCGCGCGGACGTAAGGAAAAAGTTTTTTTTTCAAAAGTTTACCATAAATCAAAATATTGTGCTAGAGACTTCCAATTTG
>NC_061105.1:1329877-1349259 GCF_015104395.2 Macrobrachium nipponense | reverse complement strand
GAGACTTCCAATTTGTTGTAAAATGAAGGTAAATGATTGAATATTACTAGAATGTAAGAGTTTTAGTTTACAATTGCGTTTTTTGACATTTCGGTCGAGTCAAAGTTGACCGAAGGTTGAAATTTTGCCACTTATCGTTATATAATGAAAATATTTCAAAACTGATAAAAAGTTACACCCATGGGTTGTTTTTTGTTGTATTCTACATGAAATTGCACACATTTTCATATATAAAACTTTATGTAACGGCTAATATAAACTGTGCAAACATTACAAAAATCTGACAAAAAAATTTTAGATTTTTTTGGCAGAGTTACGCCGCGGACGTAAGGGAAAAATAAAAAGTTTTTTTTTTCAAAAGTTTACCATAAATCAAAATATTGTGCTAGAGACTTCCAATTTGTTGCAAAATGAAGGTAAATGATTGAATATTAATAGAATGTAAGAGTTTTAGCTTACAATTGCGTTTTTCGACCATTCGGTCGAGTCAAAGTTGACTGAAGGTTGAAATTTTGGCACTTATCGTGATTTATATGAAAATATTTCAAAACTGATATAAGCTACAACCATGGGTTATTTTTTGTTGTATTCCACATAAAATTGCGCACATTTTCATATATAACACTCTATGTAACGGCTAATATAAAATGGTGCAAAAATTACGACAAAGTGACAAAATAATTTCCGAGATGTGTCGCTGTTGCTTTTTAGTGCGAGAAGAAAGAAATTCGCGCATGCGCGCCTGGGTAACGCTTGTAAACAAAACAACAGCTTGATCCTAACTCCCAGCATCCCTCAAGGTGCTTGATTCAAAATTTTAAGCCATGTTGGCCTATAACTATTTTTCCGCGAATATTTAAAAAAAAATTTTTAGCATCGATGTATTTTATGTCAATTAAGCACCAGACAGACAATTTTCGTCGATGTAAAATACGTCCAGTAGGCATTTAAGGGTTAAACTGTGGTATTTTTTATAATTGAACTGGTTGAGTTTAATTTATTGAATTTTTCTTTTCTGAAATTCATCATTATAATTTGCCCTTTGTGTTTTTTAAATGTTTGGCAACTGGAAAATATGTATATGCAGAATATAAATTTAGGGCATACTATACAGATGTCACTGATTTTCATCGTCTGAAGGGCTCTCCAAAGCTCTTAAGATGTCTAGTTTTCTGTTGCTCTTCTTTCATGCATAAATCTTCCATTTCTTGTTTATTCTCTTTATTCAGAAGTTTATGACTCTCGTGTCTAATTTTTGCCTTGTCATCTTGTATGTGCATTGCTTCTGTAACACCTTTTATCATCCAATTTGCTTTTCTAAATATGTTTGTTCTTCCATCTCCTTTAATGAGATACCAGTGAAAGTTGTGCCTCTGTACTACTTTTTTTTTTCCTTGTCACTTGGCTTTTTGGTATCCTTTCTCCTCTTTTAGATAATATTTATCCTCCTCCTCCTGACCTATTCTCTACCAGATCTTCAATGGTTCCTTTTTTCTTCAGTTGGTATCTTTTGTATATACTGTATGTATAGTCTCAACATGTCCCTTTTAAGTTTGTTTCACCAATTATATGAAGGTGATGAAAGTGTTGAACATTTTTGAGTCCCTGCTCAGGGGAACTAAGGAAACTAAAGATGCCAGTAAGGCAATCAGACCATGACTACCATGACCAGATTAAAGGTAGTCATTTTTGTAAGTGGTACTTTAACTTCTCTAAATAGTAAATTTTGGAATCATAAGTGTTAAACATCATTGGCAAGGTGAACTAATGTGGAAGTTAAGGGCTTTCTGTTATTAAGTTAGTTCCTCACTTGATTGCCATGACAATAGGCTTATATTCTAATTTCTGCTGAAGACTGGACCCATGTCTCCATCTTAATGAGAGGACAAAGTTTTCCCAATTTCCTTTCCTTCCTATTGGACGGTGAATAGGTAACTTGAAAGCCCTGAAGAAGTACAGTGGACTTTGTGCTCCAGTTGCTTTCCAGCATGTTTATTTTGCATTACCCAGTGGCTTGAAACATCTGTAAAGTGGGATGGTAAAGTTGGAGGTGACCAGCTGATAAAACAAAGCACTCATTAGGCGGGATCCACAGATCTGTGTGAAGGGCTAGGTCTCCATGGGAATAAATTTGTTGTCAATATTTACAAACCTGAGATTAGGTTGTAATCTGGTTTAAAGAAGTACACAGGGGCTTTGATCTAATTCCCTTTTTCCCCAAAACAGTCTGTGTTATATCTGTCTAACTGTATTGAATTGAATTGAATATGGAACTTAAGCCAAAGACCAAGCACTGGGACCTGTGAGGCCATTCAGCACTGAAATGGAAACTGACAGTAAAAGTGTTGATAGGTGTAACAGGAGGAAAACCTCACAGTTGCACTATGAAGCAATTGTTAGCAATTCTGGTGCTTATTCAATTTTATCTCATTCTCTCTCCATCTCTTAGTGCATAGGAGGACTGATGAAAATGGGGTGAAAGAGGGGTAGGAAGATACTTTATTTGCGTATGATTCACAAAATCTCTGTAGGCTTACTGTTCAAGTGCAATGACCTTGAAAGGAACACAAAAAGATTTATTGTGCTTACACTATACCTAATGCCACTGTTGAGATGACCCCAGTCCTTATGTCTGCACTTGAACGTGTAGATTAAAAATTTGTTCTACATATGTGTAATATATTAAACAGTTAAAGGGATAGGAGTAATTCTTGTTTTTTAAATTATAATCCAGTAGTATACTACTTCTGTCTTACATAACTATTGGGCCCGACTTATTCTGAAAGTATTTAGAAAGGTACTATTCGACAAGTTAGTAATTTCTGGTGTTTATTTAAGTAGAGGTGGGAGAACTTTGGGGGCAGGTGGTTATCTCTTGTTTTATTATTGTCATTATCATAATTGTATAATTTGTTAGCATAAGCTGTTTTTCCAAACTGTTATAAATATTTCAACTGGGCTAATTTTCCTTTTGATAGAATCTCCAGAATTTTTAAGAAAGGTTTCTCTCTCTCTCTCTCATTACTGTTTGTCTTGCTTTACTCCCAGTTACTGTTTCTGCTCTAAGATGGCAGCAGCATGAAATAAATGTTTTTTTTTTCTTTAATATTGTCATTTTTAAAAATTAGGTTAATGTATTCAGTATTAGAAAAACATACTACGATTTTGCATATTACATGTACTATATAATGTACTCTGTGGATTTCAATGAATGTGCATCTATGAAGGGTATGGTTTAGTCTACAGTGTAGAAAGAATCTTTATTTCATACACATTTTCAGGCATAGTCCTTAAGTTGTTAGTCAGGAATATATATTTTACATTATTATTTAGAAGACTCGAACCTACAAGTACGTAGTAATTTCTTATTAGTATAAACTACAAACACTTACTGCAGTAGTTTAATAGTCTCATTCTTGTATAAGAGTGAAGGCACAGAAACTGGTTGCACTTAGTAGTATGTATTTCTGTAGTATTTCAGAAGTAAAAAGTTCATTACATTTTACAAGAAAATGCATAATTTGGTCTTTAAAACACAATTTCATACAATCAACTTACCTGTCAGATATATACATAGCTAAGACTCCGTCGTCCCCGACAGAAATTCAAATTTCGCGCCACTCGCTACAGGTAGGTCAGGTGATCTACCGGCCTGCCCTGGGCGGCAGGGACTAGGAACCATCCCCGTTTTCTATCATATTTTCTCTGTCGCCGGTGGTATCAACATTGTTTGTTATTACCTCCTGACTTAGATTCATTTTTCAACATTTGATCAAACGTTTTTCGGCTTTTTGGTGACGTATTTGGATCGTGTTTTGGCATTCGCTACTGTGGACTGTGTTTGGAATACTCTTTTGGATTTTTTCTCAGTATGTCTGATTCTAATGTGAGTGTGAGAATGTGTGTGAATGTAGGCTGCAGGGTGAGGATACCGAAAGCTTCGGTTGATCCTCACACTGTATGCCGTAAATGTAGGGGGGTTCAGTGTTCTGCTATTAACACTTGTAAGGAATGCGAGGGTTTGAATGCAGAAGAGTGGAAGACTTTGACTTCTTATTTGAAGAAGTTAGAGAGGGATAGAGTTAGACGACTGAAAGGTGTAGTTCAAGGCCTATTGAGCCTTTCACGGATAATTCTAACCCTACTACTGTAGATTCTATATAGATCTCATTCTCAGAGTGTCTTTTCGGATTCGGCATCGGAAATCGCCAATCTGAAAGCGACTATTAGAGACATGAAGTCCAAGATGGCTGACTCGAAAGGTAAGGCTAGTGATAGTGAACATTTTAGTGAAGTGAGTCCTATCAGTGTTGTGGAGGGGGCGTTTGATCGTCCCTGCGGCGCTCCCAGGCCTAGACCTCTTCCAAGCTCCCATGCCCAGAGGAGAAGGAAAGTCGAAAGCCTTAAGGAGGTCGTGGGGAATCCCCAAACAACGGTCAGACGTCCCTTCAGCTAGCTCTGCTTCATGGCAGCCAGCTCAAGGGCGCTATAGGAAAAGCGTCCTTCGCGAGTGTTTCTCGTCCTCTCCCTCTCCCTCACCTAAACGAGGGTGGAAGGAGTCGAACTTATCGAGACCGCTGAAGCGTCATATGAAGCAAGACATTGATTCGAGCCCAGAGCGCTTCTCGGATGACGCCCCGCTGCTATTAAGAAGGCGAAGGTGGCGTCAGCGTCACCTGACGCTTATGAGGAAGTACCCCATCATGCTTCTTCCCCGAGTGATGACGAGAGGCGTCATGCATAGACGTGGGAGAAGCGTCAAGAAAGAACTAATTATGGCGGTTCAGGAACAACTGTCATCTCTTGTGGGAGTTTTAGCGCCCCGTCGGAAGGACGTGACGCTTCCAATTAAGAAGTCTCGTCCTCTCTCACCTGCTCGAAGAGAGAGTGTTGTAAGACAAGAAAAACGAAAGACGTCTTTTAGAAGTGAAGCGTCATTTCAAGCGGATCTGAGACGTGACGCTCCATCCAAGATTGTGACGCCGAGTAGGACGCCCTTAGAGAGCGGAGCGTCTTCCAGACGCGAAGCGTCATCAAGACGTCAACAAGAGACGTCATACAAGACGCTCGGAGAGCGGGAAGCGTCATACAAGAACTCTTCTACAGTGCAAGAGAAGCCGCAGGTTGTGACGCCTTCCAAGTCTATCAAAACGGGGAAAAGGAAAGAGTTTCATTCCCTTAGCCCCTCTCCTATCAGAGTTTGTCTCCTCCAGAAGAGGAAAGTTCAGAAAGGAGAACGGAAACTCAGATATATCCCGAGTTGGAGGAAAACTCGGATGATGACGATCATGGAAGAGAGGGCTTGTCCAACTATAAGGTGTTGACTACCCTGCTTCTTGAGGAATACGGAGACGAGTTGACTCCGGCTGCTCCTCCTTCTCCACGCTCGCTCTTTTCTAGTGCGAAGGCGAAGAAGCCCTCGTCTTTTGTTCCTGAAGATGAAGCCCACCATCTCGATGAAGCGGGCTTTTACACGCCTTAGACTCCTGGATGAAGTCGAAGAAAGACTTAGTCAGGACAGTATTTTGCATGCCTCCAGCAAGGTTAGCTGGGAAAAGAGGCATATGGTACAAGACGGGGGAGAATATGGGTATCGCTCTCCCTTCTACAACAGAGGCAGATTTTTTCGACGTTAGTTGACGCTTCAAGGCGTCCAAGTCTCAATTCTGCTCGAATTACATGGAGTATTTCAGAACTGGATCATCTCCTCAAGGGACTCTTCCATGTATTGGAAGTCTTCAACTTCTTGGATTGGTCCCTTGGGGTGATGTCCAAGAAAGCTCATGATTCAGAAGGGAATCGAACCTGAAGCCCTGTTATGCATTTTGTCTTGCATCGACAAAGCGGTACAGGTGGGATGGTCTTTTTGAAGTCTCTTCATTATTTGGAGCAGGTCTTTTAAAGAAAAGGACGGTGTATGGCGCCTTCTTAACAAAGGCAGTCTCGCATGCTCAGAGGGCAGCTCTACTGTATGCACCTCTGTCTGACTATTTGTTCCCTTCTCAGTTAGTGAAGGAAGGTGGCTCACCTCTTTAACTGAGAAGGGCGACGCAGGATCTTCTGACGCAGTCGGCTAGGAAGAAGAAACCTGCTTTAGTTTCTGACAAGAAAGAACCTAGCACTTCTATGCAGCCCTTTCGAGGTGGTCCGATCTCCAGACCTCCCGCAAGAAGGAAGGCTCCAGAGAAGAGAGGTAGGTCCGCCTTTGTCGCCCTCTTTAAAAAGGGAAAATGAAACATTTCTCTCCTCCAAGCACCAGTAGGTGCCAGGCTCCTGGGATTCGTGGAGGCCTGGACACTGATAGACGCAGACGCGTCTTCACTGAATATCATAAGGAAGGGATATCGTATCCCTTTCCTGAATACTCCGCCCCTAACGTCAATACCAAGGGAACTATCAGCCAAGTACAAGGACCCTGTGGTGCTTGAGGGATACCTCTTCGATCGATGGTGGAACAAATGTGGGACAAGAGTGCAATAGAACTAGTACTGGATCAAAAACTCCCGGGGTTTTACAATCGCCTTTTTCTAGTGGCGAAAGCCTCGGGAGGCTGGAGACCAGTACTAGACGTCAGCTCTCTGAACAAATTTGTTCAGAAGGAGAAGTTCTCCATGGAGACTTCTGCTTCAGTCCTAGCGTCATTACGACAAGGAGATTGGATGGTGTCTCTAGATCTCCAGGACGCCTACTTTCACGTCCCGATCCACCCTTCGTCGAAGAAGTACCTCCGTTTCATGACGGGGGGAAGGATCTTTCAGTTCAGAGCCTTGTGTTTTCGGCCTGTCCACAGCTCCTCAGGTTTTCACAAGCCTGATGGAGGAATGTGGCGAGATTTCTTCATCGCAAAGGAGTGAATGTCTCTATGTATCTAGACGACTGGCTCATCAGGGCCAGATCGGAGAGACAGTGCTTGGAGGACCTAAAGTTAACTCTGGAATTGACCAAGGCGTTGGGATTGCTTGTGAACCTCGCGAAAGTCTCAGCTGACCCCAGACAAGACCTAGTCTATCTGGGGAGTTCGGATGGATTCTCGGGGTTTTCGAGTTTTTCCTTCGCAAGAGAGAACCGCAAAAGGTTTGAGGATAATCTCTCTCTTCTTAGAGAAGCAACAAACGTCAGCGAGGGAATGGTTGAGCCTTCTGGGACGCTTTCCTCGCTGGGACAATTCTTCCCTCTAGGAAGACTTCATATCCGTCCACTTCAATTCTTCCTCAAGAAGTCTTGGAGCTGGAAAACCGGACAACTGTCGGACGTTTTTCCCATTCCAGTGGAGATAAAGGCACACCTACAGTGGTGGTTGCTACCTCTGGAAGAGAACAAAGGGATCTCTCTAAGAACACAGAACCCAGACCTAGTGTTGTTCTCCGACGCGTCGGAGACGGGTTGGGGAGCGACATTAGGCTCAGAGGAAGTGTCAGGCACCTGGGAACCAGCACAGGTGTCCTGGCACATAAACTGCAAAGAGCTCTTCGCCGTACACCTGGCCTTGAAGAGCCTAGAACCTCTGGTGAGAGACAAGTAGTGCAAGTAAACGTGGACAACACCACCGCACTTGCCTACATTCGGAAACAGGGAGGGACACACTCCTCGTTCCTTTACGAACTCACGAGAGACCTATTACTTTGGACGTCTCACAGGAACATCTCCCTGCTGACAAGGTTCGTACAGGGAGTAAGGAATGTGAGGGCGGACAGGCTCAGCAGGAGGAACCAGGTCCTTCATACAGAATGGACTCTGCACGAGGAAGTGTGTCTCGATCTCTGGTCTCTGTGGGGAACTCCTCATGTGGATCTCTTCGCAACATACATTTCAAAAAGGCTCCCAGTGTTTTGCTCGGTCGTGGAAGACCCAAGAGCGATTGATGGTAGACGCCTTCCTGCTAAACTGGTCTCGAGTGGACGTTTACGCTTTTCCCCCATTCAAAATCCTGGGGTTAGTAATGAAAAAGTTTGTGGCGTCAAAAGAGACGAGGATGACATTAATAGCCCCCTTTTGGCCGGCCCAGGAATGGTTCACGGAGGTGGTAGAGTGGATCGTAGACTTTCCAAGATCCCTACCAGGAAGGACGGATCTTCTCAAACAACCACACTCAAGAGGTACCATCAAAACCTCCCCGCTCTCGCTCTGACTGCCTTTCGACTATCGAAAGACTTGTCAGAGCGAGAGGCTTTTCTCGCGAAGTGGCAAGCGCGATCGCGAGAGCTCGCAGAACCTCCACTACGAAAGTATACCAGTCGAAGTGGGAGGTCTTTAGAAGGTGGTGTAGAGCCAAGAAGCTTGTCCTCCTCCTCTACCTCTATAGCGGAAATTGCTGATTTCTTGCTATTCCTGAGAGTAAAATCTCATCTAGCCGTATCCACAATAAAGGGATACAGAAGTATGCTCTCGGCTGTATTCAGGAACAGAGGATTAGATCTGGCAAATAACAAAGATCTCCACGATCTCATAAGATCTTTTGAGACTTTCAAAGTCTAAGGAACCCAGTACCTCCGAACTGGAACTTGGACGTAGTCCTCAAATATCTGTCTTCGGATAGATTCGAGCCTCCGCATCTGGCATCATTTAGAGACATAACTAGAAAATGCCTATTTCTTTTATCTTTAGCGACGGCAAAAAGAATTAGTGAGTTACAAGCTCTGCAGGATAAAGTAGGATTCAAGGGAGACTCGGCTATTTGCTCGTTTAAGACCTGTTTTTTAGCGAAAAACGAGAATCCCACGAATCCCTGGCCTAGGTCATTCGAAGTCAAAGGAATGTCGAGTCTCGTAGGCAGAGAAGCAGAGAGGTCTCTATGCCCTGTTAGAGCTCTGAAGTTCTATCTTCAGAGGAAGCGTCAGTTGGGAGGCTCTAGACAAGGTCTTTGGTGCGCGGTAAAAGACCCCACAAGACTGATGTCCAAGAATGCTCTAGCGTTCTTTGTAAGAAACGTCATTACGGACGCTCATGAAGGTCTGTCCTGACGAACAATTACAACTACTGAGAGTAAAAGCTCATGAAGTAAGAGCGGTTTGCGACGTCTCTCTCGTTTTATAAGAATATGTCGCTTAAAACATTATAAGATACGACATATTGGAGATGCAACTCAGTATTTGCATCTCATTACTTGAAAGACGTGCGTGTGACGTATGAGAAGTGCTTTTCTCTAGGTCCTATCGTATCGGCAGATACGATTCTGGGTACGGGAGCCGACACCAATCCTTAAATGTATATACTGTTCTTCTGTTTGGATATGGTCGAGAATCTCTTCGAACAATGGAGGATTCAGCTCGCACGGGCGGCCGTCTATGTTGTTCATAAGAGAATTCTCGTAATATCCAATTAGTTGAGTAAAAAATTTTTTTTTGAAAAATTATGTATGTGTGCGTAGTGGTTTTTGAGTTACGGTTTGTTGTGACGAGTTCGGGGATAAACTCGTAACAATCCTTAGTTCTAACATATGGTTAGGATCAGGTGGTCGGGATTGGTTGTGTGCTCCTTCATAAGGTGTATTGTCATATAAGTGGATCAGCACCCACATTGACAAAGTCCTTTTAGGCTCTGCTGAGTAAGTGGGTAAGACCCCATCGGCAGACCCACAAAACGAATCTTGGCCATAGATCACATATCTCGCTAAAGTTTCTTGAGGTGATGCAGACTACTGGGCAAACACCCACGAAGTCTCCCACCTATCAGGTAGGAACCAAGGTTTTATTTATACCTACAACATATGTTGTTTACCTGTCTATTCCATATAGTAGCTGTCTCTTACCCTCCACCGAAGGGTGCCAATCAGCTATGTATATATCTGACAGGTAAGTTGATTGTATGAAAATGATATTGTTATGTTACAATAAAGTTTCATACATACTTACCTGGCAGATATATACAATTAAAGGCCCACCCAGCCTCCCCCAAGCAGGAGACAGGTGGAAGAGAGAAAATATGATAGAAAACGGGGATGGTTCCTAGTCCTGCCGCCCAGGGCAGGCCGGTAGATCACCTGACCTACCTGTAGCGAGTGGCGCGAAATTTGAATTTCTGTCGGGGACGCGGAGTCTTAGCTATGTATATATCTGCCAGGTAAGTATGTATGAAACTTTATTGTAACATAACAATATCATTTTTACAAAAGTTTTGTTTCATTCTTAGTCATGATAAGTAGTTTACTTGGCAGGAGCAAATAGTGTAGTAACTAACCATATTTTGTGTAGGGTGGATATTACCAAGAGATACCAGAAGGAAGAATATTTGGTTTCTTAAGCATATTTCCCGCTGAAAAAAAATGTTACATTTTAATTTGAAGTGTTGAAAGTACATATTTTGAGTTTTTAAAACTTCAAATTAATTTTTTTCTAACTTAATCCTGTTTATGACTTGGTGTCTCCTCATTATTTGCATTTTGAACATTTTTTTTCTCAAGCTGTCAAGTAGTTTTTGCAGTGTCATATTAAAAGGAGGCATGAACTTTCAAAAGATGAAGATTAAGTTGATAATTGTTGATTGCCATAAAACTTTTCACTTGATTTACACGCAAAAAATGTATGGAGACTTTGCTTTTCTAGCCTTACCATACTTTAATGTCAAGTAATAGACATTAGAGTCAAGTAATTGCTCAGCTTTGCCAGTCATGTTATGGATTTTTCCATTACATGAGGCATATGTAGGTTTGTGCAAATTCCAGATGTGTCATTTAACTTGCAGAAAAGATCAAATGGCTCTGGTAGTTTGGTAGATGTGCAGAAGTTCTTGTCAAGTCATTTGTAATTGACTGAATACATAATGTGTTGTTTGATTCAGTAACAGTGGAATTATTGGGCTGGCAGGAGTGAAATTTGGTTAAAGAATTAGGTTTTTATTAAAGTATGATTTTTTTTCCAGAGTGGCATCTTAAAACAGTGCTTACCTGATATGCCAGTATATCTTTATAACTGAAAAAAAAATAATAAGAATAAGAAAGCTTTATTAAGGAAAATAGAAGGCAATGTCTTGCAGTAAGAATCTGTGGAATACGTTCATTATGCTTCTGAGAACTTAGGTCTAGATAAAATTGTGAATGCATAATTGCCAAGTGGTTAATTCTGCTCGTTAAGAGCAAAGAAGATACACGTAATATAAATATGTATGAAGATAATATAACTAAGTTCATCTTTTTCATGAAAATTCAACGAAAATGGGAAAGCACATGCATATATTATATGTACTTAAATAGTTTTGGGGGGGGGGGGGGGGGGGGGGGTGGGGGGGGGGGGGGGGGGGGGGGGGGGGGGGGGGGGGGGGGGGGGGGGGGGGGGGGGGGGGGGGGGGGGGGGGGGGGGGGGGGGGGGGGGGGGGGGGGGGGGGGGGGGGGGGGGGGTGGGGGGGGGGGGGGGCAGGATGGGATACTAGAGTTTATAATCCCCACACACAATTTTCCAAGGGTACTGTCAGATGATTTTAAAACCAAAATGATAACTTGCTAACAACCCTTGGTAATTGATTACTTTCACTTAAAAAATCATTATGATTGTAAAAATCGAGAGTGAAAATCCTTGGCACTGGTTAAAAAAATATTTCCAAAAGAAACTAACGAAAACTTCCTCAATTTTGTTGTAAAAAGACTACAAATATGAGGGTTTCATTGAAAAATCCTAATACGTAGTATATTGCTCAGTAGAGAAAATTGATTAAATTAAAAAGGAATGAATGGAAAACATTACAATAAACAGAAATAATAGTGAACAGTTGTAAAAGTCTGGTAATCTCTAGAACTGTTGACCAGTTGCCAGAAATAAGAGAGTAATTCAACAATACCCAAAGTAATGTATGCACATTTGCCAGGCTACCTGAGCCATCTGAAGTTTCCAGTATTAAGAACTGTTCAGGATTCACGTGCGATGTATAAATAAGCTGATGTTAAAGTAAGAACTTTGCAAGCCCAAAATTGATTATGGCAAGCATGAAATGTATTGCAGACAGTATGTATGCAGTTATTTCTTTTGCATTTAAGATGTAAAAGTAAGTTCATGGTAAAGGAATACCCTCACTTTACCTTTTGTGCAGTTATCGACTAGGCAACAATATATTTAAATAAAATCTGTGCTGACAAAGAATTTAATTAAGTTTAATATATTAATCTTATTAAAAATTTGGTCATGAATATGGGACTATGACCAGTGAAATTGGATACCAGTTGAATATTGCTTATGGAATGGAAAGTTACTTGCATTTTAATATGAATAATGTTTTTACCAGATCACTTAACTCTTAATTTCTAGACTCTAGTGGGCTGATCCAAAAAATTAATATTTAGACTTGTGGGCTGATCCAAAAAATATATTCATGTTTTAAAGAATAAAAATTCAAGTAGGAAAAGGATGAGGAGTTAACATTTCAGGTTAGTGTTATAACTTACAGTGGACATTCTCGCTCTTGATAGTTGGGTGGTGAATGTCTATATTATGGCTTCCATGGCACATTTTAAGTAATGCTAATGAAGAATTCCATTATGATGACTAGGAAGCTATAAAAAAGTATGCCCGGAAACATGGATTACTGTAGTATATCAAGAATATGGGTTCTGTTTTGCACGATACCAGCTCAGATAATATTTTTAAGTAATATAGATACAGATATTACAAGTAAAGAAAATGTGAAGAAGTAGCTTGGTCAGTCTAGTTTTACCTCTGGGAGGCTATTAGTAGAAATAAGGCATAAGAATGAAAACAAGAAATATCAAAGAGATGAAAATGAGTAAGAATGTTGGATTAAAAACCCTGCGCACATAGACATTTATCATTACAAAATGTTTAAACCTTGCACAATTAGATATGAATGTCATCAGTACAATCCTTTACTAACAAAACTATCAGATTAGTATTTCCAGAATTTTCCTTATTTTCTATTAATTCAACAATTCTAATAAAGCCTACAACTGTCAACTAGGACCGAGATTCATGCTTTGAGTTTTGTGATCTTGTTAAGCTAAATAGTGATTAAAAATAATTCATTTACTCAGACTATGAAATGTCTTCCAGCTTTGATATCTTAAAATGAAAGGTTCCATCGTTCAGATTATCTTTTATGACCACATACTAGGTTTTTTAAGTCATTTTACTTATCATGGCAAAGTTACATACACCTTA
Organism: Macrobrachium nipponense; assembly: GCF_015104395.2. Classification (NCBI taxonomy): domain Eukaryota; kingdom Metazoa; phylum Arthropoda; class Malacostraca; order Decapoda; family Palaemonidae; genus Macrobrachium; species Macrobrachium nipponense. Next base: position 1,336,159 of record NC_061105.1, on the reverse strand, counting down.
TACATATTTTTATATACTTTTAAATAGTGGGTTAAGTAGATAGACAGATTGAAAACTAGATGTATGTATGTGCGCACATGATGTGCACATGTATATGTTCTGTATATTTTTTGTATAAACAAGTATTCACATTTTAAATTTTTAGTGTATTCATTGTAGTTAACTTATTGCAAAGCACTGAAATATGGCCCTGTTAATAGCTCTTAAAAATAAAAATAACTCATAATGAATGTAAGATACCTTTTGATAAATGTCACACAGTATTTAATGAAAGTCGATGTAGCTTGTTTAGTAGTTTGCTCAGCTATGTTACCTTGGGTCAGAGCCTCACTCGCAAATGGTCCAAACTGGTTGTGGTGCCTCAGCCAAGTGAGAAGACTAGGACTATTGCCGAACGTGATCGTGTCCTGTCTGAGAAAGTGATGCGCAAGACCGTACCTGTTGTGGACCCCAGCACAGGGGAAGTGACCGTGCAGACCACGGAGACTGTTGAACGCATCATAGAGCGTGAGGTGACCTAAGAATAATTGGTACTTTAGCTCTTTTAAGGAAAAAGGCATGGGGGAGATTGAATATATTACAATTAGTCTCTAGTAGGTAGACAAATTTTGTTCTTCATATTTAGCTATAGCATCTTATTTATACAGTCAAATCTTGGATGTATTGTTGTTGAAAAGTTTGTATTCATGGGGAGAGGTAAATGTGGTAAGACTTGATTTTTTTGCCATATTAAAAAAAAAAAAAAAAAGTTCATATAATTTTTTGTTAGGTTTCAGTGTGCATATAACAGGCTTATAGATTTGGGTTCACCATATTTAGGAATTGTAAGCTGTTTAGACCGTTTGTACATTAGTTAGAGGAAGCTTATGCTACAATTATTTTTGTATAGTTACTTAAGAAACATTTAGAAAAAGTTAGTTAAGGAAATGTGGTTCATCCTGGATAGCAAGGATAGTAGTCTCCCCCTAGTCTTATGAGCTTGCTTGGGAATGTTTCTACACAGCAAAGTGCTGTTATCATGGCACTGTATTTATTTTATCTTCTTGAGCCTGCGTCCACTGCTCCCCAAGCTGATTTTCTTCACTTTTAGCAAGAGTAGAAGCAACTGTTTCCTCACCTCCATGCAAAGTAGATCGCAGTAATGGCAGCTGGACAGCCATTACCCTCAGTAGCCATTATGCAGAACACTCTTCAACTGTGGCAGCAGACTGGTCACATCTTGCTTCTTCATTGTAGTATCTGAATATTCAGCTGGAAGGAAGTCACTGTCCTTTTGCAGTTTTAACATGGTGTTCCATATAGTGCAGTATCTATGTGCTCCTCCACATGATCTGTGGGGAAAACCGGGCATCGCCAACTACCTACTTATGCCAGTCGTTCACCTGAGGCACCTCAAGCAAGCTAAAACTACTTGGGCACTAAAGCTGAATCTTGGATAGTGAAGGGCATGCTTGATGGGACTGATGTAATTGTTAATGAATAACAGAGATGTCTTATTGTCACTTTAAAATCGATTTTAAAGTTTTATTTTCCATGAAGCACTTCTACTATGAAAATTCTAACCAAACTTGCAAAGAATTTGACATAATTTGAGACCTATAAACTAAATCAGATAACATGTTTTACAAGAAATATATACACACTTGCATTCTTTGGAAGCTAGATTTTAAAGTGACAGTATCAAGAACCTGCAAAAAGCTTGTCATTTTCTCATAACTTTTTACTGTTGCAACCTCTGCACCTAATTTTTCTTGATTCATACTCGTTTACTAGCTTTGTTTTTCCTAGTCATCATAGTTACTTAATCCTTTTCCACACTTTTCTTTATAGAACTTATATGTCTTTGTGGTGTCATGTCTTTGGTCACTTGGTATTCTCTGTGTCTTTTTTTTCCTTGCTGTAGTTATTTGTTTCTTAATGTCTTCAACTACTACTTTTTCCTGTTACTATTGCATAGATGCCACCTTTCTTTTTAGGTAACGTACGGAATCTCTTCAAATAAATTGGTATGTTGATATTTCAACATTCCCTTGGAATGGTGATGTATTTTTATTTAAATTGGTATGTTATTTCAACATTCCTTGTGAATGGTGATTTATTTTTGTGTTGAAATAAGGTATTTTTTATTCTTTTATTTTTGTTCTTTTATAAAATACAATTTGTATTTTACAAGCCCAGTAATTATTGCCTTATTCCATGCAATGATTCTTAGCCACACCAACTTGCTCAATTCTGAAACACAGATGCAAAATACAGTCATACATAGCCTAATATTTTATGATTATTTTGTATGAAAAATGTTTCATTTTGTTACAGTGTTATTCATTACAACCCCATTCATTATTTGATTATAATAATGGATTGAAAGTAGCCAGTAAGTCCAAATGCAAGACATGCACCTGTCACATGAGGCATGAATACAGGTACTCCAGGAAAACACATGTTCACTGTGTACTAGATATGAAGAATAAGTTTTGAATATTTTCCTAGCCTAATCTTCCCTATATGCCACAAATGTGCAATCTACCCACCTGTTCACATTCCTCGGTCCCAGTACTGCACTCCAGCTTATGACTTTGAACATCTCAACATGACTTACAACCCACAAATTCCTATAAGACAGAGAGCTCTCTCCTACCCTACCAAACACCAGTTCTATGTGTCCTCTTCTTCCCGCTCTGTTATTGTTTACTTTTCTACCCCACGCTGCCGCCATCTTGTCTTCTATGACGTCACAACGTAACTTGAATACGTCAAGACATTTTCTTAAAATCAAACTCATTTCCCTTACATTGAACATTGCCCATATTTCACCAATACAGAAAATAAAAATAAAACTGACTAAACTGATATATAGTCATGAGGATGAATGACCTATATCCCTTAAAACGGTTAAAATTTGTCATACAAGTCACATCACAGAGGTAAAATCATTGAAAAATATTTTTACAATGCTAAGTACCTGCTTTAAGGGTAATAAGAGGGAGAATAGTACCATAGCCTATGCTGAGTTACAGAGGACGCAGAAGAAGTGATTTGACTCCTGACCAATAGTGGTTGCAAACACATCTGTAGATGGTCTGAAACAATAGAAGGCATGACAACTGCAGAAAATTATGTATGTTAAGAGAAGATTGTTTACTACTGCACATCAGAATATATACTTGGAAGGGGGATGGGTATTGGCCACAAATAAGAATGATTCACAGAGGAATGTCATTCCGTGAGTAGCTTAAGAAAATGACTGCACAAGAAGATACAAGACCAGAACCAGAATCAGTGACAACTGGCATGATATTACAATGAAAGCTGCTGGTACAGTGAAGGTCACGGTTGCTAAGGATAATGGAACCTCAGGTTACGTCACAGTAGCTATGGTGGTGTCTGTTGGTGACATAGATACTGAAGGTGTCATGAGAAATTACAGTCTACAATGAGTAGAGGAGGCAATGCTGTGGACATTGCTGAAGTTTACAGACCCACCATCGCTTGTTGGCAGGTGAACAAACAGTCAGCAGCGAATGCAGAAAATACCCTCTTCTTCAAGTGATCAATAGTAGATGCATCAGCAGGTCTCTGGAACTAACAGTAAGGACAAAGACTTGAAGCACAGGATAAGGCAAAGCTAGGGAAGGAAATGCCCAAGAGGGCAAGTCATCAATTAGAAAAAACAGATGGCGTGACACAACATACAAATAATTGCACTTCCAACATTCTGGTATAAGTAGGCAGCATTGTGGACATGGACCTTTTCTAAAGAAACTTCAGTCGTGACTGCAGGTAAGTAACATGTGTTAGTGAAATATATATCTTCCGCTCGTAGGCACAGACTAATCACTGATCAATGGACCAGTTCACACACACAGGCGCTTTCTAAATAAAGGGGACCTTTAATGTAGATCCTTGTCATAAAGAACATAAGGAGCTGCAAGTGCTTTCCTAGTACAATGTGGTGCAATGAATTCCGTACTAAAATTCATCATAATTATACAAACAGAAGTAATGGGAAATAAATACCAATCAAAATAATTATCCCAGTGACTTCTCAAGTTCCCCATAAATACTAGGACACTGACATTAGGGAATGAAAACAAATCCTAAAATTTAAAAAATTATGAACATCAACCATTAACAAGGAGAATATGAACTTATTTTACAGTCAGTTATAATAAGTAGAAAGTACTGTAGTAAATTAGAACATAAAACGGTAATTGTAAGTCACTGTAAATTACAGGAAAAAAAAATACTAAATGTATATTTTATAATTCCTTGGCAGTGGTAAAAAAAATTAAGCCAAGGTGAGGTGATGAGTAGGCAATGCCCAAGGAGTACTGGAAATATTTACTGCAACAAAAGCAAGTAGTACTCACAACTACCATACGGCAGCAGTGACACCACCTGTCAGAAAGGCAAAATAACTGTAAAACATAAAAGTTTCCTAATACAGTGAAACTATGAGAATGGAGAATAGATAAATAGGAAGTGATAGAATCAGTGAAAAGGAATGGCACATTATACCAAATGGAGGAATTATGCTCATCTTGGAGAAGATACCTTGTAGGATGGCAGAGAGTGCTTTTGGCATATGCATGTGGCCTGTCTTTCAGGATTTAGTAAGTTGAGGTGCCCAGAAGAGCCATTGAACAAAATAAGGCTATTTATGATTAATAGGGTTTGGAATTAACATAATAGGGTTTGGAATTGACAATTTAGTCATATAACTGATTACAGTATACTCAAACTTTTCTGCCTACGGTATGTTGAATTTACAGATTTAATACACTGAATACAACATATCCCATATTATTTTTAAGAATTTTACTTTATTTTTTTCACTTTGTTTTTTCAAACATTTTTCTCTGTGAAATCTAATTTATTACATGTTATCCATTAGACCAACAAAGTATCTAATTATTGGAAAAGGGATTTTGTATATGCAATCCTTTTATCAAATGAAGGCCTTTTAAATAAATTTTAGAAATGAAAGAAGTGCTTAGACACATGAAGCAAATACTGATACATTATCATTTAGTGAGATCAATAGTGAAGAAGATACAAGTAGTATATGAGAAGAATTCACAGTAGTAAATGATATGGCAGGAGTTCCTTGATTGGCTTTTGTCACAAGAGAAGTAGCAGAGAAGAGTGGAGTTCAAAGACTGCTAAGTAATTGGAGATATTTGAGGAGAAAAAGGGAAGTGGCATGTTGCTGACTAGTTGGCATTCTGGTATAGTGTACAGCACAGATCAAAATTGAAAAAAAGTTGTGCGATGATGAACAGTAGGCAAATTCTTTTGGGGTCAGTGTCTACTAAGTACCTCCATTTAACATTGGCTATTTACTACAATTATACATATTGCTATTTTGTCTTATATTGGCAGATGTTTTAGTTTGTGTCTGGCTGTAGGCTAGGCTAAGTGTGCTTTTGACAAGGTACTGTATACTATGGCCTATCAAAGTTTAAGTTTTGGTCTGCTGGTATGTTTAGGCCGCTGATGTAAGCAGCAGAATTTTGAGTAAAAAGACTTACTTTATAAAATAAAAGTCAAACAAAAATAACAGTTGGTTATCCATAACTGAGTATGTTGAAGAATTAGGCAAAATCTCTTGATGTACATTGTGCTTCAAAACTAAATATAGTAACTGGGATAATGATAGCTTGCTTGGTGATGATTTCTAAGTAATGGAGTTCTTGTTATGAGGGTGCTAATCAGATCTCGTCTTCGGGAAAGAAGTCTTTCCAACTTTCCAACTTCATTTTGTAAAATTATTTGGCTAAATTTTTTATTTTTCTTTCAAGCAATGCTGCTGGCAGCCTCCAGTGTAACCTAATCGACAATGAATTTTATTTATTATCACTTGTCATTGTGGATACCACTCTGGATACTGCTTGTATTGATTTGTTTTCTCTGAAGATAAAGTATGATTTTATCATAGAGAAAATTTTGAATTTCAGAGAAAATTTTGAATTTCAGCTAACTGTAAGACTGTTTTCTATCTTACTGCATGATAAGCAGCATTTCACTGGTTATAATTGTTTCACTTTAATTTTTTATATGGCATAGACAGAATTTACCTTGAAAAATTCCATAATACTCTCTCTACTTTATAGGTGGAAACTTGCCGAGAAACATTGATGACACTTTCCCTAACTGATGCAGAAAATGCAAATGAAAATCCAGTTAAGACAGCTAGCAGCATAGAAGACCCAACTAGAGTAGAAGAGGAATTAAATAATAAAGATGATGTATATACTGACTCTACAGAGATGAAGGTACAAA
>NC_061105.1:1309244-1329377 GCF_015104395.2 Macrobrachium nipponense | reverse complement strand
TTTGTACCTTCATCTCTGTAGAGTCAGTATATACATCATCTTTATTATTTAATTCCTCTTCTACTCTGTTGGGTCTTCTATGCTGCTAGCTGTCTTAACTGGATTTTCATTTGCATTTTCTGCATCCAGTTATTTGGGAAAGTGTCATCAATGTTTCTCGGCAAGTTTCCACCTATAAAGTAGAGAGAGTATTATGGAATTTTTCAAGGTAACTTCTGTCTATGCCTATAAAATTAAGTGAAACAATTATAACCAGTGAAATGCTGCTTATCATGCAGTAAGATAGAAAACAGTCTTACAGTTAGCTGAAATTCAAAATTTTCTCTATGATAAAATCATACTTTATCTTCAGAGAAAACAAATCAATACAAGCAGTATCCAGAGTGGTATCCACAATGACAAGTGATAATAAAATTCATTGTCGATTAGGTTACACTGGAGGCTACCAGCAGCATTGCTTGAAAGAAAAATAAAAAATTTAGCCAAATAATTTTACAAAATGAAGTTGGAAAGTTGGAAAGACTTCTTTCCCGAAGACAAGATCTGATTAGCACCCTCATAACAAGAACTCCATAACTTAGAAATCATCACCAAGCAAGCTATTATTATCCCAGTTACTATATTTAGTTTTGAAGCACAATGTACATCAAGAGATTTTACCTAATTCTTCAACATACTCAGTTACGGATAACCAACTGTTATTTTTGTTTAACTTTTATTTTATAAAGTAAGTCTTTTTACTCAAAATTCTGCTGCTTACATCAGCGGCCTAAACATACCAGCAGACCAAAACTTAAACTTTGATAGGCCATAGTATACAGTACCTTGTCAAAAGCACACTTAGCCTAGCCTACAGCCAGACACAAACTAAAACATCTGCCAATATAAGACAAAATAGCAATATGTATAATTGTAGTAAATAGCCAATGTTAAATGGAGGTACTTAGACACTGACCCCAAAAGAATTTGCCTACTGTTCATCATCGCACAACTTTTTTTCAATTTTGATCTGTGCTGTACACTATACCAGAATGCCAACTAGTCAGCAACATGCCACTTCCAATATCTACCACTTCCCTTTTTCTCCTTAAATATCTCCAATTACTTAGCAGTCTTTGAACTCCACTCTTCTCTGCTACTTCCTCTTGTGATAAAAGCCAATCAAGGAACTCCTGCCATATCATGTACTACTGTGAATTCTTCTCATATACTACTTGTATCTTCTTCACTATTGATCTCACTACTATGAGATTCAGGGCCTCTGTAACACGGTTTTTTCGCAATAACTTTTTATCTATGCATTTCATAAATATAACGCTTATTCAGAATACATATTATATCAACACATAAATTTTGAGTGTATTCTGCACTACGTAGGTTGAATAAATTTGGTACTTATAATGTAAAAGTGACCTTTTTTGAAGACGGGCCAACTTACTCAGAGAAAAGGTTTCGAACGCACAATCGTTACGTAACTTATGACATCATTTCTTCCCCGTTTCTCGATGGATGATTGGCTATACGTAACGAAGGCTAAACCTCTGGTCAACCAATGAACATACAAATTTTAAAATACAAGCAAAGCAGTACACCTTTATGAACTCTGGAACCTCCCCACTGATAATTGTCATAATGAACAAACCAACAAAATATGTTAATAAATACAAAAACACTTCGATTATTAGTCTAATTCCCAAAATAAGTTTCCAAAGAAATTACAGTCTACTTTATAGGTCACAATCAGATTGACAAGATGTAGGGAATAGTTGGTAATTACCAAAAACATAGTAGACAAGCTTGATTTGATAACTGTTATATCCTATGTCAAGCAATTTTATTTATTGGCTATCTACCTATTTACTGAAAAAAAATAGCCGGTACCATATATTGGCTTTAAACCTTCACCAATAATTATCGTCAGAATGGTGACTTCATGAGGCTCCACCCACTTTCGCCTCGTTATAATTCAGGATAACACTGAAGGCTACCATGGGCATTGTTGGATTAGAAAATTTAACTTCTGGCTATAAAAACTAATTTCTCGAGTAGTTGTAAGAAGTGCTAAATGATCCTCAAGGATCCCAGCAGTTGGTCTAAACGTTTAATTCATGTATTTTACTGCTATACTGTTGCGGCACTACTGCTACAGTAGTATTACTACGCTAGCACTGATACCCCATCCACATCTATGTATCGTTCCGCCATTCATAAAGTCTTTGGGTTTCAGAGCCGATGGCATTTCTGTCTAGTGGATGGGCGGGGCAACATTTAGTCAAGAGGTGTTTGTTTACCTTGCTTACGTAATGAATGTTTTTCGACTCTTGGCTCGTAATCATTGGCCGTGGCGTCGGCTAGTTCATTTTTACTCTATAAAAATCAAAACCATCGGGTTTAGGTTATTGATAATGCTGACAAAATTTGTGTGTGGTTGTAAAATATACATGTGTCAACTTTCAGCTACATCCGATGCTTTGACAAGGAGCAAAGTCCAAAAAACCGTGTTACAGAGACCCTGAATCTCATAGTAAATGATAATGTATCAGTATTTGCTTCATGTGTCTAAGCACTTCTTTCATTTCTAAAATTTATTTAAAAGGCCTTCATTTGATAAATGGATTGCATATACAAAATCCCTTTTCCAATAATTAGATACTTTGTTGGTCTAATGGATAACATGTAATAAATTAATTTCACAGAGAAAAATGTTTGAAAAAAACAAAGTGAATGCAAAAACATACAGGTAAATAAAAATAAAGTAAAATTCTTAAAAATAATATGGGATATGTTGTATTCAGTGTATTAAATCTGTAAATTCAACATACCGTAGGCAGAAAAGTTTGAGTATACTGTAATCAGTTATATGACTAAATTGTCAATTCCAAACCCTATTAATCATAAATAGCCTTATTTTGTTCAATGGCTCTTCTGGGCACCTCAACTTACTAAATCCTGAAAGACAGGCCACACTGCCATCCTACAAGGTATCTTCTCCAAGCTGTTCCTCCAAGATGAGCATAATTCTCCATTTGGTATAATGTGCCATTCCTTTTCACTGATTCTATCACTTCCTATTTATCTATTCTCCATTCTCATAGTTTCACTGTATTTAGGAAACTTTTACATGTTTTACAGTTATTTTTGCCTTTCTGACAGGTGGAGTCACTGCTGCCGTATGGTAGTTGTGAGTACTACTTGCTTTTGTTGCAGTAAATATTTCCAGTACTCCTTTGGGCATTGCCTACTCATCACCTCACCTTGGGCTTAATTTTTTTTACCACTGCCAAGGAATTAATAAAATAATACATTTAGTATTTTTTTCCTGTAATTTACAGTGACTTACAATTACCGTTTTATGTTCTAATTTACTACAGTACTTTCTACTTATTATAAGTGACTGTAAAATAAGTTCATATTCTCTTGTTAATGGTTGATGTTCATAATTTTTTAAATTTTAGGATTTGTTTTCATTCCCTAATGTCAGTGTCCTAGTATTTATGGGGAACTTGAGAAGTCACTGGGATAATTATTTTGATTGGTATTAATTTCCCATTACTTCTGTTTGTATAATTATGATGAATTTTAGTACGGAATTCATTGCACCACATTGTACTAGGAAAGCACTTGCAGCTCCTTATGTTCTTTATGACAAGGATCTACATTAAAGGTCCCCTTTATTTAGAAAGCGCCTGTGTGTGTGAACTGGTCCATTGATCAGTGATTAGTCTGTGCCTAGAGGAAGATATATATTTCACTTAACACATGTTATTACTCCTGCAGTCACGACTGAAGTTTCTTTAGAAAAGGTCCATGTCCACAATGCTGCCTACTTATACCAGAATGTTGGAAGTGCAATTATTTGTATGTTGTGTCACCGCCATCTGTTTTTTCTAATTGATGACTTGCCCTCTTGGGCATTTCCTTCCCTAGCTTTGCCTTATCCTGTGCTTCAAGTCTTTGTCCTTACTGTTAGTTCCAAAGACCTGCTGATGCATCTACTATTGATCACTTGAAGAAGAGGGTATTTTCTGCATTCGCTGCTGACTGTTTGTTCACCTGCCAACAAGCTGATGGTGGTTCTGTAAACTTCAGCAATGTCCACAGCATTGCCTCCTCTATCTCCAGTGTAGACTGTAATTTCTCATGACACCTTCAGTATCTATGTCACCAACAGACACCACCATAGCTACTGTGACGTAACCCGAGGTTCCATTATCCTTAGCAACCGTGACCTTCACTGTACCAGCAGCTTTCATTGTAATATCATGCCAGTTGTCACTGATTCTGGTTCTGGTCTTGTATCTTCTTGTGCAGTCATTTTCTTAAGCTACTCACGGAATGACATTCCTCTGTGAATCATTCTTATTTGTGGCCAATACCCATCCCCCTTCCAAGTATATATTCTGATGTGCAGTAGTAAACAATCTTCTCTTAACATACATAATTTTCTGCAGTTGTCATGCCTTCTATTGTTTCAGACCATCTACAGATGTGTTTGCAACCACTATGGGTCAGGAGTCAAATCACTTCTTCTGCGTCCTCTGTAACTCAGCATAGGCTATGGTACCATTCTCCCTCTTATTACCCTTAAAGCAGGTACTTAATATTGTAAAAATAATTTTCCATGATTTTACCTCTGTGATGTGACTTGTATCTTTTAATGCAGTCTTTGGGACCATTCATTGTGGCAGGACAAATTTTAACCGTTTTAAGGGATATAGGTCATTCATCCTCATGACTATATATCAGTTTAGTCAGTTTTATTTTTATTTTCTGTATTGGTGAAATATGGGCAATGTTCAATGTAAGGGAAATGTGTTTGATTTTAAGAAAATGTCTTGACATATCCAAGTTACGTTGTGACGTCATAGAAGACAAGATGGCGGCAGCGTGGGGTAGAAAAGTAAACAATAACAGAGCGGGAAGAAGAGGACACATAGAACTGGTGTTTGGTAGGGTAGGAGAGAGCTCTCTGTCTTATAGGAATTTGTGGGTTGTAAGTCATGTTGAGGTGTTGTTCAAACTCATAAGCTGGAATGCAGTACTGGGACCGAGGAATGTGAACAGGTGGGTAGATTGCACATTTGTGGCATATAGGGAAGATTAGGCTAGGAAAATATTCAAAACTTATTCTTCATATCTAGTACACAGTGAACGTGTTTTCCTGGAGTACCTGTATTCATGCCTCATGTGACAGGTGCATGTCTTGCATTTGGACTTACTGGCTACTTTCAATCCATTATTATAATCAAATAATGAATGGGGTTGTAATGAATAACACTAACAAAATGAAACATTTTTCATACAAAATAATCATAAAATATTAGGCTATGTATGACTGTATTTTGCATCTGTCTTTCAGAATTGAGCAAGTTGGTGTGGCTAAGAATCATTGCATGGAATAAGGCAATAATTACTGGGCTTGTAAAATACAAATTGTATTTTATAAAGAACAAAAATAAAAGAATAAAAAATACCTTATTTCAACACAAAAATAAATCACCATTCACAAGGAATGTTGAAATAACATACCAATTTAAATAAAAATACATCACCATTCCAAGGGAATGTTGAAATATCAACATACCAATTTATTTGAAGAGATTCCGTACGTTACCTAAAAAGAAAGGTGGCATCTATGCAATAGTAACAGGAAAAAGTAGTAGTTGAAGACATTAAGAAACAAATAACTACAGCAAGGAAAAAAAAGACACAGAGAATACCAAGTGACCAAAGACATGACACCACAAAGACATATAAGTTCTATAAAGAAAAGTGTGGAAAAGGATTAAGTAACTATGATGACTAGGAAAAACAAAGCTAGTAAACGAGTATGAATCAAGAAAAATTAGGTGCAGAGGTTGCAACAGTAAAAAGTTATGAGAAAATGACAAGCTTTTGCAGGTTCTTTTATACTGTCACTTTAAAATCTAGCTTCCAAAGAAATGCAAGTGTGTATATATTTCTTGTAAAAACATGTTATCTGATTTAGTTTATAGGTCTCAAATTACGTCAAATTCTTTGCAAGTTTGGTTAGAATTTTCATAATAGAAGTGCTTCATGGAAAATAAAACTTGATTTTAAAGTGACAATAAGACATCTCTGTTATTCATTAACAATTACATCAGTCCCATCAAGCATGCCCTTCACTATCCAAGATTCAGCTTTAGTGCCCAAGTAGTTTTAGCTTGCTTGAGGTGCCTCAGGTGAACGACTGGCATAAGTAGGTAGTTGGCGATGCCCGGTTTTCCCCACAGAACATGTGGAGGAGCACATAGATACTGCACTATATGGAACACCATGTTAAAACTGCAAAAGGACAGTGACTTCCTTCCAGCTGAATATTCAGATACTACAATGAAGAAGCAAGATGTGACCAGTCTGCTGCCACAGTTGAAGAGTGTTCTGCATAATGGCTACTGAGGGTAATGGCTGTCCAGCTGCCATTACTGCGATCTACTTTGCATGGAGGTGAGGAAACAGTTGCTTCTACTCTTGCTAAAAGTGAAGAAAATCAGCTTGGGGAGCAGTGGACGCAGGCTCAAGAAGATAAAATAAATACAGTGCCATGATAACAGCACTTTGCTGTGTAGAAACATTCCCAAGCAAGCTCATAAGACTAGGGGGAGACTACTATCCTTGCTATCCAGGATGAACCACATTTCCTTAACTAACTTTTTCTAAATTTTGTTTCTTAAGTAACTATACAAAAATAATTGTAGCATAAGCTTCCTCTAACTAATGTACAAACGGTCTAAACAGCTTACAATTCCTAAACATGGTGAACCCAAATCTATAAGCCTGTTATATGCACACACTGAAACCTAACAAAAAATTATATGAACTTTTTTTTTTTTTTTTTTTTAATATGGCAAAAAAATCAAGTCTTACCACATTTACCTCTCCCCATGAATACAAACTTTTCAACAACAATACATCCAAGATTTGACTCTATAAATAAGATGCTATAGCTAAATATGAAGAACAAAATTTGTCTACCTACTAGAGACTAATTGTAATATATTCAATCTCCCCCATGCCTTAAAAGAGCTAAAGTACCAATTATTCTTAGGTCACCTCACGCTCTATGATGCGTTCAACAGTCTCCGTGGTCTGCACGGTCACTTCCCCTGTGCTGGGGTCCACAACAGGTACGGTCTTGCGCATCACTTTCTCAGACAGGACACGATCACGTTCGGCAATAGTCCTAGTCTTCTCACTTGGCTGAGGCACCACAACCAGTTTGGACCATTTGCGAGTGAGGCTCTGACCCAAGGTAACATAGCTGAGCAAACTACTAAACAAGCTACATCGACTTTCATTAAATACTGTGTGACATTTATCAAAAGGTATCTTACATTCATTATGAGTTATTTTTAAGAGCTATTAACAGGGCCATATTTCCAGTGCTTTGCAATAAGTTAACTACAATGAATACACTAAAAATTTAATATGTGAATACTTGTTTATACAAAAAATATACAGAACATATACATGTGCACATCATGTGCGCACATACATACATCTAGTTTTCAATCTGTCTATCTACTTAACCCACTATTTAAAAGTATATAAAATATGTATAAGGTGTATGTAACTTTGCCATGATAAGTAAAATGACTTTTAAAAAACCTAGTATGTGGTCATAAAAGATAATCTGAACGATGGAACCTTTCATTTTAAGATATCAAAGCTGGAAGACATTTCATAGTCTGAGTAAATGAATTATTTTAATCACTATTTAGCTTAACAAGATCACAAAACTCAAAGCATGAATCTCGGTGCTAGTTGACAGTTGTAGGCTTTATTAGAATTGTTGAATTAATAGAAAATAAGGAAAATTCTGGAAATACTAATCTGATAGTTTTGTTAGTAAAGGATTGTACTGATGACATTCATATCTAATTGTGCAAGGTTTAAACATTTTGTAATGATAAATATCTATGTGCGCAAGGTTTTTAATCCAACATTCTTACTCATTTTCATCTCTTTGATATTTCTTGTTTTCATTCTTATGCCTTATTTCTACTAATAGCCTCCCAGAGGTAAAACTAGAATGACCAAGCTACTTCTTCACATTTTCTTTACTTGTAATATCTGTATCTATATTACTTGAAAATATTATCTGAGCTGGTATCGTGCAAAACAGAACCCATATTCTTGATATACTACAGTAATCCATGTTTCTGGGCATACTTTTTTATAGCTTCCTAGTCATCATAATGGAATTCTTCATTAGCATTACTTAAAATGTGCCATGGAAGCCATAATATAGACATTCACCACCCAACTATCAAGAGCGAGAATGTCCACTGTAAGTTATAACACTAACCTGAAATGTTAACTCCTCATCCTTTTCCTACTTGAATTTTTATTCTTAAAACATGAATATATTTTTTGGATCAGCCCACAAGTGTCTAAATATTAATTTTTTGGATCAGCCCACTAGAGTCTAGAAATTAAGAGTTAAGTGATCTGGTAAAACTTATTCATATTAAAATGCAAGTAACTTTTCATTCCATAAGCAATATTCAACTGGTATCCAATTTCACTGGTCATAGTCCCATATTCTTTTATGACCAAATTTTTAAAAAGATTAATATATTAAACTTAATTAAATTCTTTGTCAGCACAGATTTTATTTAAATATATTGTTGCATAGTCGATAACTGCACAAAAGGTAAAGTGAGGGTATTCCTTTACCATGAACTTACTTTTACATCTTAAATGCAAAAGAAATAACTGCATACATACTGTCTGCAATACATTTCATGCTTGCCATAATCAATTTTGGGGTTGCAAAGTTCTTACTTTAACATCAGCTTATTTATACGTCGCACGTGAATCCTGAACAGTTCTTAACACTGGAAACTTCAGATGGCTCAGGTAGCCTGGCAAATGTGCATACATTACTTTGGGTATTGTTGAATTACTCTCTTATTTCTGGCAACTGGTCAACAGTTCTAGAGATTACCAGACTTTTACAACTGTTCACTATTATTTCTGTTTATTGTAATGTTTTCCATTCATTCTTTTTAATTTAATCAATTTTCTCTACTGAGCAATATACTACATATTAGGATTTTCAATGAAACCCTCATATTTGTAGTCTTTTTACAACAAAATTGAGGAAATTTTCTTAGTTTCTGGAAATATTTTTTTAACCAGTGCCAAGGTTTTCACTCTCGATTTTTACAATCATAATGATTTTTTAAGTGAAAGTAATCAATTACCAAGGGTTGTTAGCAAGTTATCATTTTGGTTTTAAAATCATCTGACTGTACCCTTGGAAAATTGTGTGTGGGGATTATAAACTCACTAGTATCCCATACCCCCCCCCAAAAAAAAAAAAAAAAAAAAAAAAAAAAAAAAACTATTTAAGTACATATTAATATATGCATGTGCTTTCCCATTTTCGTTGAATTTTCATGAAAAAGATGAACTTAGTTATATTATCTTCATACATATTTATATTACGTGTATCTTTGCTCTAACGAGCTAATTACCACTTGGCAATTATGCATTCACAATTTTATCTAGACCTAAGTTCTCAGAAGCATAATGAACGTATTCCACAGATTCTTACTGCAAGACATTGCCTTCTATTTTCCTTAATAAAGCTTTCTTATTCTTATTATTTTTTTTCAGTTTAAATAAGAGATATACTGGCATATCAGGTAAGCACTGTTTTAAGATGCCACTCTGGAAAAAAAATCATACTTTAATAAAAACCTAATTCTTTAACCAAATTTCACTCCTGCCAGCCCAATAATTCCACTGTTACTGAATCAAACAACACATTATGTATTCAGTCAATTACAAATGACTTGACAAGAACTTCTGCACATCTACCAAACTACCAGAGCCATTTGATCTTTTCTGCAAGTTAAATGACACATCTGGAATTTGCACAAACCTACATATGCCTCATGTAATGGAAAAATCCATAACATGACTGGCAAAGCTGAGCAATTACTTGACTCTAATGTCTATTACTTGACATTAAAGTATGGTAAGGCTAGAAAAGCAAAGTCTCCATACATTTTTTGCGTGTAAATCAAGTGAAAAGTTTTATGGCAATCAACAATTATCAACTTAATCTTCATCTTTTGAAAGTTCATGCCTCCTTTTAATATGACACTGCAAAAACTACTTGACAGCTTGAGAAAAAAAATGTTCAAAATGCAAATAATGAGGAGACACCAAGTCATAAACAGGATTAAGTTAGAAAAAAATTAATTTGAAGTTTTAAAAACTCAAAATATGTACTTTCAACACTTCAAATTAAAATGTAACATTTTTTTTCAGCGGGAAATATGCTTAAGAAACCAAATATTCTTCCTTCTGGTATCTCTTGGTAATATCCACCCAAAACAAAATATGGTTAGTTACTACACTATTTGCTCCTGCCAAGTAAACTACTTATCATGACTAAGAATGAAACAAAACTTTTGTAAAATTGTGTTTTAAAGACCAAATTATGCATTTTCTTGTAAAATGTAATGAACTTTTTACTTCTGAAATACTACAGAAATACATACTACTAAGTGCAACCAGTTTCTGTGCCTTCACTCTTATACAAGAATGAGACTATTAAACTACTGCAGTAAGTGTTTGTAGTTTATTTACTAATAAGAAATTACTACGTACTTGTAGGTTCGAGTCTTCTAAATAATAATGTAAAATATATATTCCTGACTAACAACTTAAGGACTATGCCTGAAAATGTGTATGAAATAAAGATTCTTTCTACATTGTAGACTAAACCATACCCTTCATAGATGCACATTCATGAAATCCACAGAGTACATTATATAGTACATGTAATATGCAAAATCGTAGTATGTTTTTCTAATACTGAATACATTAACCTAATTTTTAAAAATAACAATATTAAAGAAAAAAAAACCATTTATTTCATGCTGCTGCCATCTTAGAGCAGAAACAGTAACTGGGAGTAAAGCAAGACAAACAGTAATGAGAGAGAGAGAGAGAAACCTTTCTTAAAAATTCTGGAGATTCTATCAAAAGGAAAATTAGCCCAGTTGAAATATTTATAACAGTTTGGAAAAACAGCTTATGCTAACAAATTATACAATTATGATAATGACAATAATAAACAAGAGATAACCACCTGCCCCCAAAGTTTCTCCCACCTCTACTTAAATAACACCAGAATTACTAACTTGTCGAATAGTACCTTTCTAAATACTTTCAGAATAAGTCAGGCCCAATAGTTATGTAAGACAGAAGTAGTATACTACTGGATTATAATTTAAAAAACAAGAATTACTCCTATCCCTTTAACTGTTTAATATATTACACACATGTAGAACAAATTTTTAATCTACACGTTCAAGTGCAGACATAAGGACTGGGGTCATCTCAACAGTGGCATTAGGTATAGTGTACGCACAATAAATTTTTTTGTGTTCCTTTCAAGGTCATTGCACTTGAACAGTAAGCCTACAGAGATTTTGTGAATCATACGCAAATAAAGTATCTTCCTACCCCTCTTTCTTTCAACCCCATTTTCATCAGTCCTCCTATGCACTAAGAGATGGAAGAGAATGAGATAAAATTGAATAAGCACCAGAACTTGCTAACAATTGCTTCATAGTGCAACTGTGAGGTTTTCCTCCTGTTACACTATCAACACTTTTACTGTCATTTCCATTTCAGTGCTGAATGGCCTCACAGTCCCAGTGCTTGGTCTTTGGCTTAAGTTCCATATTCAATTCAAATTCAATACAGTTAGACAGATATAAACACACGACTGTTTTGGGGAAAAAAGGGAATTAGATCAAAGCCCCGTGTACTTCTTTAAACCAGATTACAACTAATCTCAGGTTTGTAAATATTGACAACAAATTTATTCCATGGAGACCTAGCCCTTCACACAGATCTGTGGATCCCACCTAATGAGTGCTTTGTTTTATCAGCTGGTCACCTCCAACTTTACCATCCCACTTTACAGATGTTTCAAGCCACTGGGTAATGCAAAATAAACATGCTGGAAAGCAACTGGTGCACAAAGTCCACTGTACTTCTTCAGGGCTTTCAAGTTACCTATTCACCGTCCAATAGGAAGGAAAGGAAATTAGGAAAACTTTGTCCTCTCATTAAGATGGAGACATGGGTCCAGTCTTCAGCAGAAATTAGAATATAAGCCTATTGTCATGGCAATCAAGTGAGGAAACTAACTTAATAACAGAAAGCCCTTAACTTCCACATTAGTTCACCTTGCCAATGATGTTTAAACACTTATGATTCCAAAATTTACTATTTAGAGAAGTTTAAAGTACCACTTCACAAAAATGACTACCTTTAATCTGGTCATGGTAGTCATGGTCTGATTGCCTTACTGGCATCTTTAGTTTCCTTAGTTCCCCTGAGCAGGACTCAAAATGTTCAACACTTTCATCACCTTCATATAATTGGTGAAACAAACTTAAAAGGGACATGTTGAGACTATACATACAATATATAAAAAAGATACCAACTGAAGAAAAAAGGAACCATTGAAGACCTGGTAGAGAATAGGTCAGGAGGAGGAGGATAAATATTATCTAAAAGAGGTAGAAAGGATACCAAAAAGCCAAGTGACAAGGAAAAAAAAACGTAGTACAGAGCACAACCTGTCACTGGTATCTCATTAAAGGAGATGGAAGTAACAAACATATTTAGAAAAGCAAATTGGATATAAAAGGTGTTACAGAAGCAATGCACATACAAGATGACAAGGCAAAAATTAGACATGAGAGTCATAAACTTCTGATAAAGAGAATAAACAAGAAATGATATTGTTTATGTTACAATAAAGTTCATACATACTTACCTGGCAGATATATACATAGCTAAGGGACTCCGTCGTCCCCGACAGAAATTCAAATTTCGCGCCACTCGCTACAGGTAGGTCAGGTGATCTACCGGCCTGCCCTGGGTGGCAGGACTAGAACCATCCCCGTTTTCTCTCATATTTTCTCTCTTCCACCTGTCTCCTGCGGGGAGGCTGGGTGGGCCTTTAATTGTATATATCTGCCAGGTAAGTATGTATGAAACTTTATTGTAACATAACAATATCATTTTCATACAATCAACTTACCTGTCAGATATATACATAGCTGATTGGCACCCTTCGGTGGAGGGTAAGAGACAGCTACTATATGGAATAGACAGGTAAACAACATATGTTGTAGGTATAAATAAAACCTTGGTTCCTACCTGATAGGTGGTAGACTTGGTGGGTGTTTGCCCAGTAGTCTGCTCACCTCAAGAAACTTTAGCGAGATATGTGATCTATGGCCAAGAGTTCTTGTGGGTCTGCCGATGGGGGTCTTACCCACTTACTCAGCAGAGCCTAAAAGGACTTTGTCAATGGGTGCTGATCCACTTATATAGCAATACACCTTATGAAGGAGCACACAACCAATCCCGACCACCTGATCCTAACCATGGTTGTTAGAACTAAGGATTGTTACGAGTTATCCCCTAACTCGTCACAACAACCGTAACTCAAAAACCACTACGCACACTACATAATTTTTTCAAAAAAAAATTATACTCAACTAATTGGATATGACGAGAATTCTCTTATGAACAACATAGACGGCCGCCCGTGCGAGCCTGAATCCTCCATTGTTCGAAGAGATTCTCGACCATATCCAACAGAAGAACAGTATATACATATTAAGGATTGGTGTCGGCTCCCGTACCCAGAATCGTATCTGCCGATACGATAGGACCTAGAGAAAAGCACTTCTCATACGTCACACGCACGTCTTTCAAGTAATGAGATGCAAACACCGAGTTTGCATCTACCAATATGTCGTATCTAATATGTTTTTAAGCGACATATTCTTATAAAACGAGAGAGACGTCGCAACCGCTCGTACTTCAGAGCTTTTACCCTCAGAAGTTGTAATTGTTCGTCCGGACAAACCTTGTGAGCGTCCGTAATGACGTTTCTTACAAAGAACGCTAGAGCGTTCTTTGACATCAGTCTTGTGGGGTCTTTTACCGCGCACCAAAGACCTTGTCTAGAGCCTCCCACAATGACTTTTCCTCTGAAGATAGAACTTCAGAGCTCTAACAGGGCATAGAGACCTCTCTGCTTCTCTGCCTACGAGACTAGACATTCCTTTGATTTCGAATGACCTAGGCCAGGGATTCGTGGGATTCTCGTTTTTCGCTAAAAACAGAGTCTTAACGAGCAAATCGCCGAGTCTCCCTTGAATCCTACTTTATCCTGCAGAGCTTGTAACTCGCTAATTCTTTTTGCCGTTGCTAACGATAAAAGAAATAGGCATTTTCTAGTTACGTCTCTAAATGAGGCCTGATGAGGAGGTTCAAATTTATCCGAAGACAGGTATTTGAGGACTACGTCCAAGTTCCAGTTCGGAGGTACTGGCTCCTTAGACTTTGACGTCTCAAATGATCTTATGAGATCGTGGAGATCTTTGTTATTTGCCAGATCTAAACCTCTGTTCCTGAACACAGCCGAGAGCATACTCCTGTATCCCTTTATTGTGGATACAGCTAGATGCGATTTTACTCTCAAGAATAGCAAGAAATCAGCAATTTCCGCTATAGAGGTAGAGGAGAGAACAACTTCTTGGCTCTACACCACCTTCTAAAGACCTCCCACTTCGACTGGTATACTTTCGAAGTGGAGGTTCTGCGAGCTCTCGCGATCGCGCTTGCCACTTCGCGAGAAAAGCCTCTCGCTCTGACAAGTCTTTCGATAGTCGAAAGGCAGTCAGAGCGAGAGCGGGGAGGTTTTGATGGTACCTCTTGAAGTGTGGTTGTTTGAGAAGATCCGTCCTTCCTGGTAGGGATCTTGGAAAGTCTACGATCCACTCTACCACCTCCGTGAACCATTCCTGGGCCGGCCAAAAGGGGGCTATTAAAGTCAATCCTATGCGTCTCTTTGACGCCACAAACTTTTTCAATACTAACCCCAGGATTTTGAATGGGGGAAAAGCGTACACGTTCTATCGAGACCAGTTTAGCAGGAAGGCGTCTACCATAATTGCTCTTGGGTCTTCCACGACCGAGCAAAACACTGGGAGCCTTTTTGAAATGTATGTTGCGAATAGATCCACGTGAGGAGTTCCCCACAGAGACCAGAGATCGCGACATACTTCCTCGTTCAGAGTCCATTCTGTATGAAGGACCTGTTCCTCCTGCTGAGCCTGTCCGCCCTCACATTCCTTACTCCCTGTACGAACCTTGTCAACAGGAGATGTTCCTGTGAGAGTCCAAAGTAATAAGTCCCTCGTGAGTTCGTAAAGGAACGAGGAGTGAGTCCCTCCCTGTTTTCGAATGTAGGCAAGTGCGGTGGTGTTGTCCACGTTTACTTGTACTACCTTGTCTCTCACCAGAGGTTCTAGACTCTTCAAAGCCAGGTGAACGGCGAAGAGCTCTTTGCAATTTATGTGCCAGGACACCTGTGCTGGTTCCCAGGTGCCTGACACTTCCCTCCGAAGCCTAATGTCGCTTCCCCTAAGCCACTCGTCTCCGACGCGTCGGAGAACAACACTAGGTCTGGGTTCTTTGAACTTAGAGAGACCCCTTTGTTCTCTTCCAAAGGCCGCAACCACCACTGTAGGTGTGCCTTTACCTCCATTGGAATGGGGAAAACGTCCGACAGTTGTCCGTTTTTCCAGCTCCAAGACTTCTTGAGGAAGAATTGAAGTGGACGGATATGCAGTCTTCCGAGAGGGAAGAATTGTTCCAGCGAGGAAAGCGTCCCCAGAAGCTCAACATTCCCTCGCTGACGTTTGCTGTTTCTCTAAGAAGAGAGAGATTATCCTCAAACCTTTTTCTGTTCTCTCTTGCGAAGGAAAAACTCGAAAACCCCGAGAATCCATCCGAATCCCCAGATAGACTAGGTCTTGTCTGGGGGTCATCTGAGACTTCTCGAGGTTCACAAGCAATCCCAACGCCTTGGTCAATTGTAGTGTTAACTTTAGGTCCTCCAAACACTGTCTCTCCGATCTGGCCCTGATGAGCCAGTCGTCTAGGTACATCGAGACATTCACTCCTTTGAGATGCAGAAAATCTCGCCACATTCCTCATCAGGGCTTGTGGAAGACCTGAAGGAGCGTGGGACAGGCCGAAACACAAGGCTCTGACTGAAAGATCCTTCCCCCCGTCATGAAACGGAGGTACTTCTTCGATGAAGGGTGGATTGGGACGTGAAAGTAGGCGTCTTGGAGATCTAGAGACACCATCCAATCTCCTTGTCGTAATGACGCTAGGACTGAAGCAGAAGTCTCCATGGAGAACTTCTCCTTCTGAACAAATTTGTTCAGAGCGCTGACGTCTAGTACTGGTCTCCAGCCTCCCGAGGCTTTCGCCACTAGAAAAAGGCGATTGTAAAACCCCGGGGAGTTTTGATCCAGTACTAGTTCTACTGCACTCTTGTCCCACATTTGTTCCACCATTGATCGAAGAGTATCCCTCAGCACAGGATCCTTGTACTTGGCTGATAGTTCCCTCGGTATAGACGTTAGGGGCGGAGTATTCAGGAAAGGGATACGATATCCCTTCCTTATGATCTTTAGTGAAGACGCGTCCGCGTCTATCAGTGTCCAGGCTTCCACGAATTCCAGGAGTCTGGCACCTACTGGTGTTTGGAGGAGAAATGTTTCATTTGCCCTTTTTAAAGGGACGAAAGGCGGACCTACCTCTTCTCTCTGGAGCCTTCCTTCTTGCGGGAGGTCTGGAGATCGGACCCCTCGAAAGGGCTGCCTAGAAGTGCTAGGTTCTTTCTTGTCCGACACTAAAGCAGGTTTCTTCTTCCTAGCAGACTGCGTCAGAAGATCCTGTGTCGCCTTCTCGTTAAAGAGTGAGCTACGTCCTTCACTAACTTCGAGGAAATAAAAAACAAAAAGTCCGAAAGAGGTGCATATAGCAGAGCTGCCCTCTGCGCATGCAGAGACTGCCTTTGTTAAGAAGGCGCCATACACTGTCCTTTTCTTCAAAAGACCTGCTCCAAATAATGCAGAGACTTCCAAAGATCCATCCTGTACTGCTTTGTCGATGCACGACAAAATGATAGCAAGGCTTCAGGTTCGATTCCCTGCGAATCGTGAGCTTTCTTGGACATCACCCCAGGGACCAATCTAAGAAGTTGAATACTTCCAATACATGGAACAGTCCCTTGAGGAGATGATCCCAGTCCGAAATACTCAAGTAATGCGGGCGGGAGAATTAAGACTAGGACGCCTTGAAGCGTCAACTAACGTCGAAAAGTCTGCCTCTGTAGTAGAAGGGAGAGCGATACCCATATCCTCCCCCGTCTTGTACCATATGCCTCTTTTCCCAGCTAACCTTGCTGGAGGCATGCAAAATACTGTCCTGGTTAAGTCTTTCTTCGACTTCATCCAGGCGTCTAAGGCGTGTAAAGCCCGCTTCATCGAGATGGTGGCTTCATCTTCAGAAAAGACGAAGTCTTCTTCGCCTTCGCACTCGAAAAGAGCGAGCGCGGAGAAGGAGGAGCAGCCGGAGTCAACTCGTCTCCGTATTCCTCCAGAAGCATGGTAGTCAAAACCTTATAGTTTGACAAGCCCTCTCTTCCAAGATCTTCATCCTCCGAGTTTCGTTCGAACTCGTGAAAATCCTGAGTTTCTGCTCTCCTTTCAGAACTTTCTTCTTCTGGGGGAGACAAACTCCTGATCGGAGAGGGGCTAAGGGAATGAAAGTCTTTCCTTTTTCCCGTTCTGATCGACTTGGAAGGCGTCACAACCTGCGGCTTCTCTCGCGCTTTAGAAGACGTCATGTATGACGCTTCCCGCTCTCCGAGCGTCATGTATGACGTCTCTTGTTGACGTTTAGATGACGCTTCGCGTCTGGAAGACGCTTCGCTTTCTAAGGGCTTCCTACTCGGCGTCACAATCTTGGACGGAGCGTCACGTCTACGATCCTCTTGATTTGACGCTTCACTTCTAAAAGACGTCTTCCGAGCAGGAGCGAGAGGACGAGACTTCTTAATAGGAAGCGTCACGTCCTTCCGACGGGGCGCTAAAACTCCCACAAGAGATGAAAGTTGTTCTTGCACCGCCATAATGATCTTCCTTGACGCTTCTCCTACGTCTATAGCGGCCTGGCGCCCTTCGTCATCACTAGGGGAAGAAGCATGATAAGGTACTTCCTCATAAGCGTCAGGTGACGTTGACGCCACCTTCGCCTTCTTGATAGCAGACGGGGCGTCATCAGAGAAGCGCTCCGGGCTCGAGTCGATATCTTGCTTCATATGACGCTTCAGCGGTCTCGATAAGGTCGACTCCTTCCACCCTCGTTTAGGTGAGGGAGAGGGAGAGGACGAGAAACACTCGCGAAGGACGCTTTTCCTGTAGCGTCCTTGAGCTGGCTGCCATGAAGCAAAGCTAGCTGAAGGGACGTCTGACCGTTGGGGATTCCCTCCGACCTCCTTAAGGCTTTCGACTTTCCTTCTCTCTGGGCATGTGAGCTTGGAAGAGGTCTAGGCCTGGGAGCGCCGCAGGGACGATCAATACGCCCCTCCACAACACTGATAGGCTCACTTCACTAAAATTTTCACTATCACTAGCCTTACCTTTCGAGTCCGCCATCTTGGACTTCATGTCTCGAATCGTCGCTTTCAGATTGGCGATTTCCGATGCCGAATCCGAAAAGACACTCTGAGAATGAGATTTATAGGGAGATTCTCCAGAAGTAGGGTTAGAATTATCATTTAAAGGCTCAACTAGGCCTTTGAATTTCACACCTTTCAGTCTTCTAACTCTATCCCTCTCTAACTTCTTCAAATAAGAAGTCAAAGTCTTCCATTCTTCTGCATTCAAACTCTCGCATTCCTTACAAGTGTTAATAGCAGAACACTGCACTCCCCTACATTTACGGCATACAGTGTGAGGATCAACCGAAGCTTTCGGTATCCTCACCCTGCAGCCTACATTCACACACATTCTCACACTCACATTAGAATCAGACATCCTGAGAAAAATCCAAAAGAGTTATTCCAAAAAAACAGTCCACAGTAGCGAATGAAAACCGAAAACACGATCCAAATACGTCACCAAAAGTCGAAAAAACGTTGATCAAATGTTGAAAAAAGAATCCAAGTCAGGAGGTAATAACAACAATGTTGATACCACCGGCGACAGAGAAAATATGATAGAAAACGGGGATGGTTCCTAGTCCTGCCACCCAGGGCAGGCCGGTAGATCACCTGACCTACCTGTAGCGAGTGGCGCGAAATTTGAATTTCTGTCGGGGACGACGGAGTCTTAGCTATGTATATATCTGACAGGTAAGTTGATTGTATGAAAATGGAAGATTTATGCATGAAAGAAGAGCAACAGAAAACTAGATATCTTAAGAGCTTTGGAGAGTCCTTCAGACGATGAAAATCAGTGACATCTGTATAGTATGCCCTAAATTTATATTCTGCATATAGTACATATTTTCCAGTTGCCAAACATTTAAAAAACACAAAGGGCAAATTATAATGATGAATTTCAGAAAAGAAAAATTCAATAAATTAAAAACTCAACCAGTTCACTTATAAAAAATACCACAGTTTAACCCTTAAATGCCTACTAGACGTATTTTACATCGACGAAAATTGTCTGTCGGGTGCTTAATTGACATAAAATACATCGATGCTAAAAAGTTTTTTTAAATATTCGCGGAAAAATAGTTATAGGCCAACATGGCTTAAAATTTTGAATCAAGCACCTTGAGGGATGCTGGGAGTTAACGGATCAAGCTGTTGTTTTGTTTACAAGCGTTACCCAGGCGCGCATGCACGAATTTCTTTCTTCTCGCACTAAAAAGCATCAGCGACACATCTCGGAAATTATTTTGTCACTTTGTCGTAATTTTTGCACCATTTTATATTAGCCGTTACATAGAGTGTTATATATGAAAATGTGCGCAATTTTATGTGGAATACAACAAAAAATAACCCATGGTTGTAGCTTATATCAGTTTTGAAATATTTTCATATAAATCACGATAAGTGCCAAAATTTCAACCTTCAGTCAACTTTGACTCGACCGAATGGTCGAAAAATGCAATTATAAGCTAAAACTCTTACATTCTATTAATATTCAATCATTTACCTTCATTTTGCAACAAATTGGAAGTCTC
>NC_061105.1:1287146-1308744 GCF_015104395.2 Macrobrachium nipponense | reverse complement strand
GATGAAGGTACAAATGTCTATTGATGATGATTCTACAGGAAATTCAACTGACGAAATTCATGGTGATGGAGTAGCTATGTCCACAGATGAATCAGATAGAGAAATTTCTACTCCATTACCTCAGACCCCAACCACTCCTGATGAAAATGCAAATGATAAACGTTGACATCCAACAGAGCTGTGTAGTTGGAGGAATTAATGTACAGTTTCATTCATGATGTTTATGGATAGACATCAAGACCCCTTTTTTATAGTAAAGAAGTGTGGTGACATATATATACTTCCAGTATAGATTTATACTGTATTATTTTAATGGATTTTGAGCAACTTCTGTCAAAGGGAGATACATATCAGTGCTTACCAAATGCCTCTCAAATAAACCTCATTGATATGTTTCCCATTGTGATTATGTGGAAGTGCAGCCGTATTGGTTTTGTAATTTGTAAATTGCTTGTGATCCAGATCATTTTTATTCATCATAATATTAGTCACCTGTGATTTTGAAAAGAAATTTCAAATAACTAGCTTTAATTGTCATGACCAAGCATTTATTGTATGATTATTTTTTAAATTACTAGCCTTGAAATCAATTACCTCTTGATTATGCTTGTAAATATACTTTCCAGCAGCATTTTCTGGCAGATGGATATAGTTGCATTTAAGATGGGTAATGATTATAAAGGCATAAATTGTTAATATCTATTTTGTAAGTGACAAAGTTTGCAAAGCTTTAGCTGTAAGCTCTAAAGCATTGTCAAGCGCTTAATTGTTTGGTCAGTGTAAATGCAGGCTGGAAGAGTTGTTCCCATATTGTGGATAAACAATCTATAAAGTTTTATATTTCAGGAGTCAGTTCATAGTGATGTATGCAGATGTAAATATTTCATTGAACTATTCTAGTATAGATCAAGAGTGTTTTATAAGGATTTTATAAAAGAAGATTATTATACAAACACCCATTTTAAGCATCAGGCAGTTTGTATTTGGAATGTCAGTCATTTTACTTTTAACTATGGTTTTTTAAGTTGTTTCCTTAATATTAAGTTTTGAAATAGTTTGTTCTGAAAGTTTTCTCACTGTTTTGAGAGGAATACCAGTCCATTCCATCAGTTTTAGAATACTTTATTAGCAGTGCTTCATTTTAAACATTAATGACCATAGTTTGTGATTATGTTGTTAAATAGGGTTATTCTGTCAAATAGGGCCATTGATCATTTATTTTCCCCTTTTTTTATATATATAGATCATGTCCCACTAGTGCAGCTATTCAGGCACAGTGAGAATATGAGTGAGAGAGAGAGCGCCTTGTTCATATGTGACCATAACCTTTTGTAAATAAAGTGTTATGCTAAATATTGTTTCAGTGAAAACATTAAACAGAACTTTAAGACACAAAATTAAAAAAACAAGGCTTAGTTGTGGCCTACCTTGGCTCAGAAGAGTAATGCGACCTCCCTGCAAATGATAAGACTTGCCTCCTTGGTAATAACTGGGCCTTTTAGTAGCAACAATTTTAAAGGATCTGAAGCTTGGAAGAGTGGCAAAAGATAAGTAAACTGACAATACTAGTGTAAAAAAGAATATTTTCATGTTCCATAAACAGAAACCTTTTACTTAATGCATGCTTTAAAGGCCAGTGGGCACCATTACAGATAAACAATGACCATGCCAGGTAAGTCTTGTTGCCAATTGAGGGAGTATTCTGTCTCATAAACCATAAATATTAATGAAGCTTATGAGATGCTTCAAGTTGACTGTCCTTAGATGTGGGGAAACATGTTTTCATGTTAATACAGACTCCATCCCAGTACTAGTGTTGAGGTATTACTGCATCCCTTCTCTTTAGGACCAGGTTGGACCACAGGTTTGCCATCTGGTGGGTGAGATAGGTAATGACTTTGCCACTAGACCGCAGCAGTCCCTTGAAGGCAGCATTCCCATTAGGAGTAAGACTGCCTGAGAAGGACATACAGGCTGCAGTAAAGACCAAAGGTTCAGCCAAGAATCTGAATGGAGTGTGTCCATGTTTGTTGACTCCAAAGACATCACTTCCATCTGAAAAGATAAAAACTTGGAACGAAGCCGACTGAGCGACACTGGGAATCAAGTGCGTCAGATCTGGGTCTACCTGCTTAGTTGCTAAAGCACCCACGTAAGATTCTTTAATGAAATCGCATGGAAGCTTAAGTCAAAAGGGAAAGGTGAACGTCTTTCTTTTGCCATTTAAGGTAGACAAGCCCAAGTAGGGCACTTGTAACCGAAGATGCTATAGCCAGGATAATTGGGTCATACCTTTTAGCCTAACAGTGGGTTGATGACTTAACATGGTCTGGCTGCTTGAACATGCCTTTACTATCTTAGGCTGGGCGAATTAGTAAGGTTATAAGTATAGCCGAGCATAGACTAGTGCCTAGGCTACCCATTCGAAACACTTTTACCACCTCAGCCTAGAAGGTCGTGGTTGTAGTCTAGCATGGATAGCCCAAACTTTCTTGAACGACTTTACCCTAACCTAAGTCGTTTGGTTTCTAGATTAAGCTAGTCTATAGTACTAGCTTAGCCTAGTTAAGAGTACATCTTGGATGGACTTAACCTACCCTAAGTGATAGAGCAGTTAGCCTAGATTAATTGGAAGAGTTAACATAGCCTAACCTAACCAAACCAGGGTCCTAGCCTATTTAGAAGTGTTAACATAGCCTAACCTAACCAAACCAGGGTCCTAGCCTAATTGGAAGGGCTAACATAGCCTAACCTAACCAAGCCAGGGTCAACCTGGTCTTGCCAACTTAAAATAAGTTAGTCAATTCTTAATTGACTATATCTACTTAGACTAGTCCAAGTGGCTGTTGGCTAGGTTAACCTGGAATCTGCAAATGGGTCTCTTCCATACTGGTCTAGTTTCTATATTGAAGTCATGAACCTAACTTAGAGGGTTCGAGCTTCAGTTGGCTGGGGAAAGGCATTAGAATCCCATCATATCTGGTAGGGGAAAGTGGGGAGTTTCCCAATTCTGGGCTAGGTTACTCGAGAATAACACCATGATGGTTTCTGGCAATATAGGATTTCCCTTTGGAGGGTAGCATATTGAACATATGCCCGTATATTGTAACAGGTCACCGCATAAGGTGTTTCGTGGTTGCGAAGTAACATTACTTGTGGAAAAATAAGCCATATCCTGTTAACAGATTAATTCCTTGGACAGGAGGATAATTGGGACGTGTGAATAGAATATATTATCATAGGACATTCTCCTGGGGTTTTTCCTATGATATAATCTATATAACTGGAAAAGTTAAGTGTATCTTAGTTTTTACAAAAACACAGCTGTTTAATAGCTCTCCTAGGGCTGAGGGCTGGCCTGAAGGATTGGATATTTTTTTTACATGGCTAGGAACCAATTGGTCACCTGGCAACGGGACCTGCAGCTTATTGTGGGATCCGAACCGCACTATATCGATAAACTATTTTCTATCACCAGAAATAAGTTTCTCTGATTCCGTGTTGGCCGAGATGGGAGTAGGACCTCGGACCACCGGTTTGGCAGATAAGTGCACAAACCACTCGTCCAGAGGGGAACTCGTATAATGGAAAAACCATGTAAGAGCTGTCTCAGGGGTTTCACCCTTTGAGGAGCCTGAGGATTCCATTTGCGATACTGGGAACAACCTGGAGGTTACGCAAACTCTAGGTTCTACCTGTTCCGCCATGTCCCGAATGGAAGGATGGGTTCCAGTAATTAAGGAGGACCCAGGATGAGTGACTGATAAAGTTTATTGTAGCACAATCATCGCTACCAGGTTCATGTAGGGAAGAGACTCCACCAATAGGTAGAATTAATATCTCAAGGTCTGGAGGTTGATCAGTATCCCTTTTCGAACTAATAGTTCTAAGTTTTTGGGTGTAGAGTGTCACCTCGGACATAACACGACTCCAAAGGTCGTTAGCTCACATATACATAACGACTCTTTGGCCGTGACTGCCTGTACAGAGGAGGTTTCTGTCCATTAAAGGCATTCGGTCAGTAGACAATGATCTGGTGGAGAGGTTATCAGAACAGAGGGAAGTATCTCTGTAATTACATGTATATGGTGATACGTATACATTAGACTGGTGATTGGGCATGTGAATATCGCTTCACACTGAGTAATCTTCAGATGAATCAGGAGCAGTGAACTAGATGGGGCACATAAGAACTCCGATCTGTCAAGTGAAAACATACTCTGTATCAGAGTAGACTTGACGGACTACCACCAACCACATACATCAGTCACGTTACAGGAAACTGACCGTGGATGGGAGTCTTCCTCTGACCTTGGTAGAGTGGGAGTACTCATTAATTAGGGTTTTGATGTAGACTCAAAAGTAGTTAGGAACATCAGTTCTAATTTGCCCTGGAATCCAGGATAATGAGTCAATGCAGCACAGGTTGTGATGACAGATACTTTTCTTAGTCATGCTCAGTACCGTGTGAGTATGTGTGAGAGACCTTCAGCAGGGCCAGCTTTGTCAAAGTACTCTGTGGTTATAGAAAGGACTACGTCACCTAGAACATAAAGGTGGTAGATGTAAAGGAACAGGCCAAACAGAGGCGATCGGTCAAGCCTACTCCTTTTTGTCAAGTTGTACCAATGAGGTTATACAGAAGAGAGGGTCATCAGAGGAATATGGGCCTTCTGGCATTTAAGAACATATCTGTTAAAATGATCGTGACGGTTGGTCTGTGACTGTATCGAAGATCAAAATGGAGCAATGTTAAGGCGGTGTCTGTCTGTTCATTGAAATTTGAGAGTGGGTTCTTTGTTATGAAAACCCACTTTCAATTTCCTGTATGTATTAAGGTTGCCCAGAGGGCCTTGGGACACAATTTCCTTGGGTCCTTTGGTGGCTGCTCAACAAATGGTGTAACTCATCCAGTACCCCTGGCGGGTCAGTTGGTATCTTGTCTAAGATGATGGTATGAATGTGAAATGGAGGAGTTAACTGGCCTCTTTCCTTTTCAAATTTCTGTCTCCTTCTTTACTTAGGGCAGTAAGAAGAGAGTACCAACATAAGCTGGAACGGACAAGGTACAGGTGAGTGAAGTGGCCATACTGTTAGGGTTAGTATCAGTAAGATACCTATCAGTAGCAGGACATTCCTCTCTTTAGCAAGGGGGTGAAAATGATAACAAACCTACATGAGTGGATGAATTGGTTTGTTAGGAGAACAGATCTTATCTTCCTCGGACACAATGAACCATGACATTGTGTAAAACCCAGAAATCTGACTATGATATTCATATGTCTTAGATTCAGAAATACTGGTCAGTTGTTTCGTAGAATTCTGGTATTCAGAGAACTGATCAAAGGTGGCAAACTCCGAGTTGGTTGATAGTACTTACCTCCCACCAAGAGTAAGTCTATCCTAATGTTAAGACCGAAGGTTTCTCTAACCACCCCTCTATCAACTAACCTGGGTTGGAAGAATAACTAACGGAGTCACGAGTTAATGAGGGGTACGTGGGTGGCTCCACATGTCTCGTGACCAAGCACAGATGCCAGTAGTCCCTTGCGTACACAATTATTTTAAACTTTACCAGTTTCCAGCTGGCGCAGAGTATTTATCCTAATGTTAAGACCTCAGGTTTGTAAGTTATGAAAAATACAAATTGGTTAAAAATCTGTCATATTTCCTCTGACTAGCTGGAGGTGGAGGAAGAAACTAACCAAACTGGCTGGATCTAATTGAATGATCTTGCACAGAAACAATTCTTGGTACATAACCTCATTGGCAACCATAGACCATGGCAAACTGGTTGGGGGCGAGGATCTTTTCATACACCTTATTCAGCCTTGATGGTGGAAAACCCGTGTGTGGGCACAGCCATGATCCCTTTCTCCTGGTCACTATGCTCCTGATCAACTTATGACTTACTGGATAGTGGACATGAGTGATTGGCACAATTGGTGTCGATCACCAAAATACCGTCAAAATAAGTGCTTACAGAGGCATAACTACACTTAATGACTATTCCCAGCTTGCGCTGAGGAACACTAGGATACTTTATATTATATAAAGGGCAATGATTTGAGGTGCCATAAAAAAAATGTCTTATCTTCTCTGGAAACTTAATTTTCCGAGACAGGAAGAAGCCATCAGTTCTAGGGAATCAATGCGACACCTCTTTGAAACTGGCAACTAAACCTCAACTACCTGATGATCGTCCCAATGGTCTCCCCAACCTGTCTAGGAGGCATCTGTGTGTATACTAACTGCACACTCTGGAGAGTCAGAGCAACCTACTATTTGGCTCGAGCATCCTTCCAAG
Source organism: Macrobrachium nipponense (assembly GCF_015104395.2). Lineage (NCBI taxonomy): Eukaryota > Metazoa > Arthropoda > Malacostraca > Decapoda > Palaemonidae > Macrobrachium > Macrobrachium nipponense. Next base: position 1,302,437 of record NC_061105.1, on the reverse strand, counting down.
TGTAGCTGGTGATTAACACAAAACTTGTTCTAGGCCAGCAACTGACATCTTGTAAATACATTTTGTAGATACTGTAAATATGTATAACCTGCTTAACCAGGTAAAATTAATCCAAGACAGAGATAGTCTAACCCCAATTTTGTCGTGCCTGGCATCATGATAAACTTGGAGAAGTCTAATCTTTCACCCAGTCAAAGGATCCTTTACCTGGTCATGCTCATAGACGACAACAGCAGCGAAGGTGTTTTTATCAGATCAAGTTGTAGACTAAGTTCAAGAGCATAGCCCACCCAGTCCTTCCTGTCCAAACAGAAGCATCCACCTCATCAGTGGCAGGTTGTAACCAGACATTTCAATCACTGCACTGCAAGAAAGGCCTTCCACTCGCAAGAGATACTTCATAGTTTCCAGCCGTGAAGAGATGGGGACCCTACCAATCCGTGGAACCTCTCTATGTGTGGTTGGCAAAGAAAGTTGTGCCAGATGGGATCTCCCCGAGTGTCAATCAACAAGGTTAGGAGATCAAAAAACCATTCTTCATGTGGCCAAAAGGGAGCCACTAGGGTCAACTTTAAGTTCTGGGAGATCATCACTATTTATCAATTGGTGGGTCAGGCAAAAAGGGGGTGAAAAGCATATGCTTCCAGGTTGTCCCAGGTTTGTTGTAGGGTGTCCTCTGGCACAGCCCAGGGATCTGGAACAGCAGAACAAATTTCTAGTTTTCTGCTGAACCTTGTGGCTAAAAAGATCTACTGTAGGGCCTTTCCCACAATGGAATAGCCTTTCCACTACCTCTTGATGAAGTGACCATTCCATCCCAGGACTGACCCCAAGGGTTCAGTTTGTCTGCCACAATGGTCCTCTTGCCTAGAATTTGTGTGGCTGAGAGATCTACTGAATGGGAGACTGCCCACTGGCTTAATTGTACAGTCAAGTTGTTAAGTTGATGGGACACTAGCCCCCAGTTTATTGACATTAGCTACCACTGTAGTGTTGTCGGACAAGAACCACCAATACAGATTTAAAATTTCATTATTTTTCATTACATATTGAACCCCTCCTTCAGGAATGGGGAGAAAAACAACTTGCTTAATAGTAGTTTTCCCTTATGAAAATTGATCATAGTAGAGCCTAATATGCAACCAAAAGAAAATGCTGGGGAAAAACAATACATGAGAAAAATGGTTTCAAGCAGTCTGCCCAAAGTACACTAACAGAAAGAATTATTTAGTAGTTACCTACAAGATCTTAACCCCAAAAGGGGGTTAGTTCCATCAGTGCACTGCGCATTACTCAAGATTCTTTGCAGGGTGACTTGGCCCCTAGCTGCAACCCCTTTTATTCATTTTACGGTACCTCTTTTATAATTTTTTCTTCCATCTTACTTTCCACCCTCTCCTAACAATTGATTCATAGTGCAACTGCGTGGTTTTCCCTCGTGTACACCTTCCAAACCTTTTACTGTTAATTTCCATTACAGCACTGAATGACCTTGTAGGTCCCTTCTCTTGGCCTTTGGCCTAAATTCTATATTCAATTCAGTTCAACACGTACTACTTGCTGGTCAGTATCACTTTTGTCCTTCCTTCGTCATAGCTTTGTCCGAGACCATTTCATGGCAAAAAGTAGCACTATACCTTCTGGGTTGGTTTAAAAAAGTTAATTTAATATTTACATTGTTTTGTTTCTATGCAACCTGAGTTACCTGTATTCCCCTACAGCTTCAACATTTCTCTACCTTTCCTCCTTTCATCATCATTATTACCAAGAAAGAATTTTTCATTTATGATTTATTTAATTTTCTGAAATTACAGTATATGTAAAATCTATTATCAAAAGTATTTCAATTGTGTGCAATCACAAAAACTCATACAAAAATAATCTTTCCATAAATTTTATTTGCATAAATAATTTTTTGTTTTTTCTTTTATACAAAACCCTTTATAAATATTTTCCTCATGTAGTAACAAAAAATAATGACAATTCTCTCCATCACATCCTAAAATAGAGTAAGCCAAATGTAAGAGATATAATACACTTAACTGGATTAAATTAAGACATGTGACCTTAATGAACACCATTATTTCCAGTGGAAACCTGGTTCACATATTCCCTTAAGTAAATACATGGCATTTACACTGAATATCATTCACCGAGCTTGAATTTGAGAGCGAGAAAGGTGTAGGGTTTTAATTTACTTTGCCTCCTCAGGTTAAGTGTTATTTTGTGAAAACATTAGGGTATACTACAAAAATTGTAGAAGCTGAATTACATTCCTTTCAACTGCACACTGTACCTTCAATCTAATGACTGTTCATCCAAAACAGTTCATGTCTCTTAGCTTTTCTTAAACAGACTTTTAGTAACATTCATTGCATTTCTAATTTAGAAATTAGAATACATTAAACCTACAAAGCATTCTTTAAAATGAGTACATAACTTCAATCAAAATATCTACCCTTGTAAGGCCTTGTGGCCCAACAGTAAATGTTCTTTCTTGAAAATACTGGATAACAGTGGAGCAGGAAAACTTTGAAGTTGGACAACCAAAAGTCACCAGACAACCAAAAGTCACCGAATAACCTTACACACCAAGGAATCAAAGTAACAACATTTAGCTGTGTGTAGCAAACTGAAAAGGGCATGGTACACATAGCAATCCTACACGAGACACCTGCTTCCCATATATTTTCATTATTAGACCTAACTTGATGATCATTTTGTACAACCCAGTGACATACAAGGTTAAATTAGGAATTTTCAGTTGGTGCACTGTCAAAATCCCACAGGAAAACATTTCTTTAAATTCACCAAGTTTTTGTATATCTATGCTGACTTCCCAAGGCAAAGACATGTTCAAATTTTAAAGGTGTTCTAGGACTATTCTAGAGACGTGAGACATAACGCTCTGACCACTAGTTTGACAGTTCATATTCCCCACCACTAAAATTAATCTTAATGTCTCTGACTTTCTGTTGCATTTTTTATACATCACTGTCAACATAAAAAAGTGAGAATGAGCGGGGGGAACAGTGCCAGATCATATATTATGCTTTTTTTCTACAGTGTATACCATTCTTGCAATTATGCATCAGTGTAACACCCACCTTCAAAATTTTAATCAAAGCAAAAATTCATTCCAACAAACTTATATTTCCCCATTTAAGATTCAAATATTAAACTGAGCTGTACAGTAAAAAGAACTGTCAATGCAAAACAAAACTAAATTGCACAGCTTGATTACTGGAAAACAGATGGTAATAAAAGACTATATCTTACTAATCTCCAGAATTAAAACCTGTAGAAGGTTCCTGCAAAATACCTTGGAACCAACTGGAAGGTTACTTCTAGGAGATAACATGTACTCATTCTGTCACGTCCAACCACCAGAGCTTAACATGCTTCAAAGGGGTATTATGCTTTTTGCACTGTAGATTGAAAAACTAATGTAATAATAAAATGATAGATGCACGTCTTCAGCACTTTATACGATACAAAATGATAAAAATACATGTTCTCATGATTTTTATGTTACTGTACTATCATCCTGTCTACATTCCTTCAGCATTAAGATAAAGCCTTTTCTTGGTGCTCTACTAAGTTTCAATTTGCTCAAATATTTAACATTTTTGGCACTCAGGTTATCAAAATGCACTCCTATTCCATTTAGAAATATTACAAATGAGTTACAACACTATTATTTCAGCACAAAACTATTAAAGGCCCAAGTTTTTATTAACTGAAGAGCTGCTCTTTCAAACAGCATAAACAATTAAAATACAACTTACTTACTAAAAGCATTTCTGAATACAATTTTCATTAAGTAAAGAAAAAAGGAGAGAAAAAAAAAGTGATTACAGAAAATACCAATGATGAAAATAATTCTTGGAATTCTAAGAGAATGCCTTTAGCCCTGTGTTTACATTCAGCAAAATATCTGAAATAAAACCCTGGTGTACTTCACAATATAATCTACTTTATCATGAAAAGATAATGAAACTATCAGAATACTCACTATGTACTGTGTGAGAATATATGTACAGATTTTCAGTGTTTTTAAAATAAAAGCGTTTCACCAAATGCCTTAATTTGTGCAGTTGGACGGACATTAACAACATCAGCAACAGGATTTATCATAATGGTAACAATAATACTGTACTGTAATATTAAACCCTCCTCCTCCTCCTCTTCCTACTACTACTACTACTACTACTACTACTACCGCCACTAAAACTAATGCTGCAGTTGCTTCTACCTCTACAACTAATGCTATATTTAATACTCTTATTGCTAAAAATAACAGTACAATAATAACAATAAATAATACCTAATTAGAAGCACAAAATTAATCTTTTATTAATCATTCAATTGACTTTGTGCTTCTGGAAGAACACAGAGCAAAGGTGATCATTAATAAGAGCAGATGCCATTGTTTATGCAAATTATGCAAGGATCACAAAACACATGTACACATAAAACCATCAGTCTTATGAACATATACTTAAAAACAAGATGTTTGACTTCAAACTGAATAAAACTACAATGAGGAGCTGTGATCTTTAATTAATAAAATGATAAGTGAGGAAAACATATCTTTTCACTCTGTGACTGATCTTATCCAAACACCTTTGCTCAAAAAACAGCTTTAATGAACTTTTTAAGTTATAAAAATCATTTGTTCTAAGCCAGAATTACTTTTTTCTTTGTTGAAAAAATACAATATAAAAATTAATCTAAGAGGAAAGTACGTAATATAAAATTTTTTGTTTGTAAAAAGAACAAGTGAATTCTGTGTGCAATAACTTTATACAGTACTACAATAGCCAACCTTACAAAAAAGCTTAAATTTTCTTACATGAATCTGTATCAGAAACATAACACCTAGACTTCAGGAGTCGATAAGCATGACGAAAATTAACATTAGTACTTCAACGCATATACAGTACCTGCAAATGGAAATATACATAATTTAGAAAGTATATATTTCTATAAAATTTCCTGAATAATATCAGAGAGAACCAGGAAAAATTAGACTCAACAGCAGTAATACATAACTTACAGTAGTTTATATAGCAATAAAATAATGATCCAACATTTTCATAAATTAATCTACGATAAAATATAATACTTTCTATTTCTGTACTAATATCAAACTTGCTGGATGCAAGCATTCCACAGTCAGCAACACTTTACTGTAAAGTATATCTACTTATAACACTACAACATAACTTAAGCGTTACACCAGTTGTGTGAATGTCAGCAACGGAAACATCCTAGCAATGCTGACACTACACTCAATGGCTCTCTAGTCAACTGACGGGCTGCAGCGGTTTTCTGCTCTACTCATAATCTTTAATTTATTTCTCTCATAACTCCTTCATGCAGAATTTCCTGTGCTCAAATTTACAACTCCGAAGTTGCCTGTACTTTCTTGCACTAGAGAAATTTACACCCACTTTGTGTCTGAACTGTAACGTTTCATAAAACTCTCCTCTTAATTTCATGCTCTATTCCATAGGTCAAGGAACTAAATATGGTGGGGCCTTGCACCACACACTACCAATACCCCTTAAAACAATCATTCACCCTCAACTGCACAATACTTTATGCCTTTCACTCCACCTCAATGTACATATGTAAAGCTAAAAACTGTAATATATCTTTGCACCGTGACCCAGATAAAAGATAAAGGCTAAGACTCAAGACATCATGGCACTTATAGGTGTATAAACTTGCAAAATCTAGACATGATAGGTAACAAAATTATGCTAAAGTAAATTTAAAATCCTTCTGTAGTATGTTAGGTTATTCATTTTAGCTTTTACGATCAGAAATGACAAAGGCCTAAACTATAATTATTCAGAAAAAAAATAATAGAAGATTCAGTCACCAATTCAAGATTAAATACTCTAATACAACCTATGAAGATGATAATTTTGCAAAAACAGATGATGATCTCTAGGTAAAGAAGTCAATCCTATATAACATACTACAAGATTAACACTAGAAAATTAATTGTGAAATGACACTGAAGTAGTTCAAGCTCCCATACTTGCTAGTCGTAAGAAGTTATAACTCCAATAAAAACTCCAATCGTCAGTGCTTTAACATCACACATTTCTGAGAACAAAGGCATCACCATAAACTACTATCCATTTGTACTGAATTATGAGTGGCATACTTTCCCATTCAACAATCACTTTCTTGTAAACTGCTACCCTGATAAACTTACCTTCCCTATCCTGTTTTAATATTCAATCCTGTGTCTAAGCCAAGCAACTGCTTTGTCAATTCATATGTAGAGAATGAAACTGCAACCATTGGAATGGCCCTCATGTAGTTGATGCTCATGCCACGATACAAGCCCCTGGTAATGCCATTTTCTCTATAGATGAGTCGCAGTGTGTCTACCATACCCATGCTGTTAGAAAGTAAAATATGTAAGACTGTTACAACACTACTACACAAATTATAATAATACAATAAAGGGGTTGGAATAAACAAAACTCAGTTTTGATAAGGTAAATGATAAAAATCAAAATTTCTTTAAAACAATACGTATTTCCTAGGTATACAAGCCAGAACCTTTACGATTATCCTTCAGTGCAAGCTGTAATAGTCTCTTAACTTGGTAACAAGATAGTTAACTGGTTATTAAAGGGGGCGAGTGGAGAATACCCCTCACTCTCCGACTGATACTGGTCCCTTTTCCTTCAGCCACAGGGACCAAGCAGGATGGTAAAGGTAAGTTTAGCTATGTAAAAGGCTCTGGTTTTTATTCCTGGGGAAAACAAAATACTTTAAAAATTAGGATTTAGCTCCTATGGGAATAAGAACCACAGCCTTTCATTATAAGAGACTTACCTATCAGGATGGAGGTAAGAAGCAATGCAAAGTTTATCTTTACCCCACAAAACAAGGGGGACATTAAAATATGGCCAAAGCCAAAGTGACAATATATCCCGTACTATCCAAAAGTAAACAATGCAACTGCAAAGAAACAAGGCTGGCGAGCTACTCTTCCAGTACAACAAGCAGTTTGAGAGCAGATAAACACATCACCTATATTTGACAGCCAAAGAAAAAGTTGCTAGTGTTGGTGGGTGAGAGAGAGGTATTCCTCCTCCACTCACCCTTTAACCATCAGTAACTACCTCATTACCAAGTTTAACAGCTGAACCAGCTCACACTGAGGGAAATTCCTATTATAAAAGGCAATAGTTTTGTATTCCCATAGGAATAAACCTAGTTTATGATTTTCTATTGGTTAGGACTAGTATAATTTTTTTTTGTAATATTATGGGCAGAAACATTAATTTCTGTATGTCAATATAAAAGAGGGAAATGCAGAATATTAAAAAACCAAAGACAAATAACACTGTTCAAGTTCACTTACAAAATCTGTACCTAATTATCTATACTGTACTCTGCTTGCTTGAGAATATGACTGCTACGCTGTATGAAAAGTATAAGTATATAGCCATCTCTAAGTTTTCACAAAAATCACCCACACAGTGTATCAGGGTAGGATACCAACTCTTGAAACAAATCATCTTTAAGTTAGATAAAATTTATCAATATCTCTGTAGAACAGCATTGCAGTTTTTGACAGTGAAAAGTTAAAATTTGCAAGCAGCTATTTGTAAAACCATGAGGTATTACCATGAAATTTTACTATATGATATACCCTCTCAACTGACTGTACATATCACTATTATATGAGATGTGCAATAATAAAAGTAATTGTTAGTTTGTAAGCTAATACCATACGACATGAAGCACTAAAATTATAAAACAAACCATCAATTATTTACAAAAATGTTGCGCAACACCACAACCTTCCTTAAGACTAATAAACAAAGAAAGCGTTCAACTCACTCTCTGTATGAGCCAGCATCCAGTACATGGAAGATGGAAAATGAAACAAGAAACATTAAAAGAGCATAGAATGAATAAACATTTCTATTTTAAGGAGAAATTTGGTACATGCAAAATCACTACACAAAGACAATATAGAAAAAGAACCATAACTTCATGAAAGGCAACTAAAATTCAACTCTTAATATAACATGCTTTGAGAAAACTAATAAGTTATACTAAAATTTTCTCAGTACATCAAAAGGGTTATTTAATTCTCAACTACACCAGAATGTCTAAAGCTTCTTATGAGACCAAAGTTAAATTTTTTAAATTTCTAAATAAAATATAACTAGTACTTTTCAAGAGCTTTCATTAGTTTCATTATCAAATAATTACTGGGTTCTCTCTGACAACACTGTAAATACAATTCTCCATCATATACAATGAAAAGTCATACAGGAGGGGAAATGTCTTAGTACTATATGAATCATCCATAACAACAATGAATTACAATGCTTGAATATTCACCATACCTCATATGACCTTGACTTTCATTTGAAGTGACCAATAATATTCTCAGCTTCATTCAAAGAGGGACATACTGTGACATTTCTATCTATCATTCATACCATTGGAAACTTTCAATATTTAAACGTTCGTATCCTTTCTCTGTCTTAAACCTTCCTATTTAAGGCAACCCAGCTAATAATTCTTTGAGAAATTCATATTTTTCCTAGGTACACAAACCAGAGCCAAAATTTTTTATCAGGAGTATCCTTTGGTCCAAGCTTAAATGGCCATTAATCTTAGAAATAAGATAGTTAACTAGTAGAGATGGAGTAAAAACTTGCCTCCCTCTCTTCATTTCACTCTTTCCCCCACTACAGGGACAGAGCAGGGTGGCTGAGGTAAGTACAACATAAATAAAAGCCTCTGGTTTGTATACCTAGGAAAACTACAACTGCCTTAAAAATTTATTTGTTCCAACAGGGATACAACCAATGCCTTTTGTAATTGGAGACTTACCCCTTAAGAGGGGCTGGAGAGTAATACCTGCCAGAATCAGGGATTGGATTACACAAAATGTCATGCTCCCGGATGCACATGCAAGCAAGAGATGCCATGGCTCTTGTAACCTCCTAATCACTTTAATGAATAGGTTGACCGGAGAAGTTAGGCCCTGGGTCTGGGAACCCTGAAAAAAAAAAGGGGGAACTCAAGTAAGGAACACTTTTTCAACAACCAATGACATCCACCCCCTGGGAATCTCCACACAGTGGAGAAGTAAAGGCGATGCACTCTAAAACTACTTAGAACATGTGTTCGTTGTGCCCTTACTCATATCTCATTAATTCCAACATCTACTCCATCCTGGATACTGCTGATGGGAAGGTAAGGAGGGGCAGTCCTTAAGTGAAAGTGGGCCTCCATTGTGGCACAGTGAAGTGGCACCTCTACTCTCTTGCACAGAGGATGCAAGTACAGGGACAAGGAGGAGGTGGCATCTTGTGACAGAAAGGAGGTGGAAGGATTTGAAAATGTCACCGGCGGACAGTTGCCCACTGAGGAACCTGGAGAAATCTTTCTCACTCACTTCCTCCTCTTGTCCTACTTTTCCAACCAAGGAGAGGGCTAAGATGCACATACTTCACAGAGTAGAAACAAGAACATTCACTGTCCCTACAATAAGACACAACTCATGTGGGTATACCTATATGGGAAAATTGTGCCAATCACATGGTCAACCATGTCCCCACCCCTTGCTAGCATTGGTGATGTTTTGCATCCATCTCCAGGAAAAACAAAATCACTAGATACAAGAAATATAAGAAAATGTAAAATAAATGAACAGGACACAAAAACGAGGTGAAAGAAAGCAATAGTATCAAGCTACTCATCCACATCCACGAATTCAGTAAGAGGAAGCAAAAGCAATCTCTGCTGGAGCTAACCAGAGAAAGAGCAGTAAGCAAGAGGAAAGTGGGGGGGTTACCCCCTAAAACCCACCATCTCCAACGGTTAACTACCTTACCATAAAAATTCAATGGCCATTTCAGCTTGTCCCAAGGGATTCTACCAATGTAAAAGGCAATGGCTGTAGACTCCATAAGAACAATAATACATCAACCCCCTTCCATTGTGTCACTCCTGACAACTTCACTACCTTAATATTTTGTATCTGTCTTTAAATGACCTACTGTTTATGCAAATCTTGATAATGTAAACTGTATGAAAATGAAGCCCAAGTCCTGCAGCTGTAAGGGAAACTATAGGAACACCAGAACCAACCAAATTCAGTACAGAGCACAAAGAGACAAATTTTATTTAGTCCAGTACTCTCTTGATCAAGGAATATATTAAAACTCAATTTTTTGGCTCTGATCAAGGAATATACTAAAAACTCAATTTTTGCTCTTAGAGAAAACTTCATTATCAGCATAAAAGTTAAGAAATGACTATCAATCAATGCCCTTCTACAAAATCACTGCAAAAAGGATTCCTGATTCATTGTTCATTATCATAAAAATATACAAGAAGCTTGCCTTATGCAACAGTTATGTAGACTCACAAGAAAATCTCTCCATGGCAAACTATTGTAATTATTCATATCAATCAATGCCATTAATGAATAGAAATATGCAATGGAGGTGATAGACTAAACCTATTAAAGAAATAAATTACGTGGAAGAATTCCTTTTGCATGTGAGTTTTGAATAGGGTACTCCTCAGCTACTTTCTATATTTTCTTCAGCCATCTACTGACAGGTGAAAACTTAATGAGTGGAAATCCAATTTTTATTTTTAAAAAATGCCTAAAGAACAAATATCTGACTTATTATAGATAAAAATTGTAGGAAGGTGGAATGCATTAACTCTTTCAACAAGGTTTTGTAATCTATTAACTACAAAAACAATGAGCAAAAACAAAATTACATTATGTGCAAAAGCATTACTAATTAAAATTTTAAAAAGCCAGATACTGTGCAATCAAGCGAAAGCTACCACTACAACAGACATGCTCTCAAAATCATAAAACACCATCTATATGTTTTTCAGTAAAAAAAAAAGTATGTGAAAATTTCACATAGTATCAGGTCAGTGCAGGACAACAAAGGAACTTTTGGCTTTTAATGACAGATTGCAGAAGAGATTAAATTACACCCAAATTTGATATCTAAAATTAAATTCCTGAAATAAAAATACCGTGTATCTTTTGGCTCTCAGCTAAGCTGGGAATTGTCCCTGAATCTTTGAATTTATGTCCAATGGCTGCCTTATTTATCAGATATTTAGTGGAGAAACTCAACTGGACTTCGAATCTTACTTGTTACCAATGTGCAAAATTGTAATCATTTCTTATCACTTTCTCAGGCAATACTCTTAGCTATGTGGTAGACCCTGTTACTGATATTCTTTTTCGGTGGCATAAACTGGCATTAGCTTCCTCTAGAAAACTAATCTTGCCTTGCCTAAACAAGAAATATTTATGCTCCTTATACAATCCCTCTAAAAGTTCACATAGTAAAAGATTAAGTATTACATGTACAAACTGTGTACTGTACATGTACACCCCAACCTTTTAGGTCATCATGTGAGAATGCAGAAGCTGTGTTGTGCTTAGCTACTGTTACCTTACTTGAACACAGACATTCCTTTACTCGTACTAAATATTCTGGAAAGTGGTAATTTTAGCTTATGCTGTTTTTCCTAGGTATTTAAATACATACAGTCCCCGGGTTAGGCTTACGACGTTCCAAGGTTAAGGTGCTTTTCAATTATATTCATCAGAAATTATTTCCAGGGTTACGACGCATGTTCCAGGGTTACGACGCCCACAATGCTGATCTGGCAGAAGAAATATGACACCAAAAATGCAAAATAACCAATATTTGAAAGTTTTTTTTATGAAAAATGCAATAATAATGCAGTTTACATAATTTTCAATGCACCCAAAGCATTAAAAGTAAGGTTTTTTCAGCAATTTTGATGATGTTCTGGCTTACGACGATTTTCGGGTTACAGCGCGTCTCAAGAACGGAACCCCCGTCGTAACCCAGGGACTGCCTGTAATCCATGGCCTATTGTGATTTTTGCCTGGCTGATCTGGTAATATCTGAGGCAGACAAACAGGTATCTTCCTTGGATACCTTGTAGTATGATTCTTTCATTATTACTTTTGTAAATATTTTCTTCTGTATCAGAATAATCAGTGGTTTACATTGAAATTTTATCCACTGTGACTCTTTACATTCAATTTGTCAAAGTTGACAGAATTACTATACTAAATCAGAAATAAAAAAGGGCTTTCAACATTTGGATCTTGACCAGTAGGAAGGGTTACAGCAGGTGATGTCATTGGAGCACGTGTATGACCTCCCACCTACCGTGATACGTACCTCTAAGTTAAATGCTGTAGTTGCAGATAGGTTCAGTTGGGCACTATGAAACTGGACAGGTTACACATAGATATTTCCTATATAAAAGGCTAATAACAATAACCAAGAAAAATTATCTCTACCAAAAATGTAAGTCGCCATAACTTACTCCAACCTAACCTAGGGTGTGACATCTTATCTGATCTAGGGTCCTTAGCCTATGAACCCTCTTAACTATTAAGGTTGGTATAATTATAATCTTTACGTCTCCAGAGACAGTCAATTCCACAGTCTAACCAAGAATCATCTACTGAACACACACACACACACATTATCCAAATGAAAAAGCATATTACAATGTTAAGTAACAGAAGACTATGGATTGCCTTCCCACCACAGGCAATAACAATAATATAAATTTTCATACAGTAATAAAATTTATCATTTGGATAGTACGTACTTACTTCTGTTGAACATACCTTATATCTCCTTATAAGCTATCTTTAGCAGTAGGCAAGATTCATCCCAAATAATTTAATGCTATATAATATTTCTGGTTGGACATGACATTACTATGGTTTCTTGCATTATACGACATATTCTTTACATACTCAACTTGATTGACCATTCTAATAACCAAAGAATTCAACATTATACTTCTTACTTACCCAAACTTTCTTGTCTCTTCAGTCATCCATGCAAGCTGCATTCTTCTACGAGTAACATCAAACGGATATGAAAAAGTCTGTGCAACAGCTCCTGCCAGACCACCACAGCAAAGCTTTGCTGGAATTAAAAGCACTAACCCTCCTGGAAAAAATCATATTTTTAAAAATACAGTAAATGATATAAGATAAATGGCATGTGTTAGGGCTGTACTAGAGGTGCACCCTTTTAGAAGATATTTACTGTGATTTGAAGTTTACTAAGAGACAAAATACTTCATTTGGTAAAATTCTGCTCCAGATTTTATGCAAACTACTGAGACAAACACAACAATACAGCAGTACAAGTATCTTGGCGAGAAAAATGAATTTTAAAAATAAATTTTAAAAGTATACTCTGTATTTTTCTTAGATATATAAACCAGAGCATGAGTTAGATAGGTCATTGAACTTCAATGAACAAGGCTGTTAACTGGTGGTTATGGAGGGTGTGTGAGGTCAAAATGAGATGAGCCAGTGCACAACATAAGACACAGGCCTAACCAGTCATCAAGTAATGCAACAAGCGTATACAGTAGCTCTCAAGCAGGCCCGAACCAAAACCAAGGTGAAAACCCTGTGAGCTGATGCAGTTAACTTTGAACTGGTATACAGTCCCTCTGCAGACAAAGCTGAGAAACTTCCGAATGTTCTGATGAATGAGGTTTGTAAGTACACTTCATCTTGAAATATGTGAGAGAGAATCAATGGTCCTCAATCGCTCCTCACTTTCTCCATCAAGAAGTAACTGTAAAACCTTGAACTCTCTCCACACTGGCCAAAAAAATTCACTAGTGACGTAAGAAGTGTGACAGATATTCCCCCAATCACCCACCATGGCCAGCAGTTAACAATCTAGTTACCAAGTTAAATATCATTCCAGCTTGCGCTGAGGATACTGTACTCCTATGTAAGAGGCGATGGAATTTATTTCCGTAAGAACAATAAGAATTTGTAACTCACATTACAATCATAATAAAACACATTCAAAACACAATTTGTCACCATACATTCATCATAATCAATCTCAGCACTATCAATTACTACAGACATTAGAATTTTGACATTAAGCAAGCTGCCTTTTGGAAAAATGAAAACTAGATCCAGATAAACACACAAAGGCTAATCATTGTCAGATAGCACCAAATATTTAAGGCAACATTAGCTTTTTGCATAGGATTATACTCCAGAGGTGAGCGGCTGTCTTGACATCTGGTACATTGCCCTATGAAATCAACCTGGTCCTGAATCTCCATTTGGCCTGTAGAACTAAATGTCCTCTAAACTTGCATTTGAAGATACTTTTTTATTTACTTACAATTTTAAATAGAATAAAAATTCAAGGTAACTGATTTCTCGAAAGCTCCACCAACTCCACATTAACAAACATACCTGTATTCTTCTCACATGGTCTACAGGTATATTCAGGTATATGTTTCATGCACATATATTTCAGATTTTCAAAAGAATAAAAGCTAAGGCCTGCATATGGAATCATCCCACATATAGTAGCACAGAATCCACGATACAAAGCTCGAGTGCCACCTTCCTGGAACACAAAAATCTCACATTTAAATCATATAGTACACAAATTAGTTTTATCAACAGTTTTTATTGGGTAAAAAAATAAATTAGTCTTAAAAAATACACAGATCTCAAATAGCAACCCATGGACGATAAGGGTAATTTCCAAGGCCCAATTGCTACAATTTGTTGAATACAATGTCTGAATCTTTAAATTACAAAATCCATAAAACCTACAATATACAAACTAAAAATAACTATAACTTACAGTTTGGAAAATTGTTACTGCTGCATTGACAATGCCTGTGTACATATGTTCTCCTTCTACTTGGAATGCTAATCTTGCACGTATTGTGTCGAGAGGATACGTTAGAAAAACAGCCGTCACTCCTGCCAGCGACCCTGCTATGGCAGAGGTTGATTTGCTTAAATATTTATTGTGGCCCCATACATTATTTAATAACTGCAATTAAAAGAAAATCCTCACATTATTTGTCAATACAGATTGTCATTAGTTTAGTTATATGTACAGTGCAAAATAAACAGAATTCAAATGAGAACTAAGAGTTCCTCCGAACTAAATATTTAAGATTGTTTATCCTGATGTTTTTTGTCACTATTATGGAATGACTACATTTCAAATACGTATCTTAATTTGTACATCATATACGTATTCATTTCTAGTTATACGTAACTCTCATTCAATCTTGCCTAACACTGCAAACATAAATGCCAATTTGTATTGAATTTAAAATATACCATACAGTAATTCTGTAACCCCAAACCTTTTACAATTTTAACTATCTCTGCCAAGAAGCAACAAAGAT
>NC_061105.1:1249646-1284646 GCF_015104395.2 Macrobrachium nipponense | reverse complement strand
GCCAGAACTGCACCAACGTTCCCGCCCTTTTGAAAAGTACTAGACTCATGATCCGCCCTGCCCCTACGTATAATTAGACAGCCATTGTTCTGTCTAAAATAAGATTCTTTTACAAAAGGCGTCTGCTTTTAGGTGCGGATGAATGGCTGGAATGACTTCCATGCTGTCGAACGTCTCTCTCTCTCAATACTAAATGCTAAAACTAAGAAGCCATTAAACGTTCTAAAGCAGACAACACTGAACATTTGTTCATGATAATGGCATTCCGTAATTTCTTAAAACTCGCGCGGTACATAATGCAACATGACGTCTTTCTCATGTTGGTACACAAACGTAAACACTTACATTTTTAATATGATCCACACCAAAGTTGATGGAGTTAAAGAAAGTTCTTGCACCTCCCCATAATAATATTGACCAATATCTTGTAAAATCTAAAATCAATCCATATTCAACTGTTGGGTTTTTTATGCTTGTCGTAATCCGCACACTACCAATAGTCAAAACTCTCCCAAAACACACACACACACACACACGACTATGTAAACCATAATGAAGCAACGTGGGACAATGTATTTTGGAACTATAACAACCATAGGTGTTAAAAGGTCGCCCATGTTCTCAGAAAACAAGGATACAGATGTTTACACAGAATGCCAGGTGAAGTAAAAGCCACGTGACTATTTTCCACCTGGGCATGTCTCTTTCATTTCCTAAACGAGTGCAAAATTCATGCCCATGATTCTATTGAGAATGGCATTAAATTTCGTGTGATGTGAATGCAATTATGTAGGTAAACAGGTTTAATTCTCCATTTTTATCTGTAAACACGCGTACGGAAATCACAGCATGTCGTTATGCAATTTCCGCAGACTAGGAAACCAATGCTTGCGTGTTCACTCGTTTCACTGAAGCTCGCTCTCTCTCTCTCTCTCTCTCTCTCTCTCTCTCTCACACAGCCAAGGCGTTGACCTTACACTCAAGCTTCCTTCGTTTTTATCGAAACTGAGGCCACCGAGGGGTGAGGTGACGCTTTATAATAGTAGTCCCCTTTGTTTCAAAAGTAGACATTTTCGGTACCAGCGACGTCCGTCATCCATTGTTAGTCACCCACCGATGTCTAGATTGTGAGACTTGTGTCGTGTAGGTGACGTATTATTAGGCCATAATCTTCATTGCAACACGCTTAAACACACAAAATATAATACACAGAATACATGATGAACATTACCTCCCCGGCAAGGATGTCAAAGATTTTGACTTACGGGGAAAGTTGTCTCCACCAAACCAGAGACAGAAGTTATTACACCTTAAACGAAACTACATCCACACCACTAGGCCGATGTACAATTTCAATCCATATTATATTAAATGGGTAAAGTCATATATGATCTTCAATCTATCGACAGATACTACCTTCAAATAATTCACTTCCCACTGTGCCAGCATCGAGTAGACCAATTTCTCAAAACACGAGTCATGTCAAAATGAATCTATCGCTCACATGAGGTGCAGCGGAAATTGATTGAAGACGCTATAAAATTATAGTTATATTTAGATAAGAACAAGAGACGTGTTTTGATATTTGAAATGAATAGAATGTTAATAATAAGTCTTATGGGCAATATATAAACGCGAGCGCACACAATATGGAAATCATTATACCTTGAGAATGACTTAAAATCTAATGGCATTACGCACATAAGTTATACGTAGTAATTACACACACACACTCCCCTTCAAAAATGTAACAAAATTTACTTCACAGCACACGGCACAGATCATTGCATGAATGTTGTCCCATAATAGTATCCTTAACCATTACAAGATGGGAACAAAGTGCGACCATGATAAGATAATGATGACAATATAGAGACAGCGACTTCTTAATCAAAATGCTGAACAACAATTCCAAATTGCCTTTCCATTCTCCAGCATTTTGGATACGGTATTTAAAGCATTAACGGGACACTCAATTGTCAGAGAGAGAGAGAGAAGAGAGAGAGAGAGAGAGAGAGAGAGAGAGAGAGTACGACGAGAGAGAGAGAAGAGAGAGACGAGAGGAGAGAGGAGGAGAGAGAGAGAGAGAGAGAGAGAGAGAGAGTTATCTGACCTTGGTCTTGGCTAGTTCCACTGGTAGCCCTACCGGAGCTCGAGATATTTCCGATATCCGGTTCGTGGGACATAAAAGAAAGTGAAACCGAATGACGGAAATAATTTAAACCTCCAAAAAAAGGGAAACAGATGCTAACGAAGGAAATACTATAGAATAAGTTTAACTGAAAAACTTTCCACTTCACATTTAACAAATTTCATTAACTCAAGAAGTAAAGCTTCAGCAGATAAATTGGCCCTATTATCATTTAAATGTCTCCAGCTAACAAGCAAAAAACAAAGTTTACATTCAGCTGGCATTTACAGAAAAGTAGCAACCAGCTAAAGAGACGCCTATACAACTACCAATACGCATTAAAAATGCGGTTAAACCAGCAAATACATAAGAAGGTATTTCGTACAATAAATCTCCACTTCTAGGGTTAAAAATGAAAGTTATTTTGACCTTGAGAATGTCTTAGTTTAGCCATCGGCAAGCAGCGCGCTTTCACCCCGAAAGTTCCAACAATGATTTTGCCTTTCCCCGTCTATATGCTAAGAGTTTCATCTTGATATATATATTTGGATGCTTGATTAATATCCACAAAAAAACCTATACAAACCATTAGTTATTATTATACATACACGTTTGGCAAAATCCTCAAATGTAATAACTCGTAATTTTCAAAATTTTAAAATCCTCTGCTTGATTTTTTCCTCTGGATTAAAAGCTGCATTTACTTATCCAAGAGCCTAACTATTTAATTATAAAACATAAATTGTTTGAACTTCACCTCTTCTAAAAACCGAAAGGATTGTGGAAAAACCCCGAGAGGAATCAGGACCTCTGGATGTTCTGGGAAATCGCCTACATATCAGTAACCGTCATCTGTTACACCCACTAGTACTACCTGCCACGCACAGAACCATGACAGAACTCCCTACAATAGGACTTTTTCAAGACTTTCTACCGGATGCTGCCATTCTTTGGAGTCCCCGTGGCGGTTTCAATTTCCCCTCCGGAATTATCTAAGATAATTCTAAATCGGTAGACGCACAACACCTTTCTCAAAGCAAAGACGACATATCGAAGCATTGGCTGGCAAGAATCGAGAGGTTTCTACTGAAGTTTAAGTATCTACATGATGCTATCTTGACCTGCACACTAACTGTCCGTTTGAATAATTTCGACTAGTTATTCTTAAAATGTGACGTTTGAATTATACTGTATATAAGCTCTACATGATAAATGTTACCCAAGTGTACAGTATACAGACAAATTAAGAGCCAGTCTCTACCTGAATACCATGTATTAAGAAGGCTTTTAGACCCATTGAAATCAAAATATAAAAAATTCTAACCGGCTTCCTAAGCAGCTGACTAAAGGAATCAAGTTAAACTCTCAAAATAAGCAAAGAGCTACTTTTAGTTCTTCAAATCATAACGGAAACACCAACGCCGCTTTGCCTGGACGATTATATAGCCAAGCCAACTAAACGGGAGAGCAATTTAACAGCAGATGCGATGCTTAGGCCACATTCAAAACGTTGCTTGGAGATGCCGGCCTATCTCACCGATGTCGCTCTTAGCTTCAGATATGTAGTACTGTGTGCATTATATCTATCTATATCTATGTATATAGTACCGTATATACAATACTGTATAATATATGTGAACACTGGAAAACCAACAAGAACTGTGAAAAGGATGCAAATCCTTTGCAACGCAGGACATGAAACTAGACAGAGGTTAAAGGAATTCCCGGGAAGAAGTTGCGCTCTGATACCTGCGCGTGCGCGCTTTCTCAACGTCATTGCCTACGGCATAATCGACATACGCCTGTCTTTAAGGGGGTGGATGCTGAGAAGAATTTTTCCTTGTATAGACGGAGGCCAGAGGACGATATCTGGAAAAACTTGTCTGGTATAACTGCACAAAATGTCTAGAATTTGTGCGATCAGAACATCAAACGTTCTAGCAAAGATGCAATGCAGTACTACCACAAAAAAAATCACCTTGTATTTTACCAATTTATTTTCCTTTTTCTTTCCAAATTACTTATTTCTTCTTTCCCTATGTCTAATATTACTTTCTGTAACTTTTTTCAAATGAACGCAATATTCTTTGGGAGCTTGAATTTTCAAGTCAGTGGCCTGTGTAGGCTTGTTCCATATGAACGGGGGTTCATCTTCTGAATAATATATATAAATATATTAATAACTGTTTACTTCGAGCCTGATCACGGAAAAGGACCGGATTGTGCATCAATAGTTCTCGAGTTTAATGACTATACTCTGTTTTCTTTTTTTTTTTCATCTGTCCATCAGCCTGTGGTGTTTGCGCATGGTAACACTGCGTCCCGGGCTTTAAATAATACCCTATTTCGAATGTTCAAGGCGTAATTCGCACACAGTAAATTATTAAAACTTTTCAGTTGCAAATGTACACCCAGATATCCTTTTATTTACATAAAACTTACACATAGCGTAACTATTTAAAGCCCGGGACGCAGTGTTACCATGCGCAAACACCACAGGCGGATGGACCGATGGATAAAAACAGAGTATAGTTACTATAAAAAACTGTTTTTCCATCTGTCCACCCGCCTGTGGTGTTTGCGTATGGTAACACTGCGTCCCGGGCTTTAGATAGTTACGCTATATGTAAGTTTTCGGCAAATAAAAGGATATCTGGGTGTACATTTGCAACTGAAAAGTGTTTTAATAATTTACTGTATCCGAATTACACCGCTAATATTCGAAATAAGATATTATTATTGTTGAATGTAAGCTGAATTTAACTATCTAAAGCCCGGGACGCAGTGCTACCATAGGCAAATACCACAGGCGGGTGGACAGATGGAAAAAACCCGAGTATAAGTCTATACATACGCAACATCCATGGCTCGCAGGAAGAAATTGCCAATTGGCGAACATGGGAAAACCGTTAGGAATCCAATACACGATGATCCTACACTGGCAATTAATCGCGTCTTTGTGCGTGAATGAATAATGATTTTAAATCATCTTCCACGCTACACCGATTCTGAGCCTGGATCGTCTTGAGAGAGAGAGAGAGAGAGAGAGAGAGAGAGAGAGAGAGAGAGAGAGAGAGAGAGAGAGAGAGTTTGAACAGCTCCAAATCAGCTAAAGTAAAACTCAACGATTCGCAGAGGACTTTACACACACTTTCAACGTAACTATACATTAAACAACTCTACCCTCAGTTATGTGGAACGCAATTTCTCAAATCTTCACTCATGGGTCTAGTGCAGACAAATTCCGGAGTCTGCTTAGAAACAAACCACGAAAATTGGCAACATTTCCCCAGTGGACTATAGGGAAAGAAAGATGGAACCCATGGCTGCGCAGTAAAGTGTTTGGTCGCCGATACGTAGTACGGTACATATCTTGAGGCAGTGTTCGCTCGTATACTTTTGCCGATAATCTACCTTGTTGCAAATGGGTACCATAGACTGCTTGGCTCATGGAAAAGGTCGAAGGGCTTGCTATATATATATATATATATATATATATATATATATATATATATATATATATATATATATATATATATAATATATATATGCACGAGTACAGTTTAATGTACGCAAAAACCATATTTAATATATATGCTCAATACTTGAATATGCAACTACAAATAACTCGCAAACACATGCAAACTGGGTAAATACATAAAAAATGCACCATCTAATAAAGTTGTAACTCCACAAATCTCACTGCATCGGGTGCATATCCAGAATTCGTGCAGTCTATCGCTTATGTAATAACACGCACTGAATGCAGTCTTCTTTTCTAAATAGATAGGAAAGACCTAGACCTAGTATATAGTCGCAATATGCCCTTGTACATCGATTGTTGCTATCGGTCTAGAAAGACGCAGTGTGAGACTGAATCTCGTTACTTTGAATGCGACAACGAATCAACCAATCTATCGAATGGTTCGTCGAAATCAGTTATCAGTTGTTCAGGGTTTAAATCTTGTTTTCTTTGCTATCGGGCTAAGATTTAATCTGTTATCAATCTTTCTTTCAGGAGGATTCAAGCTTTTCTATTAGTTTTGGATAAATCAAGGATTTGACACAGAGCTTTATTTTTCTTCGGATGAAAGATATGGAATCGGACTTTATAAATGCTTTTGAAAATGGGAATTGCTAATAACCTCCGTGTTCTTTCTTAAATAGCGCATACATACTTGCAAGCAAAAATTCATTAAACAAATCGGTTAACACCACGATTCTAAATACAAATCAATTAACACCACGGTTCTAAATACAAGTGATTATAGAACGACACACCTCTTCGTAGAAAATGGAATAAATAACCTCTATTATGGTAGTTTAGACAAAGAAGTAGTCGAGTTTTCTATTCACACAAGCTCTGCCCATAACTACTTTCAATTTAACGCATTATCTCGTCTAGATGTCAGTCACCCTGTACAAAAAGCCCGTTAAACAATTTTAACGTTAGCCTTAATTTCAACGGCTTACGTACGTAAACACAAAATCACGGGGATTATAATAAAGAAGTTTATTACCTGCTATTCGTTCAGATTATGATAAAAACGAATCCAAACTACGGCCCAAAAATATCATTCGTCGCGCTCGTGTAGATGTAAATACCATTTATACATTTTCATATGAATATGTCTAAACGAGATATATATATATATATATATAGATATAATATATATATATATATTATATTAAAATTTATATAATATTTATAATATATATCTAATACAATATATATATATATATATATATATATATAATATATATATATATACACACACAATTTTAACCAATGGCAGGATCTTTGGTAAACAAATACGTGAACATTCAGGACCAACAAAATGGCCAATCATGCAGCAGTGCTAAGAAATCAAAACCAGATTCAGGCAGTTAACGCGTTCCAAACGTAACCTTGACCACTTTAAGAAGTTTTTACAATATCGTGAACCCTTTGAATTCTCAATAAAAAGGTTAAAAAGAAGATTCATGGGGTGGCTGCGGTAATTTTGTGGCGTCGTTTGATGCGCGGTCTCGCCACATACATAATTCAAGAGAATAAAACTACATAATTTGACAGAATTAAAATAATGGGGGAAATTGTAATTGGCCCGTTGTGGTGTAAAAACTCGTTCATGTTATTAAAATTAAACAAGGCGCAGCCGTTATTCTGAAACCGGACCTAAGTGAGACACGGCGTAAAATCTTTAGCCCATAAGCACGGTTACCTGTATATACTATATATCAGCTTCTGACATTCGTTACATTAATCTCAGGCAACAAATGTTCTGCCTGAGCCATCTGTCAGCTGTACGACGAACAGGTAATGCACCCTATGAGATGTCCTCACCTGTCAGAGCTAACAGTAATACCAACTCAAAACGTGCGACGTCCAATGTTTTTGTTGGTTATCTTACGGTGACACCGTTGGTCGTGCTTGCACGTAACTTTTTTTTCTTCGCCCTTTTGCTTGTATAAATGTTACCAATTTCGCTTATCGAAATACTAGTGTGAATCCTATCATTACTAAATAAAATAGCTGTACACGAAATATTCATATCAAGAACCAATTTCATTCAATTATTAGAATACAGAATAAAATGGTTACATAGGTATAACATTCACCGTGAACCAATTTCACTCATTGGAATATGAAATTAAAATGAAGTCCAATGGTTACATATACAATATCCATAATGAAAAAAACACATCATGGCACCGCATGAAATGGTAGGCAAACCTTAAATGTCAAGTCATGCACATGCATGCCTGCATGCAACCACCACCACCTCTGCATGATTTCATCAACGGGAAATTGGTAACACTGTCGTGACGGAAGCGGTTACTATATACCGCTAGTTTTCCCACCAAGCGTGAAATATCCCCAATTACTATTCGACATCATCTCAAGAAGTCTTCTTCCCCAGGTCTCTCGTTCGTTGACCCGCGTCTCCACGGGTTTTAGATTTTAGTTAAGGCTAATCGAAAGGATTTAAATGGCGCCCTGAGTATTAGTAGGTTCATGCGAAAAGAACAGCACCACCATCACTTAACGTCCCGTTCCACTGGTGATGTAATGATACAACGATACTAAATGTACACATGGGTTTATACAACCTTTACTCCTTAGGGGATTTTCACAACAACGACATATTCCCTAAAATATACCTGCATCAAATTCAGTCCTCGTCTCACAGGGTTGTTGTAACGAGGTTATAAACTCGCTACGCCTTGTTTACTCGCAAAAGCTTCGCCTAGTCTCGCTAGGACAGTACATTCTTACAAACACGTTCACATCACAGTAAAAAAGGGCGAGTTTCATACATGATGATCGTAAAACTGCGGTACTTACCCCCGGCCAGGAGAGATTTGCAAATGAAGGAGAATGAAAAGCCGTCCATCACGTACAGACTACTGTTACTGACTGAGTCGCTGAGTGACTGCTGCGCTTAGGGTCTCCGATAGCCAGGTTTTCGTAACAGCTGAGCGAGGCCGACTATCGTCTGCCCTCCATAAGTTCTCATACTTTACGGAAAAGTCTCTTTCTCGACCTATTCAGCTGTTTACCTTTGGCAGCTACTTTTTTTTAAATAAGTTACCAATGTTAGTATGTTCTTAAAGCTTATTCTTAACTTTCCACACACACACACTACACACTACACACACACACACACATTATATATATATATATATATATATATATATATATATCTATATATATATATATATAATAATATATATATATATCTATATATATATGGTTAAAAATCACAGTAGATGCACGCGACTTCATTAAATAAGCGAATACCACAGGAAAATGATAGTCAGAAATCCAAGCGCTTTCGTCTTTATTAAGACATTGTCAAGGATGAATGAAATACAATTGGAGAGAAAGTTATCAGGTAAAGAACAGATAAAAAATACCAGATGGTTAATTGTCAAAAGGGTAAAAGTTAAGAAGATAATCCAGGATTATCGGATATCACACGGTCACAAACCAAAACAGATTTAACCCTAATAGAAGCTACAAATTATCTGTACAATTCAAAACATGTAAAAACTGAATATATTAAGTTTCTTGCTTATATTTATCTACAAATTTTTTCATTATGAAGGCATCAAGTTTAAATAAACCAAGACTTAAATTTAGAACATTTCCATTATTTGACTTGATGAAACAAGATTCAATTATATTCCTTTTAACTGTGTCATTACGTGGGATTAAGGCTCTTGCTTGACTCCAGTTAATAGGATGATATAAATCTCTCATATGTACGAATAATGCATTCGATATTTGCCCAGTTCTCACAGAATATTGGTGCTGTTTGAGACGTTGTGAAAGACACTTACCGGTCTGTCCGTAATAGACTTTATCACACTTTTTGCAAGGAATTGCATATATGCAGCCTGGAAGATCATTGAATCTTGTTTCATCAAGTCAAATAATGGAAATGTTCTAAATTTAAGTCTTGGTTTATTTAAACTTGATGCCTTCATAATGAAAAAAGTTGTAGATAAATATAAGCAAAAAAATAATATATTCAGTTTTTTCATGTTTTGAACTGTACAGATAATTTGTAGTTTCTATTAGGGTTAAATCTATCTTTTGGTTTGTGACCGTGTGATATCTGATAATCCTGGATTATCTTCTTAACTTTTACCCTTTTGACAATTAACCATCTGGTATTTTTGATCTGTTGTTTACCTGATAACTTTCTCTCCAATTGTATTTCATTCGTTCCTTGACAATGTCTAGTAAAGACGAAAGCGCTTGGATTTCTGACTATCATTTTCCTGTGGATTCGCTTATGATATATATATATATATATCTATATATATAATATAATATATAGATATAATATATATATCTTATATATAAAATTTATATATATTATATATATAATATATTAGTTCCCAAATAACCTGTTAACATAATTCACCTCTAATAACAACTTACATCCAAAGAGTATTTATGTATGATCAGTACCCCAGCCCTGACTAGAATTAGAGCAAGCCTTTTAAGGTAAGGAATCATATTAATGTGAGGCCTGTGATTCCATAATAATTAGAAAATCAGATATTATTATTTGTCACTTTGCTCCCTTTCATTATCAAAACCCTCTAAAGCTTAAGTCCCACGCTGTATAGTAATGTATTGAAAATATCAAAGAATTGCTTTCTAGATTTAATGAAATTTAGCAGAGATGAAGCACACTGAGTTCTTTCTAATTGCTTTTTTCTTACCATCTACCCCAAGCATTTAACATGCCATCCCTTCTTGGTGGGTTTGATTTTTGTAGGAAAGTCTGACATTTACGGGAGGCTTTGAAATCTCTGCACAGCCTTATACTATACTTTGCTTTGCTTGCTTCACACTCAAAACCCTCTTAATTTTTCTACCTTACAGTTGCTTCAGTGTTTGCCTATATTTCCAGACCGTGGGTCATCTAAGAAGAGGGGCTGTGAAAGTCATAAGCTCCCTTACCAAAGACATCTCTGTTGACAACATGATGAATGATTGCCTTGTGGGCTGAAGCAGTGACACTTGCAACCAATAGTACTACATTACCAAAGCTAAGCATTCTTTAAAAACCCTAACAGGATGAAAGCCAATGGTAATCATTGATCATCCTAGTGCCTGTCTTGTTACCTTACTGTTCTAGTGACCTGCGACACTCATTCTTTCTTATCGTAGTTGCATTACCAGGTGCCAAGCCAGTCACAACTCTACCAAGGACCTGATATGAAAGATGCCAGGTAACAATCAGAGTGGCATCGTCATCAGGCCTCAATTCCTTGGAATACGTGCCAG
Source organism: Macrobrachium nipponense (assembly GCF_015104395.2). NCBI lineage: Eukaryota > Metazoa > Arthropoda > Malacostraca > Decapoda > Palaemonidae > Macrobrachium > Macrobrachium nipponense. Next base: position 1,273,709 of record NC_061105.1, on the reverse strand, counting down.
CCTACAAAGCTGCATTAAATTTAAGTTCATATCTTAAAGGGGTTGCAACCACAAGCCATAAAGCTTCCTCTTGATGCCAGTATTTGGTCATCCAAAATTTATGTAAAGTACTTCTGCTTTCACTTAAAGGGGAATAACTTTACTAATAAAGCTCACTGTGAATAACTGAGGCTACAAAAGCTTTGCCAACAGAATTGTCATGAAGAAATACTTGTAGTCCCTGGCAAAATCGAAATTAAGCTATGTCCTATGTTGTTAAGAGAATCAGCAAGGGAATGCTCTTTGACCCTCTGAACTCTTGTCATCTCAATGCATGAATCATTCACATAAGTTCTAAACAGGTCAATTAAAACTTAACTGATCATTCAGTATACAAAAGCTATATTGCATAACTAAAATCAATTACAATTATAAAAGAAAGTCTACCAAGGACATTATTTGAAAACTTGCTAAGTTTATACATAAATTTGGCTTTGATGTAAACCATTGTAAGTAACCATGCAAGAAGTGTCATTAATTATAACTGACCTGCTCCCTGAAAACTACAGGGTCGAAACTCACGTTTTTCTCTTATTTTCTATCTTGAACTATTCATGACAAGTGGAATAGTTGTCCCTGAAATTTCTCAAAGATTAGGGGCACCATATCCTCCTATAACTATTGACCACCAGTCACTATACAGGAACCTAAAATCCTAATACGTACTGCACTATACAGCATATTGTTGGCCATTCAATTTATCTATTTTCATCGTAAACAGTTGACTATTTACCAAATTATACACAATACACTATGACACCCTTTTTTAGTGCACAATATAATAGGGTATAGTAAAATATTACCAACATAGGGTAAGAGAAAAGGGCAGAATATGTGTACATTACCTTTACACTTGATTGTCTTAACTCTCAAAGCTATTAAATTTACAAAATATTAACATAAAAAAAATTTCTGTAATCTCCCATTACAATGACTCGACTGTATATTGAACTATGATGATGACAGAAAATGTCACACAAATGCATTGCAGTTCTTGCTGTATAGTTTATTACACTTACACTCGAGGACGCACACACACAACAGGCAAATGTTAATTTGCTGTTCAGCATTATTATCATAAATATTCCATTTTGGAGATGGATCATCATGATCATTCTTTTCCAGTGTATTCCACAACAGGAGGAGGAGTGGCTTATCTCTTGAGCTTTTGATGGCAGGGGTAGACGGAGAATCTGGGTGTCATCTTTGGAGAATATCTTGACTTAGAGTTTTTTGTCTTGTCACACCCTCCATATACTTAAATACCTTTTACTTTCCCTCATTTCTTTTTAATCTCTTCCTACTTTAAGCCAAATAATACTCTGCAAATGCAACTCAGTCAGTGGTGTTGTTGAACTATAATTCAAAAAAATAATTTTTTAAGCTGACTACTTATTTTAAAAATATACATAGCAGCTGGGTGGTCACTGATTACACTGGAAACCTGTGATTCAACTATAACAAGAATTATTTTGTTAGCCATATTTACCTTCCCAGATGGAATCTTCAAAAAATTTAGGTATGATGACTGTATACTAGAAAGAGCTAAGCAATCATTTATTTCAATATAAATGAAAAAATACACAGTATGATTGAGAAACCATGTGATAACCAAAATATCAAAATCCAAATTCAATTGAAGAAAACAGACTCCTCATAACACAAAATGGCATATGTTGAACTCAGGATACACCTACAGTATGCCTTGTGTGGTAGTATACTGCAAATGGTACTTAAGGTTCTTTGTAGTGTCCCTTCGCCCAAGCTGCAATACCTTTTACTCTTCATCTATTCCCTTTAATCTCTTTCCACTTTGGTCAACTTTAATTTCAGTTTAATCCAATTTTTACCCCTCCTTTAAGAACGAATCCTACAACAAGTCAAGCGAAGTCTGCAACTGTAACTCGGTGGTTTCACTGAACTAATTCATAATGATAATGAACCTGAGTAGCTGTTTTGATGCTTCATCTGGTGTTTGTTTGTTTGTTTGTTGTATGGTGCTCTTACGTTGCATGGAACCAGTGGTTATTCAGCAACGGGACCAACGGCTTTACGTGACTTCCGAACCACGTCGAGAGTGAACTTTTATCACCAGAAATGCACATCTCTCACTCCTCAATGGAATGGCCATCATCTAGTGGATGCCTTTAACTGGCTATGTGTTTCCACTGTCACTGTCCCGACTGTCCTCATAAAGGATATTTTTGCGGAACTACTGCTTTCATTCTCTGGGAAAGATTCTCTTGGGTATGCTACTAGGCCAGGGTTATTGGCTTGTACATGTGAAACTGTTTATAGGATTCAACCCAAGATATGAATTATGGTAATCTTACTTACACATGGCTTTTGGCTAGAAGTATCAGTAGTGTTATGTGAAAATATGTATATAACAGAAATAATCAACACACAATCATAAGTGTAATAGAAATATAATACTGACTCACATCTGGATTGAACCCAGGACTCTCTATGTGGGTAAGTTGGTAGCATCCTTGCCTTTCATTTGAGTCCTGGGTTTGATCTCAAAGAGAGTAGGAAATTTAAAATATTTAATATTCATTAGGGCCTTAAGCAACGCCCTCCAAATTATGTTTACTTCAAAAACTGCTGCTTCCATTATATCCCTGTAACCTCCAATTTATGCAGGACACCATAAAATACATGCAATGGTAATGCGATGAAACAAAGTTTTACTATGATGGAACATCTGATGAGGAGAAGCTCCTAAAACAAAATTAATTGAGAAGCGATAAAATTTGTCATTTTTTTTCAATCTCGTTTCACATAATATACACTAAATTCCCTAGCGTAAAAATTTTAGTATGAAAATATTCTTATATGGTTATGAGTAATAATATTGCAGTTTAACATATTTCACAATAATGACTGTAAGTCTAATCTTCATCAGAATCAAACCCAGCTCTCCGATTAACTTGAGCTCCAGCATTTACCGCAATCAAGAAATCTTGCTGCTTGCCTTCCTTTAATCTCTGTCTAATAAGTTCTGCAATCGCCTTATCCGTCCTCCGGTCAAGTTTGTCCAGCTGTGCTTGAATACCTCGTTTTAAATCAAAAGTTATTTTTTTGGGAGCCAAATTGCTAATCTCAACCTGAAAGTATAAAAAATATTAGGGGGTTTTACAGTCATGAATCTGTTCAAATTAATAAGTGCACAACAATAAACACTCCATAAACAAAACTTGAGACACTTCAGCTAAATCTTCCCATCCAACATCCTATAATTTTTTTTTATTTCATAACAAGCAAACAATCAACTTTATACCTCTAAAAATAACAACCATAGATTATGAAAGACATATCTCCAATATGGTTTAGCTTGTATAGGAGTATATAGTGTGAGTGATAACTATTTACAGGCAGTCCCAAGGTTACAACAGGGGTTCCGTTCTTGAGACGCGTCGTAAGCCGAAAATCGGCGTAAGCCGGAACATCGTCAAAAATTCTATAGAAAACATTACTTTTAATGCTTTGGGGGCATTGAAAACTATGTAAACTGCATTCTTGTGGCATTTTTCATCAAAAAAACCTTCAAATATTAATTATTTTGCATTTTTGGTGTCATATTTCATCTGCCAGATGAGCGTTGTACGCGTCGTAACCCTGGAACATGCGTCTTAACCCTGGAAATAATGTCTGATGAATATAAATGAGAAGCGTCGTAACCTCGGAACGTTGTAAGCCGAGACCGTCGTAACCCGGGGACTGCCTGTATTAGGCTTATTTCTTATTTCAAGCATCAAGCAAACATAGTACTTTAATTGTTGCATCTTAACCTATATTAATTCCTCTAACATATAAGGGCACCACGGGGAAGCTGGTGTTTAAGGGTAGGAGAAAACTGATTAGCTGCAAAAACAATCATGAAATCCATTCAAAACACCAAAGAAGCAGACAGAAAAATACAATGTATTCCTCATGCCTAAAGTATTAGGAACATATCATCAGCATAAACATTTTACATGAGCTTTAACACAATTCAGCAGTTACCTAAGTGATAAAATCACAATATATTTCCTTCACCTCTTGGTTCATGCAATTCAGTGCGTAACTTGCAAGATAATGCTGAATAGGGATTCAACTGTACATAAATTCAATACAGAAATCTAGCTATTATTAAATCAGATTACTAAGTTACATTTCTAGCACCCACAGGGTTACTGTGAGTATTTGTTCCTATGAAAGGCAAAAACTGAAGCAGACAAAGGAACATATCAAAGGGAGTGAATGAAAAGTAAAGACAAAAAGCAATGCCATCTAGGGTCAAAGCAGATGCTGCAAGGAGCTTTCAGCAGTGTCTACAGTGCAACGCACAAAACATACTGCAAGCAATACCACCCTATGTGAAGTATTGCTTTCAATCTACTATTCTATTTTGCATAACTAAATGCAATACAGCTTTGTGCATATGAATGCATATGTGCCTATCTTCCCTGTTATATTTTTGCCTTCCTTACAAGTAAACTATGTATTCGTTTTTTAAACACTTATTTGTACTGACTTTAAGCAATTTGCTCCTCTGCTTCTCTCATTTACATTTTTCCTTCAAGTTTGCACATTTTACAAGCATTTTCCCAGACTTGTTGTTTTACTTCATGTTGTATATTATGCCAAGACCTGTTTTTCCCATATGTCTGAGCTACATTACGACCGTTGATAACTATAAAAATAAATATGCCATGGCAGAAGAGTCCCAATTCAGTACATGCAGTATCATATACTACTCCTCATATAATATAAATTATAAGTGATAATACATTTTCAGAACACATGGATGGAAATATACAATTGGTGGTGAATTAAAAATTTAAAAGTGTTTGTCTTTCTGATTACCAGTAACTTGAAGGCATCAACTTATCAAATTACAGACCTGGACTTCTTCCTTGGCTTTTTCTCCATCTTCGATCTGTTCTCGAACCAAGTTTTCTACATCAGCAGGTTCAACTGATGGCAAGACAGCCTCTTCTAGATTATCAGATTTTGGCTTATAATTCCTGAAATATAAACAAAAGTTGTTTACAACTTACTTGGTACAGTATGTCTTTCGATAACAACTCCAGTATAATTTTTCACTAACACCAACAGTATGGTATATTCAATACCCCTTTGCAACCTAATGTAAATTTTGAATTTAGATATATTATCACTGATGTGTGGGTTGTTTAAACTCTAAAACAGGAAATGATCTTTTCATTACCTTCATTTAAGTAAAATAGCAAAAGAAACATAGTAATTAAAAAAAAGGCACAATCCAGGAGCTCATATTGAATAGATGTTCTCTTGCAAATGAATCAGATCTCAAGCACAAAAACCTCTACTTCCAAGACAACCTTAGTTATAGATATTAATAACCACTAGTACTAAAGACATATGGATCAGTTTCAACTGTGGTCATGAACGCCTCTCAACCCCAATAACAAACTCTCTAAAAGTAAGAGTCAAGCAGACACAAGGACAAAATAGAAGACATAAGAAATAAGTCACAAATCTACCCAGATGGCATAAAGAAATCATTAATATACACTACTGAGAGTTGCCCATACTTCACAGCAACGGCATTATTGGTAACAGCTTGTAATGCCATAGGCAACTAACTGGCAAGTAAGGATGAAAAATATGAAGAAAGGAACATTACTAAGTTATACCAAAAGTAACAGAGATCTTGTTTAGTCAGCATAATCTAATTTCATCATTAAGTTTAATTATAAGTTAATAAATATAAGTTATAAAAATAAGTTAATAAAAATGCCTTTTTTGTTAGCGTCAGCTCCCTAAATTTTTTTTTTTTTTTTACACTAATACAGTATATGAAAACTGATTGGTGAATAGCTTCAACATAACTTACAGTGGGAAAGGTTGTCAAGATGGAAAAGAGGGGTAGTTTTAATTTTTCTACCATCATATCTACAAATTAGTGCACATCTTTATATGCCAGCTACTACACCACTGAATGAGTCCTACTGTGACTCATAGGGGTTGCTGAAAAGAATTTATTCCCAAATGAGAGCTGAAAACTAGAACAAGGTTTGAACAGGTAAGTGGGACTGGACCAAAAATAATGGATAAAAATGAAAAGGCACCTGGGTCCAAAGGGCCTCTGCCTAGAATGATCAGACATAAGATATACCACGCACATAAGTATAAAAGAGTACAAAACTATATTAAGCAGTACACAAAATAAGTATAACATAACACTGATGTCTGGAAAACACCGGATACAACTTTTATAAAAAGAAAGACAAAAAGGTCCAATAACACCAAACAATATACCACCTATGGACAACGTAACCACTGTTAACTAGCCCAAGAGGCTTTCAACTGTTATTCTATCAAGCATTTTTTTAAGCATGGCATACACACTTGTAACACTGTACAGTATTTCATTTTATATTCACCTTTGATTATACTATTGTCAACTCTATTCTAGTCTAATTCATTACAATGTCTGGCCTATTTTGCATGATTAAATTCTCTAAGATTAAAGAACATCCTTTCAATAAATACCAAAACATTACTGGAATACCAACTAAGCACTGATGAGAATCACATAAAAAAATAACTCAGAATGCTGAAACTTGATTGTATGAAGGGCAGATAACATTATGACTTAAGAACTAGGCAGCAAATAGGAATGACCCAGATCACTAACACTATTTAACATATACTATGGGAGACGATATGCAGTGCTAGTTAGCCATTAGGTCCATTATGTCATTTTGGATTATGCTATGGTACTATACATTTTTTTGGCTAGAGAAATTTTTCAGAATCCAAATGTTTACATCTGTTAGAATAACTGATGTGCCATGACCTGGCAATAGAGACTCTATAATAGAATAGAAAGAAAAGACAAAACTTGAAAATGAAGTTTTATTGTAACATAATATTGTAATACCTACTGACCTGAACTAGCCCTGGTCCACTTACCAGCCCGAACCATCATTTATTAAAAATTTACCAAATCTTTGGTTAAAATAAACGATCAGTGTTGCCAATCTCCTGGCAAACACCCTCGTTACCTAGTTACCAGCCCACCGCTAGTAGCCCTGCCTCACGGGCCGGTCACACCTGCCCTCTCACGTCAATCATAACTCAATAACTCTGTATGAGAGGGGAGGAGGGTGGGAATCATTCAGGTGTTCAGGTAGGTATTACAATATTAGTTTTACAATAAAAACTTCATATTGCAATACACCCCCTGAACACCTGAACTAGCCCGATTAACAACATTAATTTTCGGAGGTGGGGAATCCAAATCTTGCCGGCCCTCCCTCCATGTACTAATTCTTGTCAGTCAATATAATTGAAGTACGCGAGTCAGTCTCAAGTTCATTTGTCACTCGTCCAAGCTAATCTCCCATGTGTGGCCTTCTAGGCCTGCCATATGTGGAGGGAAAAACTCCCTGCACCTCTACCCTAAGGTCAAACCTCATTGAGTGCGGAAGGGATACAAACCTGTTTCCTCTCAGCTGGCTATGTGCCTCACCTGAGTAGAGGAAAAACTGAAGACCTCCCATTGTGGCTCTCGGTCTCATGTATGGAGGGAATCTGAAGACCTCCCATGTGGCTCTCGGCCTCTCATGTATGGAGGGAATCTGAAGACCTCCCATGTGGCTCTCGGCCTCTCATGTATGGAGGTTAACTGAAGACCTCCCATGTGGCCTTAGGCCTCTCATGTACGGAGGAGACAACCATGTCCATCGGTGCGTCTGCGACGGTGTCGTCGATCGTAGTGATGTCCTCTTGTAGTGTTGTACCTGCCTGTCTGTACTCTGCCTGGTTGGCACTTGAAAGAATACCCTCAGATAGACCTAGACATGTTCTTTCCTATCTGTCCTAATACTTAAAATCCTCTTGTGATATATCATATCATGAATACCTTATACAAATTCCTAATAGTCGCTCCCTACTCTAATACTAACTCAGACAGCAAGATTGTTGGGTTTAAAAATAGAATTTAGGCCAAAGGCCGAGTATTGGGACCTATGAGGTCAGTCAGCGCTGAAGGGAAATTGAGAGTTTGAAAAGGTGTGAAAGGAAGAAAAACCTTCTGTTGCACAATGAGTCCAGTGTTAGGAGAGCGTGGAAAATTGGATGAGAGAATATGGAGAGAATATGAAATCAGAAAAGTGAGAGAAGAGAGAGTAGAGAGAAGAGAGAGAAACACAATCGCTTAGGATAAAGAGGAATATAAATCAGGGAAAAGAGAGAGAATATAAAATCATTCAGGGAAGAGAGAGAGAGAGAGAAGGAGAGAGAGGAAGTAGAGGAGAGAGATAAGAGAGATAAAGAGAGAAATAAAAGGAAAAGAAGAGAAAGGAAGAGAGAAATTATTTAACGATCCGTCTAATATCTCCACCTCCGCAAATTGCAGCAAGTTAAAAGGGTATTATCTTAACGATAATACTCGTATAACTCCGTACAGCTATGAACAACCGAACGAGAACTTGTTGCTAATGCGATCGACTCCTATAACAACATCACTTTATTGTATTGATCAGCGTGTGACAGTAATCGAATCCGATAGCAGCTGAAGCTAATAAGGCAAAATTACGTTCATCAGCAACCTGGACAGAAGTCCCGAGCTTTGTATGAATTCCAACGCAGCCGTGGTAAAAGAAACTAATAGCATGAAAGAGCTCATTACTGTTGTTTTCACACAGACAAAGGATTAATAACGTATATAAAGTGTAAGGTTCGTAATACCTATGAAAACGAGTGAAAAACGACGGAATCCCTAAATTTAACGCCATCTAACCCGAGGAAAAAACTAGCTTCCAATGAGACGTATCAGTCAAATTTTGGTCTTAAATTACATCGTAAGACGAACAGTATGACTTCGTTACATAAGTTGAGTATCCAGATATTCATTAATATGCTAACTAAGGACAGAAACATTAGCCGAGACCAAGTGATATGGTTGAATCTGAAGCCAAGGAGAAAAAAAAAAAATAGACTAGCCGGCATCCTTGTCTGTCTAAACCACACCTCCTTACAATAGTGCTGTTTGACGACAAGCTAGTGTAATTGTAATTTAATTGAAAAGTAATAAAATAATATTTAAAGGTAATTAAATTAACTTTATTAGGCCTAATATTAATTTCAGTTGTCATTGTAATTTGATAATACGACTGGTAATAATTTGTAACTGTAATTGACATAAGCTCAATGTAAATACTGACGGCAATAATCTGTTAAACGTATGAAGACGTCATACATACAAATTCCTTATATCTGACATCTGATTATATGCCCCAAGATAGATACCTCATTGACTATATTAAATGTCAACATAGTTGAAGACACGTCTCCTTTAAGACGTTTGTACAAACTTGGCATAAGTGAGTGTTGTTACGTTAGTCATTTTAGTCAATCAGGAGAGAATGAGATGGATACGGCGACGCAAACCCGTATTCGTCATCCGCTGATTCCAGCGTGAATGACTGCCGAGTTTAGTGTTTATACTACGCCAATATGATGATACACATAATACAATTATAATGCTTTAGTCGGACAGAATCCGATCTTCATTCTGTTCGATTACATTCATATTAATTATCCTCAGATCGGATTCTCGTTCGTTTTCAATTACACCTGTATTGAATTATCCGAAGTCAAGAATGCCTAAGCCTACAGCGTTAGCCAATATAAAAATAACTACCGAATATGTTGTACAGCGAAACTAGGTTTAGGTTAGGCTAGGCTACTGAATATGCATACGATTATTATCATCGTGAACACTAGGCTAACCGTAGTTAATTTTATTCGATTTCTCTTCATACTGAATATCGTAAGTCAATATGCATTGAACGGAGAATTAGTTGATATTAACAATTATCGTATCGTATACGTAGAGGAAAGTAACCTTAAAGACGAAGGAGCATACTCCGAAAAACAACCCTGGCCTAAAAGCTTCTGATGCAAGGAACTCGAAGCAGGAAAAAGTCCTAAAGATGCTCTAAGGACACTGTGCCTCTAAAAACTACTACTTTTAATAGAAACCCGACCCGAAGAAGCCTGCACTTCTCTTCCTAAACTAAACACTATGTAGCCTATTATCCCTACTCGTCTTATCCTGACCTAAGTTTTTATCCTGAGAACTTACACATCGAGGGAAGGGGAATCTGCTGCCAAAACTGCCTGCTCCGCGCCAGGGGGGACGGCGGATCCTGCCCTGTGGGGCTTGCGGGTTGCGGTCCCATAACCCCCAGCACCGGTTAGGGCTGATTCTGGAACAGGCAGGGGAGCTGGAAAAGAACGATTAGTAATTTCAGTATCCCTATTGCTCGATCTATCCTCACATAATCTTGACATAAATCGGTAAACAGATGTCATACTCGATGTCAGCGTACTCTCAAGTCTCTTAAAGAGCACTGTCTCTAAGTCTTTATCTTGATCTACGTTAGTCTCTTCCTGCCTACAGTTACTTCTTAATACGAGACCTTTCCTATGTTTGAGATACCCTAACATCTGGTCCAAAGACCACTCCTGACATTCCAAATGAACATTCTGGTCTTTCAACATTATATTGAACAGGCCGTACAATTTACGCATAAGGAATGACTATCGTGTAATAGGGTACTCATCCTTTCTTGCATTGTTGGCAAAGACGATACGTTGTTGAACTTCCGCTCGTCGTTTTCTGTGATGTCGTGGCCGAGGATGCAGTAGTCGTTGTCGTAGCCTGTGTTGTTTCTTCTTCCTTTGCAGAATCAATTGTCTAATGACAAGGTATTAAGAGCAATCCAACCGTAATCCAAAGATGCGTAATTCGTCACCAAAATCAATCAAATCAAAGGTGCAAATGAAGGCCGGGCAAGACCAAAAAGGAGTTCGCTGTGGATACATCTGTACTCCACCGCGAACGATAAGTGATTGACGTGAGAGGGCAGGTGTGACCGGCCCGTGAGGCAGGGCTACTAGCGGTGGGCTGGTAACTAGGTAACGAGGGTGTTTGCCAGGAGATTGGCAACACTGATCGTTTATTTTAACCAAAGATTTGGTAAATTTTTAATAAATGATGGTTCGGGCTGGTAAGTGACCAGGGCTAGTTCAGGTGTTCAGGGGGTGTATTGCAATATTTATATCAATATATTGAAATTGAACAGTACAATAGAATCAAGAACCTCAGAATTCTTACATTGCTCTTCTTGACAAAGAAACACACTGTTGTTACAACTTGCCAAAAGGGATTGCTGCATTACAGCATAATCTTGACATTCACAAAAGGTCAAGGATTACGTAATTGCGAATTACATATTTTACGGGAACTTGTTGGCAAAAGATACATTAACATTTTAAGAAATAATTCTATCTGTAAAATAAACAACAATTATAAAAGTGTGTGCAATGAGTTCCTTTTCATAGCCTTCATCTTTTTAAAACAAAACCTTTCTTTCATAAACTTATGTTATTCTTACTTAACAGCAAATATGTTATTAAAAAAGAATAATGTATAGTACAAATATACTTCAAGCAGATAGTATAATATTCTAAATAAACAAAATCTGAGTCGTACGCTGTATAACACAAAGACCACTGGCAATGAGTAATTCATATCAATGAAAGTTTACCTTGGACAGTATATGACTCTTACCTAAAGAGAACTTGTGTTGGTGGAAGAGATTCATCTTCTTCTTCCTGGCCTTCTCCTTTCTCCTGAGAGTCTCCATCATCTGGAGCATTGCCCTTATTTCTGCGTTTCTTTAGGGCCAAGAGCCTCTGACGTCTCTTCACTGCTTCATCTTCCAAAGTTCCAACTTTCTCCTCATTGCGGACCATTACTGCAGCTCATCAAGTTTTCTGTTTACAAGAGAAAAATTATTTTATTCAGTACAGCTAATCATTTAAGAAAATGATCACTACATATTATGAAAATTAAAGTTTTTTCAATACAGAAAATCATTCACAGCTAACATCACTAGTATTAGTAAAATTAAAGCTTTTCAAATACAGGAAATCACTATTAATAATATCAAAGTTTTTCCAATATAACAAATCATTTACACCTAACTTCACTATTAGTACAGTAGATGCAGTCAGTCTCACTCCCTGTAGCACAGTTGCTCAACAATGATAGAGGAGGAGCCTAAATGATTTGTACACTAAAAAAAAACAATTTTAAAAGTAATTTGTATTTTTCCCCTGGTATACAAACCAGGAGTAGCCTAGTCCACAGCATGAGCTAAAAATAGTTGTTGCAGCTTGGTAACAAGGTGGTTACTTAGTAGTAGACAGGTAAGTAAGGTGAATCTCCTCAGTAACATAAATTGATTATTTAGATGCAAAAGGCGAGAGAGAAGCCAGTCACTCATCCATTCAGCCCACATTGAGAAAGCCTAGTAGCCTATGCTGCAAAAAACTAGGATATGTGAGATCAATTTAGGCAAGTGGGATCATGCATAATGAGGGGTCACAGCTTCCTTGTGGGGGGGGGGAGCAGATGCAGAGGCAGGAGAGAGAGGTAGGCATAAGTAAACCCTATCCTTTCCTAGAATACCATGTCTGGACCTAACCATACCTTACTGTCCTTACTTAACTTTGATTGCTGTGCCATAACCTAGCCGGGGGAGGGGGGAGGGGGGGGCATGTCTCTCCTTGGACACCCACAATCAACACTGAATATTACTGTCTTTTTACTCAGCATACTACTCCGATAAGATAGCCAAGTAGCCTATCTACAAGGAACTGTGATATGCAAACGGATAGGATGCAGAGCGATGGGTCATGGCTTAGGTACTCAAGGGGATCCACGGGGAAGAGAAGCCGCTCTACCCGGGTCAGGTTTATACCTAGGTCATGACATAAAAGGTATGGCTAGGTCAATGTAATTCTAGGGATACATCCAATCCAGGGGAAACGAAGCACCCCTGGGCCAGGTTTAGGGCAAAATGTAAGGTAACGAATCCTTGATTCAAAAAAGGGTAGATCTAGGGTACTTATCCGCAGCGGCCTAGACTATGGCAGTTGCGGTTTTTCTATGCAGTTTTACCTACTGAACAAGAATTTTAAGTAATATTTATTCTGATGACTGTAATTAACCCCCCCGGGGCCAGTACTAAACATGGTGAAATACATTGGACGCCCCAATCCCTAGTGGATGTCGTATCCACGGTTACATCCCTTGCAGTCCGTGTGGACTGCTTCTGTAGAAATAGGGTAAAAAATCACGGACGATCCACCATCATCACGCTGGACGGGTCTTATTCACTCGATATTTAATTGGTGAAACAAGAATACAATTACAACTCTAAGCATACCATTCAAAAAATTGAAGTTTCGTCAACATAATGTGATATATGAAAGCCCCATATGAACTAAAATAAGCATGTGACGCTCTTCGTAAAATATGTTTTCAAGGCAGTTTTGAAATCCAATATGGCGGCTATTGTGTGGATGGAAGGGTCTGTTCACGGATGGACACCATCTTTCCCAGCCTTCCCAGCACTCATTTGAACAACGTTAGCGTATATATGTAACGTTTATTGATCTTATTCAAGATTGCAGTTGTAATCAGCACAAGAAAACAACATTTTGTTGCCTATATTAGTGAAAGTATGAAACTTGTTATTCCCAGGGTCATGGTTTGAACTGAATTAATATTTACCTTGTAATCGGTGGTGTTATCCTTACTGCCATCACAACTGAAACTCCACAGTGCTTATTTGATTGTTATTATAGACATTTTGGTCTTAATTCACTCCACATTGCACTTGAACCACGTTGCTGGTCCTGGTTCCTAAGCGCGCACTCCACAAACACAGTTACGAGAAGCAGACGACACTGCAAAGTTTTATTCCCTTAATTGTTTACTTTACTCATTATTAAGTTCAACTTTACTTTGTTATTTCAAAATGTTTATTTAATTCATGTCTATTACCCCTTTTTTGCAATCAAATTACCCCGAAAAATTACAGATATTTCTAAAGTATATACAATCTAATGTTTCTAACCTTGTCGTACATCTGGCTGCCAAAAACCATAGTGGAGCATACTACGGATAAGTGGATTATGTTTTTTTATTTTTGCTTTTTTTTTTGCTAGCACTTTTCCTTGATTTAAGTCTATATTAGTATTTTGATTTTTTAAATAACTGTATGCCAGAAATAAATGTAACCTTTAATGTTTGCATGCTAAGAATGGCAAAATCATTGTTGCCACATTAGTGGAGCTTCACACATACGCCGATGCATTATTATAAACTGTTTCCATGAATTCTAGTTGTCATAGTAATGCAATAATGATAAAATTGCTTTAATATTTATGTATAAATACTTTCAATACATAGGCTGATTTCACCAATTTCCACGTTTTGTGTAAGTCTTATACCTAGTTTGGAGGGTGAACACATACCAATTGGCAACAGAGAGAAAGAGAAAGAAAGGAGAGAGAAAGGAAGGCGAAGGAAGGAAGGACAGGGGTGGCGGTGTTGGGGGGGGGGGGGGGGGGGGGGGGGGGTGGGGGGGGGGGGGTGGGTAGGTGGAGCTTTTTACGCGTGTTCGCATCCATTTCTGGATAATGGAGTTTTTGTCTCTTGGTACAAGGACATGTGTCCCTTATAAATTACGGCACTGGGTGTAATGCACTATAGCAATATCTTGTTCTGATATGAGTGTTCGTTACAGAAATATTGCCAAAAAACGTGCTTGCACTGTCTCTGAAACCCATAGTAGGTATGCTGCTTAGTTGTCAATCAAGTTTTTGTAATCAAGTATTTTTTGTACAAGCTAGCTATTGTATAAATTTGTATTTTTCCTCATCAAAACATATGCCCCTCAATGCAACTTTCCTCTTTTTAAAAAAAAACGACTTTCTGGTCATTGCAATTCGGCCCCATTAATTTCTTATAGTGCGAAAACAGACAGAGGCCCAGGGACCGAAAACGATTGCGTCACACTACGGTGGTAATCCGGCAATAAAACATCTTCATATATCCAAAAAGTAAATAATAAAGATATATGCGAATTACGATTTAAACTTTTCTGCAAGAAAGTTGAGTATAACAATTATTTACAATAGGTACGAAAGTCAAGATGTCGTGACGTCATAATACAGGATTTAAAAGAACGTTTCTAATTCTGAAAAAATAATTATTTTACTTAATTTGAGCGAGAATTGAGTTACTTTTTTTAATAACGAATATTTTCAAATTAATCATCATAAATATGTAAAACATTGATGTTTTACTATTTATTTAAAAAATTATCTAGTGCACGCTCGTCGTCTTCATCTACCAAAACAGTTGTTTACTTAAAAACATCGTGGTTAGGGACCATGTTCCGATTGTTGTGATGAAAGTGCCCCAGCGTCTGTGGGTACAAGTAGTGTGCGGATTTATCACAGGAAATGGGAGGTTTGTTGACACAAGCGACTCCGTAAACATTGAGATGGCGTCGATCTTCTAAAATATTGAAGCGTAAGTAAAAATTTCGAAAGCGTTTTGGTGAGATTTGCACTGCTTTGGACACCCTTTTCACTAATGCTTTAAATTTGGCCTTAATTTCTAACTTTGGAGAAAATACTTACTTCGAAAGGAGAGTACAGGTCTTTAGCTCCGTTTCTCACCAACAACAAGTCGCGACTGATGCCCATCTCTGGTGTCAGGACGCGTTATAAGTACTTTTTCAGAGGGTGGCATGCTATGATCGTCGTTGAGTTGATCCAGGCCATGCGGTGTTTTACCCAACCCAAAAAATTGGCTCCAAGAATGGTTTCCTTGGGTATTTGTCACACCTAAAGCGGATTAATCCTAGAAAGCAAAAAGGGCATAAACATAAAGCGACTTAAGAGTAGATATAGTAGGCTAGGTAGCTAGCCTATAGCTAGTATAGGCTAGTATTGCGATGGCTGACTTAAACGACTGCGTAAGCTTAGCCTAATTACATTTTCGTCCTCATAGTCTATAGGATACCTCTAGAAATACTACTTTACATTGTTTAACACAGGCCTATCCTACGGTAGGATTATAATATAAGGCTGGAAGTAACCCACCGTTTGTTGAGTTTAAGATTGAAAGATGCTTGGAAATTTCGTGAAGCAATATTAGTAGTAATTGGATAGCTGTATCGTTGTAACGGCTCCTAACAATGCTTTTAGGAAGAGTTGGTGCTTTTTTTTCAATTGGTTGTATTTTCTTTTACCAAGGTGTATATGAACAAATGTTTAATGCCAATGGTTATTCACAGCACTATAACTCTCCTTTTAAAAAAAGATTTGTTTTATTCAATGTCATTTGTTGTGTTTCAGAAAAGCACTATCGAATCTCACAACAATTTTCGGACAAATCCGCATACCTATGTCGAGAAGCATTTATAAGATCGTATAATCTTTTAAATAGATTTTACAAAACATTGAAAAAAAAAACTTAGGAAGCTTTTGTAAACTTAGAAGAGGTTTCATAAATCTAAATTGAATAACAAAAATATTTTAAACAATTTTCATGGTTGAAAAATTAATAAAACTTTGTAATTTTCGAAATTGGTATAATTCTATACATTTAAAACCAAAGAACTTCGTGAATTAAAAGAGTGTATTGAAGATTTTAAAAATTAGAAAATAATCCCATGAAGTTTTATAAATTCAGAAAAGAATTCACAGTCTTGAAAAAATTATAACTGGAATTCATGAAGCCTTTCAAATTAGAAGAGGATTTAATAAATTTTCGCCAATTATAAAAGAATAATAATAACGCTCTTTAAACTTGTAAAAGGAATTCATGAAGTTCGTGAGAATTAAGATAAATTAATAAACCCTTGCAGGTGAATTTAGATTTCACTGCATTGTTCTCTCTTGTATAATAATATAAAGGCTTCTGTTTACACATTCATTGTTATGGTCAAGCATAATGAACAGACATTCTAATGCTTGACCGACTGATGTTGGTTGGCGTTACAAGTATTTATTCTTTTGAAATAAACCAAAGGACCATGAATTTATATGGAAGACTGCCCAGAATGGAATGGCTAACTGTTCCTGTGAAGCTAACACGAGAAAGGAAAGTGTTGGCTTAGGCTACGCCCGTGGTGTATGCCTGAATCATTGGCCACCCACCAGTCACATCGGCTGTAAACGGGTATACCAGTGTCCTCTGGGGTCAAGAAATGGGCGTGGGTGTAGCAGCAGCCTACATCCGCAGAAACATGCTGAGAAACCGTCAGGGGAGGGGGCTGTCTTATCCTTACAGCCCCACCCGTTCCAGAGGGGAAATATAGGCCGAAGATATACATATATATATATATATATATATATATATATATATATATTATATATAATTATATATATATATATATATGATATATGTAATATATATATATAATATATATTATGATATATAGCATATATTGGAAGATAAATGCCACGAAGGAAAAATAAACGAAGGAGTCTGCAGATCTTTCGACTTTAAAAAGTCCTTTACTGAGCAGAGTATCTGCTCAGTAAAGGACTTCTAAAGTCGAAAGATCTTGCAGACTCCTTCGTTTATTTTTGTTTACTTCGTGGCATTATCTTTATTTATTGATTTATCACGTTTCCTAACTTTCGTGATTCAGTTGTACATACATACATACATTATAGGATATATATTATATATACTATATATATTATATATATATAATATATATATTATATATACATAAACACTCACACAATCATACACAGTAACTACATATTGGACTGATTTCTCTCCCACATGTCGAAGTCTTGACTGGTCATTAGAGAAGGCCGGTGCGTCTATAATAACATCTTGACACGACAACCTTTCAAACGTGACAGCCCTGTCGTGGATATCAGCCGTTATTTTTTTTTAAATGTCGTAGATGAGCGCCATTGGAAAAAAAAATGCATCACAAAATTTGATTAACATAACTACTTGAAAAATTTATCACTTTGAATTTGAAATGTACTTCCTTGGACGATGGAAAAATAATGTTTGATAATCGCAGGTGTTAATTGAAATTGCAACCCACCGAAACTACTTATATAATTGACCTGCGTGTTTTAGAATACTTAGGAGAAAACAATTGCAAATGTGTGTATCATTTTTTTATAAAGTACGTAATCCATTTATGTATTTATGTTAGATTGTCTTCATTAGGAACAAATAAACAGGAGTCTTAATATACCACGAATAGTGTACATTTTAACTGTTAACTAATATTTATTGTTTTTAACGATTATTTGTAGTAAAGTTGAAACGCCGGGTCAAATATTTCCCGTTTCTTTTTCAAACTTTCCTTTAGTCTCGTACGATGTGTTCAGCATTCACTAATATTCGGGGAATAGTTCGCTGAGATTCTTGCCTTATGAACGTATTTACGGGACAACTGAACGTTCATTTGCATAAACGGGAACAACAATGCAGCTGATTTATCATCATAAACACTCGGTTACAGAATGAAATAGAAAACTTCAGCACAATTAGAATAAAGGATTTCTAGACGATGGATATCCACTTGCTAAAATGAAACGACGAACGTTTGAAAACATGAATTGAACTGACATCCCAACAAATTTAACGTAGCTCTCAACTGCAAATTTGAAATGCATAATTGCAGTAGATGTATATGCAAAGAAACTTGCCAGAAGATGAACTCTTAATTATGTTAATAATGTTGATAACTGCAGCTGTCGATGAAGGTTCACTGCAAAAATGAAATGGTCATCTGACAACTAAGGGCGTCCGATTGCAGAAATGAAGTGGTCAGGTGCAGTGTTATTATTTCAGTAAAAGGAAATACGTTGATGATGAACGTGTAATTGCGGAAATGAAGGCTACAGTTGTAGCTAATTTATGATGAAATTAAATTACAAGACGATAAAAGTTCACATGTATAATCATACTAGATGAATAATTGGTGCTGTCGATCCCGCATAGGTATGACTAAGCAGAGAAGAAGAAGAAGAGTAACAACAACAACAACAAATGCTGCTGTCGATAACGTCCGCCTACGGAAATGAAATGGACAACCGAGGCTTAAGACGGAAAACGCAGAATTGCAGAAGTGAAGCGAATCATAACTGCGGTAGAATTTCTAAGTAAAAAGAAAACAAAGAAGACCGAGTTAGCTCAGCTGGCGGACTTGAGCAAGACTTGCGTGATGGCTTTTAAAAGGCTTGCGGCGGGAGCCGACAGATGGCGCGGCCGTTCTTGTTTGGGGTAAAATCACGCAGGCGCGAGTCAGTGCCGTATATCGTGGCTTGTCGTGTTGACGTGTGTGTGGCGGGCGTTCTCCTCCTGCCGGGTTCCGTTTGATACCGTTGTTCCTCTTGGATTTATTTCGTTTCGCAGCCGACGACAGTGGATTTACGCCTACGGCTTCTTCGATTAACCGCCTTCTAATAATCCCGAGGCACCTCTGCGTTTATGGAAGGTAAGGTAAGGCAGACGTCGAGATAGTTTTCTTTTTTTTCTTCTTTTTCTTTTTTTCCTTTCTCCCTGTATCGTTTAGTGTGTTGACCAGGTGTAAGTGTGAGTTTGGTTACACTAGTGTTAATTTGTTGTGTTTGTGAGTATGTTCGTTAGCGTATGATGATGATGATGTGTGTGTGTGTGTGCCGTTTTCGTTTGTATTTTGCTGTGTGTTTGTGTAATGCGATAATTTTGATTGTAATATGTTTTTAAGTCACGCTCTCATTACCTTGTACGTGAGAAGTGAAGGCGTGTTTGGAAATGTCTTTTTTAACGGTCAGTTTACACACACGTATATATATATATATATATATATATATATATATATATATATATATATATATATATAATATATATATATATATATATATATATATATATATATATATATATATATAATTTGTAAGTCACGGTGACCTCTTGACATACACTGTCAAAGTTGCATACAACAGACAGTTGTTCTGAGGGATCGCAAATTTATGAAAAATTGTAATATAAATTTATGAAAATTTATGAAAAATTTCATTGATATATAAAAAAGTAAACGAAACGTGCCTTTTTTTATTATATATTTCTTCCCGAAGGTAAGCTTAGCTTCATTAAGGTACGAAGTCATTCTTGTTTGTTTAATTAAACGGAGTTGGATAGCATTAGTTGTAAAACAGTACAGGACTTAAAATCAAATTGGAAAAGTTACGGTTTATATTATTATTATTATATTATATTTTCATCAACATGCGTCATATATCCTTGAGGTATAATTATATAAGCTCTTATCGGTTTCAGATAAAGACGTTATCTGTGGTCGCTCGGTAGTTATCTGATAGAAAGGAGAGTGCCCCGTTTCTATAATGTTAGATTACTGTCGAACATTCCGCGATGTTAGGTTATTGTTGAAAATTTTGGTATTGTTAGATTACTGTCTAACATTCCATAGTGTTAGATTATTGTTGAATATTCCATAATGTTAAACTAAAGTTACGTTCTTGTATTGTTAGATTACTGCCGGACATTTCGTAATGTTAGATTGCCGTAGAATATTCCGCAATGTTAGATTACTTTCGAAAACACCGTAATGTTAGATTACTTTCGAACATTTCGTAATGTTAGATTGCCGTTGAATATTCCGCAATGTGTAGATTACTTTCGAACACACCGGTATGTTAGATTACTTTCGAACATTCCGTAGTGTTAGATTGCCGTTGAATATTCTGCAATGTTAGATTGCTGTTGAACATTCCATAATGTTAAATTACTCTCGAATATTTCGTAATGTTAGATTGCCGTTGAATATTCCACAATGTTAGATTACTTTCGAACATTCAGTAATGTTTGATTGCCATTGAATATTCCGCAATGTTGGATTACTTTCGAACATTTCGATTGTTAGATTACTGTTGAACAGTGAACAATGTTCGTTTAGGCCTAATGTTGAACATTATGTTTGACATATAATGTTGGCGATAAAATCGGAAAGATTTCAGCTCTAAAATATTAGTCTCTCTCTCTCTCTCTCTCTCTCTCTCTCTCTCTCTCTCTCTCTCTCTCTCTCTAACGCAGATCGTAGTTCACTGGGTCTGTAGATTTTTTTTTTTATCTTACCGGTATGCGCGCTTGCCATAGATCTCTCTCTCTCTCTCTCTCTCTCTCTCTCTCTCTCTCTCTTATGCAGTCATTGTTTTGGACATGAAATAGTATTGTATATATATGTTTTTTAGTGTTTCGTAACTGATAACTTTTCTTCTGTTTGCGAACATAGCGCGAATCACCCCCATAGGCCTAATTCCAAAGATTTATTATTTTCTTTTTTGCAAATGCCGTTTTATCACCCTCCGTAATTCCTAAGAATTATGTTTAACCTTGTGCTGGTATATGCAGAGAACAACTGCTGCTAGCAATGCGTTGTTGCATGGCTCATTTCGACAGACAGTTGACGTAACGGTTTTCAGCTCCCCCATTGTGACTCCGATATTCAGGCGGGCCAAACTTGTTTCCAATTCACACCCCATTCTGCTCGCTGAGGGTTTGTAACCCCCCCCCCCCCCCACCCCCCCCCCCAGCCTTCCCCGGACCCTTAATGAATTTGGTTATGTAGTGTCCCCCACTCGACCCCCCGTATTTTTTTTTTTTTTTTTTTTTTTTTAATGTCATCTGTATGTCATTTTTCTTAATTTCCTTAAACGTATAGGTCTATGCTTGCGTTACACGCTTATTGTTACGGGTCTGATATCGGTTTAAAGTTTAATGTTTTTGCGTTAAACCAAATGGAAGTATTGTAATCTCGATTTTATGTCCTCTGCGTGACTGCACATTAGTGCCAATAGCCTTTAGGCCTACTACAGTCGTTTATCGGTTGGTTACTGAACTTGTGACGCACAATTTGCAAAAATGAGCACTTCATATTGACCATCAATTTGCAAAAATGAGCACTTCATATTGACCTTGCCTTGCTACGTGAACGAGTCTGTCATTAATTTGACCAGAGAAAAAGTAAATGGTGCGCCATTACTCTGTTAGCACCGTATCTCGAACGATCAACTTAACAACGACGCCTGGAACATTCAGTAATACTGGTTATTAGTAGGCCTATACCTCTCTTTTCCATATTCAGGAACAAATCTGTCTACCGTGGCATTTGAAAGTTTATTAGTAAGATTCAGTACTTTCGTAAAGATATTAATATCTTTACGATGAAGGACGATGTGGATATTTTAGTCTCACTTGAAACCACCTCGCTGCGTGAAAACAAGAGAGGATTGCTGGAGCGTAATTCGTTTGACAGTGATCGTTGATGATTTATGAGAGTCGAGAGGAACACTTGGGTTGCCATGACGGGGTTTAAGTCGAAGTTGATGATCCTTAGCTGCAAATGAAGTGCCTGGCTTCTGAATTAGCCTAGGAGCTCAGACAGACGAGACACTGGTTAATTACTCCCGGCTGCATGGAACGGAATTTTTTTTCTAGTACTATAGTTCCCGGCCCCCCCCCCCCTTTTTTTTTTTTTTGGCGGAGGCTGGAAATAAACTTTGAAGATTTTGTGGACACTTGAATTGAAGGTTGATGGCTGCTTCTGATGAGGGTGGGGGCGAGGATGAGCTGAAATAAAAGATATTTTTAGGGAGCCAGTATATCAACTATGCGATGATGACTCTCATGATGCGAATGGGCGTTGATGTATTAATATAGTTGGAACTTACAATAGACGTTGATGATTCATGGTGGAACTGACGTATATAGATGATTTTTGCTGGGAAATGAAGCAGGTGCATTTTGTTTTTGGTGGGATTTGGAAAGATGATTGATAATAATTGTTTTTGCCAAATGTAAATATGCAATAGCAGTTGGCGGTTTTGGAGCTTAAAACATACGGTCACTTTTGGCGGGAAAAGATAGGGGCCTTTGTTACTCATGAATCGAATAATTTTTTACTTTTGAGATTTGTAATGGACATTGCCGGTCTGAAAGAGACAATAATAGTTTGGTATGACAAATGAAACCGGATGTGATTTATGAATGATGGATGTCAACGCTCGTGTATGATTATTTATTGAAATGTGAAGAGTCGGCTTCAAAGGTCATTGTTATCTCTGGCATTAAGGAGCGCAGAACTAAGTATGTCTAAGAATATAATCATTAATTCACTGATATACATGTCATTACGAGTGACGCGACATATTCGGAGGAAACGACAATTGATAGTGTATCATCCTTCTGCGTAGCACATCTATGAAAACGGTTCAATATAGCAAACTGTCAACCTGCGGGATTATTAAACTGTCATTGTGTAAGTTCTCAATATATTTTTTTTTCAGCTCGCCCGAACTTGGATTGGACTATTGTCATATATACCTTTTCTGGCTGACTCAATGATAAAGCCATCGATTAGATGGTTCTGTTCACGTTTCAGTTTAGTAATTTTTGTACTATCATAGTATACACTTGCTGCTGCCAGTAGGTGCATAGGCCTAACGAAATGAGAAGTTTATTGTCGTATCGAAATGTCAGCGTAGTATTTATTCATTTTTTTAATTTATTTTTTTGAGACGGTAGCCATTTTTTCCTAGATAGAGAATGTTTGAAAAGATTGTTATGTTAAGTATCATTTCAAGTTCTCAGTAAAATCGTATTTCTCTATCAGAGTTGGTGGTGGACGGCAGTCATTGGGCGTAAAATAAAATAAATATACGAAAACGTCAATTTAAAACCTATTCCTCACGATAATTTGGTGTTAGTGAGGTCAAAATGGTGGTATTTAAGACGGTAACGTATCGTCTAATAGGACATTATCAAAGGTGGTGTGTTTTTATTGTAAGAAACTCTAGGGTTTTACCCAAACGCTTTCTCTGATATAGACCTAGATCACATTTCTTGGAATCTTAAGTTCTTCTAACTTTTCAGCCTTAATTATTATTATTATTATTATTATTATTATTATTATTATATGTCAAATGACTGGAGACGGCTTGTTCTTTGCTTGTTCAATGACTCGGTACTAGAAGCTAGTTCTTGAAAAAGAACTGTTAAAAGCTTCTCAGGATTATGTCAGGCGAATGACCTTATGTTCTGGGAAGGATTAGTTTCAGTTACGTTTCGTAGTTGGT
>NC_061105.1:1242146-1247146 GCF_015104395.2 Macrobrachium nipponense | reverse complement strand
ATGAGATGAGCGCTAGATGCCAATCTCATTTCTTGTTGCCATGGTTACCAAGCTTCGACGTTAGTGTGACAGGATGACGGGAGAACCCATTCGAAATAGGCCTAAGGTTGAAATTGTCATACGTGGGATTGGAGATAGCAATTTCTTCATGTTATGAAGTTTGGGATATTCTCTTAGTTTTTTTTTTTTCTCTTTGGGATTTTGTGTAGGTCTAAAAAATTCACGTAGGCCTATTAATTTTTTTTTTTAAATGCAGAATTTTTTAGAGGTCAAACAATCACCTAGGCTTATTAATTCGTTAGATGTTTTTATAGGACTTAATGTCTCCCAGGCCTATTGTTTTTACCTGATTTTTAGGTTTAAAAAACACCTATATATGCCTATTACATAAACCAGGTTTTTTTGCAGGTTTAAAAATCAACTAGGCCTATAAAAATTGCTTAGACCTAGGCCTCTAAAGATTTTTTTACATTTTCACATAGGCTGAAAAATCCTAGCCCTATTACATTCTGCAAATTATCACTTAGGTCTATTCAGTTTTCAGATCAAGGTAACATGGATCGTATATAGTAAATAAATATGTCAGCATCTTGATAATGGTGGAGGAAGGTATTATTATTATTATTATATTATTATTATTATTATTATTATTATTATTATTATTAATTTTATTATTATTTATTTATTTTTTTTTTTTTTTTTTGCTCTATCACAGTCCTCTAATTCGACTGGGTGGTATTTATAGTGTGGGTTCCGTGTTGCATCCTCCTCCTTAGGAGTCCATCACTTTTCTTACTATGTGCGCCGTTTCTAGATTACACTCTTTTGCATGAGTCCTGG
The DNA here is from genome assembly GCF_015104395.2 of Macrobrachium nipponense. Lineage (NCBI taxonomy): Eukaryota > Metazoa > Arthropoda > Malacostraca > Decapoda > Palaemonidae > Macrobrachium > Macrobrachium nipponense. Next base: position 1,246,306 of record NC_061105.1, on the reverse strand, counting down.
AGCTACTTCAGCCTCTAGTTATTCTAGATTCCTTTTCAGGGATCTTGGGATCGTGCCTAGTGTTCCTATGATTATGGGTACAATTTCCACTGGCATATCCCATATCCTTCTTATATCTATTTTCAGGCTGCTTATACTTACCCATTTTTTTCCTTTCTTTCTCTTCACTGGTGGTGTCCCATAGTATTGCGACATCAATGAGTGATACTTTCTTCTTGATTTTGTCAATCAACGTCACGTCTGGTCTATTTGCACGTATCACCCTATCTGTTCTGATACCATAGTCTCAGAGGATCTTTGCCTGATCGTTTTCTATCACTCCTTCAGGTTGGTGTTCGTACCACTTATTACTGCAAGGTAGCTGGTGTTTCTTGCACAGGCTCCAGTGGAGGGCTTTTGCTACTGAATCATGCCTCTTTTTGTACTGGTTCTGTGCAAGTGCCGGACATTCGCTTGCTATGTGGTTTATGGTTTCATTTTTCGTATTGCCCTTCCTACATATGGGAGAGTTTATTGTTATTATTATTATTATTATTATTATTATTATTATTATTATTATTATTAGCAATAGTCATATTTTTAATTCTCTCTTTTTCCCCAGAATGCCGCCAGATAATTACGAGTGAGAATTATCTATATAATGATCGTCATTGGTATATATTACACGTTTAAAACCAGGCCTTATTCATCACTTTCGATGTACTAGGCCTAATTGGATTGAATTTTACCCCATCTCAAACACGCCTGCTGACTAGGCCTATTCACTGAGGTACTAAGACGTAACACAATATGGATACGTATGTCTACGTGGACTCGTATACATGTATTCCATTTGTATTTAAACATAAATAGTTATGTTACCTTGAAATGTCATTGATAAACGATTTTAAGATTTTAAAGAAATATGTTTGGTGATGCATAGGCGAATTATACACAATACAGAACGTTGCCTATTGATTTTTTGTTGATTATCGATGGGAAGGCGTCGAAATCACAAAAGTAGGCCTATCCCTCCCCCGCATTTTCAGTATATACCCGGTTTGACTCTCCGGCCTATAGACCTATGCAATTAGATATTCTGTGGTCAATTGGTTTGCTTTTGCAGTGGGGAATTTTTGGGGAAGATTTGTTTTAGGCCTATTCCTATATGGCATCCGTTGGAGGAGTTTTTGATGCCCTCTGAAGTACTCGTAGACCTACAGTGGGGAGTGCGGGCAAAACCGTTTGGGCTAAAAAACTGGACTTCAACGTTTTAGTTTTTTTTTCATAATATATATATATACATCTATAATATATATATATATATATATATATATATATATATATATATATGTATGTATATAACCTTATCACCGGAAGGTGGTTTTGAGGTGATAAAGGCGTAGCACATCCTTCGGGCTGTCACAACTCTTGTGGCGCCTCCTCTCTCTCTCTCTCTCTCTCTCTCTCTCTCTCTCTCTCTCTCTCTCTCTCTCTCTCTCTCTCGTTGCGTAATTTTAATTTTACCCAAAGAAAAAGGTAAAGTCGAGCGGTGTGTTTTAAGTTTACCATTCAAGAAAATGTTGCTGGTTGTGTTTTAGCTTTACCAAAAACAAAAGAAAATCAGCTGGTTGTGTTTTAACTTTGCCAAAAAAGAAAATGTTTCAACTTACCGAAAAAGCAAAAGTTGCTCGTGTGATTTAACTTTACTAGAAAAATAAAATGTTGCTAAAAAAGATTGCAAGTTCTGTTTTAACTTTGCAAAAAAAAAGAAGAAAATATTGCTTGTGTTTAACTGTACCATATAAATAAAAATAGGAAATATTGCTTATTATGTTTAAACTTTTTTACCAGAAAAATAAAATGTTGCTCGTTGTGTATTAAAAATAAAAAATGTTCATTGTGTTGTAACTTTATAAAAAAAAAATATTGCTCGCTGTGTTTTAATTTTACCAAGAAAAGAAAATGTTGCTCGCTGTGTTTTATAAACTTTACCAGAAAAAGAAAATCTCGCTCATTGTGTTTTAACAATACCAAACAAAAAAGTTGCTCATTGTGTTGTAACTTTACCAAGAAAAGAAAATGTTTGCTTTGTTTTAACTTTACCTGAACAAGATCTTGCTCGTTGTGGTTTTACAAGTAAAAAAATTTTGCTTTTTGTTTTAACTACAAAAAAAAAAAAAAAAATCACACGACTCAAAGCAAATTTTATTTCAACATATTCCAGTTGTTTATTTGTCAATGTTTAAATTAACAATTTAACAATTCATTATATTTGTCATTCGTAACCAAATTACAAATACGTAACTTGAATTTTAAATGGTTAATATAAACATTCCCAAATAAACAATTGGAACATATTGAAGTAAAATTTGCTTTGAGCCATACGCAGCTTTAGTTTATCTTTTTGTTTACATTACTCTTAACTCTACATGGTGAAGTTAAAGACAGCAGCTATTTAGTATTATGTAGTTTTTTTAGTTCTTAAAAAAATTTATAAATTATTCTTGTCGGAATGCATAATATGTTTGTACGTATGCCATGTAATACACATTTATGCATATGTATTTGTCTATCGACATTTTGCTATTTCCGTGCATTCGTTGTGAATAATAGTAATAAGAGCATTAAATCATAATATTGGAGTTATGGAAACTTTCAGAACAGTGTTTCGTTTCGTTTTAGATTTTTCATAATATGAACCATCCGCTTTTGTAGCCACTCTTATATATAAATAGTTATTGTTCTTTTGTTTAGTTACGTTTCTATTAGGTAATGGCATTCGCCTACACGTTGGCATTACCGTGGAAGAAAAAAAAAACGGGTCTACTAGTCCCAGATCGATAACAGCATGGCGGGAACAACAATATCTAAGCACACTCATCGCATGGGTGGGGGGGGGGGGGGGGGGGGGCGTTTGTTTTGTGTGTGTGTGTGTAGCGTGACTGGGGGAGGGGGATGGTCAAACCTAACCGTTTTCAGATGACGTCACCCTATCGATTCGTATCAGGCATCGATCCGTTCAGGACTAAACATCAAACATTGAAGACCGTCCGCTGATTTCTCTGTGAAAAGGTCATCCGGCCGTGTTTAACCGGCCTGTTTCGGATACGGATACACCCGACGGACTTATTTTCGGTGTCTGTTCGCGACCCGATGGTTTTTGGGGGCGGGCCGGGTTGGGGGGGGGGGGGGTAAGGTTTCTGGTTTATTTTTGGCGCGGTTAAAATAACGCGGGTAAAGGATTGTATAGTGGGGCTTGGCTTACTTCGGTGTTATTTTCACCGTTCCAGCTGATCGTCAGATGCATTGGTCAGAATGCCGATGCAATGGAGACAGTGCAAAATACAATAGCATGATGATAACAGGACAAAATACAATAGCAAGATGAAAACAGAAAGATTGTTTTATTTTTATATTTTCTTGAAATTATAATAAAGTGGCTAATTTAGATAGTTTCTTGATATAATTAAACAAGGGCTCCTTTGGTTGGTAGACAATTATTCTACTACTACTACTGATATAATAATAATGGTATCAGAACGGATAGGGTGATACGTGCAAACAGACCAGACGTGACGTTGATTGACAAAGTCAAGAAGAAAGTACCACTCATTGATGTCGCAATACCATGGGACACCAGAGTTGAAGAGAAAGAGAGGGAAAAAATGGATAAGTATCAAGATCTGAAAATAGAAATAAGAAGGATATGGGATATGCCAGTGGAAATCGTACCCATAATCATAGGAGCACTAGGCACGATCCCAAGATCCCTGAAAAGGAATCTAGAAAAACTAGAGGCTGAAGTAGCTCCAGGACTCATGCAGAAGAGTGTGATCCTAGAAACGGCACACATAGTAAGAAAAGTGATGGACTCCTAAGGAGGCAGGATGCAACCCGGAACCCCACACTATAAATACCACCATCGAATTAGAGGACTGTGATAGAGCAAAAAAAAAAAAAAAAAAAATAATAATAATTCTGGGTTCCCTTGCTAGGCAGGCAAGAATTCTACTGCTATTAATAATAATAATAATGATAAATCTTTATCTGACTGATTATTAATATATGCAATAAAAGTGATGACTCAGCATTATATTATAACATCTGGTATTCAGATCACCAGCATCTGGTGTTTTCAGTAGCGATGTCCCCTGTTAGTGGTCTGACGTATCTACAGT
>NC_061105.1:1214646-1237146 GCF_015104395.2 Macrobrachium nipponense | reverse complement strand
GTGAGGACAAAGAAAGTGGTGTCGTTTATTCGCCGCCATATTTATTTATTTATTTGTTTTTATTCGTCATGCGTTCGAGGTTAAGTTTGAAGGTGAGGACGAAAGAAAGTGCTGGCATTCGTTTACTTTATCTCTACTTATTTGCGGCCTTATTTATTTATCTATTGATTGACTCTTGTGCCGACGTAAGAGTGAATTAGTGGAGTAACACAAGAAAGTCATTTCCTTCAAAACTAACCTTGTACGTAAGACTATAGATGGGCAAAGGATCAAGCTGGTCATAAGGGAAGGTTAATCTAAACTAGAAGCTTTCCTCTTTTGCGAGTAACGAGATCAAACGTCTGATTACAATTTTAAACAAGTAAAAAATGCGTCGAAGTTTTTTAGTCGCAGTCGAGTTTTGTGTACAATGTATAAAGCTGTATAAAACCATCAGCTGTGACTGGTCACTCACGACTACACGGAGTCACGGACTCACGGTAGCGTTTCAGTTGCTCACCAGATACGGTAGATGATGGATACGTCCCGTGCCTCCGGAAAGTGCTGCCAGATGCACGATACATGGCTAACTTTAACCTTAAAATAAAATAAAAACTACTGAGATTACAGGGTTGAAATTTGGTATGTTCGATGATTGGAGGGTGGATGATCAATATACTACTTTGCAGCCCTCTAGCCTTACTAGTTTGTCAGATCTGAGGGCGGGCTGAATAAAGTGCGGACGGATGGATAGACGAAGCCGGCACAATAGTTTTCTTTTACAGAAAACTAAAAAGTCTTTGTAATGACAACGAAATTCTAAGCGAGATTAAGGGTCCATTGAGATGGTAAGTGTAAGAAAATGTGGTAAATCATCAAAGTTCCGTTAATATTATACGTTTAAGAAAGTATAAGTAGTCAGAAAAGAATAACGTAATTTTGTGTACAGTTTTTTTTTTTGTCAAGTTTAGTAAAATAATAACCAATATTAATATAAAAAATCAATAGCAGTTCGAAGACGGGACGATTGACGAATGATAATAATACGGTCGCACTCAACCTTATAGGCCTACGTCACCGGCCAAGTGAGATTGTGAAAGCTGATATAACAAGTCCTCTTTTCTCTCCCCCTCCCCCCTATACCCACAGACTGCAAGCATTCAAGGACCTCCCCCCCGCCGCCCTTGAAGAGCACTGTCTTATCACCGTAACTTCGTACTGTTTAAATTTTTCTTAACTCCTGTCAATCATTCGACGTCTTGAAATACTTAGTATTAGTTTTTAGAAATATTTTTATTTATTTAATTTTTTCGTAGTTCGTTGATTTGTAATTGAAAAGAGCAGTTAAATACTTGTCCGTCGGCTGTTTATTAATATTTTTATTTATTGATTTTAATCCCCAGCCCCCCTTCTCTCTCTCTCTCTCTCTCTCTCTCTCTCTCTCTCTCTTTGTGCCAGGTGACTGCCACTTCATTATAATTGTTATTTTAAGTTGTTTACACACCTTTCGTTATTTTGACCACTCTCTCTCTCATTGAGGCTGTTGCTTGTCCTTCGCTCTTATCTTCATTATCTATAGATTGTACACATCAAGGATTATTATCACATTCTTGAGTAACCCTCCAAGGTCTTTGGATATGCAAGACCATGTCGGTGTCGCAAATGAAAGCAGACTTTTTTTACGTGCACAGGTGTTTCTTTGACTGTACCTCCGTTCGTAGTCTCTTTCTTCCATCTGACTTTCCCAAGTCCTCTCCTAACGGTTGTGATTCATAGGTTTTCCTCCTGTTACACCTTTCCACTTTTTTTTTTTTTTTTTTTTGGCTGTCAGTTTCCGTTTCAGCGCCGAATGACCTCATAGGTGCCAGTTCTTGGCCTTTGACCTAAATTCTGTATTCTGTTGTATACATCTTTTTTTTTTTTTTTTTTTTTTTATCCGCTATTTAGCCAACTAAGAAGTCTAAATCACTCGGACTGGTGTCATAAAGTACTTATATACCGTCAGTAAGAGCCATCAGACATCAAAACAGACAAACAAAAACATATGCAATCGTGGCGTAGAATAATAAAGTCACCGGGTCAGTTTATTCTACCTCCCCTCCCCCTCTCCCTCCCCTCCCTCCCTCTCCCTCCCTCTCCCTCCCTCTGTAAGGGAGCAGTCCGAACAGCCCTTGGAATTAATGAGTTGGCCAGACTTCCCAAGGACGGCATGTCTTCGATCCTCGGCTGCAGGTATCTCAATGAAAGACACTTCAGAAGGCGTTGCAGAGCAATTGATTTGGGTCCCCCCCCCCCCCCCCCTCCCTCCCCTCCCAACCCCTCCCGTAGGGGGGTAAAGGCGTCCGTCATGGTTTTTTTTTTTTTTTTTGGTCTTGACCTCACGTGGTGCGATGTAGGGATTAATCAAGGGTCTTAGCATAGTCCCTTTTTATTCCTTTCACTGTACTTCCGTTCATAGTCTCTTTCTTCCGTCTTGCCATCCATCCTCTCCTGACGATTGAGGTTTTCCTCCTTTTACACCTACGAGACTTTTTTTGTTTTTTTTCCCTTTCAGCGCTGAGTGACCTCGTAGGTCCCAGTAAACAGCGATTGATCCTTGGCCGGAATTGTATATTCCATGCGAGCTAACCACGAAGGTGTACTACATGAGTGTACCTCTGCCTTATCTTTGTTATGCAATTGCGTGCTGTTTATCGCAACGCCATTATCGCACGGTAGACCTTCGGTTGAAATAGTTACTGATAAGTTTAGGCCGTCACTTTTATACTTAATTCGTGGCGAGGATGACCTTTTCTTGGGCCAGTGAACTGGTTTACAATTATTTTCCATTTATCTTGTTCGTCTCTTTATACCTTCTTCACTAATTCTCTTTACCACTTCCTTTTTCTTCACAGACTATCTTCAGCTCGATCTGATTTTGGCAGATTCTCGTCTGCCCTATCTTTCTTATTGCGAAGATTCTCTCTCTCTCTCTCTCTCTCTCTCTCTCTCTCTCTCTCTCTCTCTCTCTCTCTCTTTTCTGCTTTTTTATGTGTACAAAGTTCCTTAGTCATAAGAGTTTTATTGCAGAATATCTTCGTCAGATCAGTTTGTCATAATTTGGAATGATAGCTTTGAAGTATTTTTTTAAGTTATTTGTGAATAGGTTATTTTCCCAGAACCGATTCATTGAATTGGTTATGAAAGTTAGCCCATGAAAAAATGACGATGACTGTATAGCATATAGCATAGTAACTGCAGGTGATAATCTTATCATTATTATCTTTGTCGAGAGTAGTATATTTCTCTACTATCTTGTGCTGTAATGTATTCCAAGTATTTAGATATAACGTTTCAATGTCTGGAATTAATTGTGATTATAAACGGAAATGAACACACATATGAACACACATGTAACTGCAAGAAGAGAATGGTAAAAGTAACACCAGCAAAAGGGGAGCTGTTAAAAGTAACGCAAGCAAAAGAGGGCTGGGTAAAAGTAACACAAGCAAAAGGGAAGCTGTTACAAGTAACCCAAGCAGAAGAAAGCTGGTAAAAGTAACACAAGCCAAAGGGAAGCTGGTATAAGTAGCGCAAGCAGAAAAGGGCTGGTAAAAGTAATACAATCAAAAGGGGTGGCTGGTAAAAGTAACGCAAGCAGAAGAGAGCTAGTAAAAGTAACACGAGCAAAAGGGAAGATAGTATAAGTAGCGCAAGCAGAAGTTGGCTTGTAAAAGCAACACAAGCAAAAGGGGAGCCGTTAAAAGTAACGCAAGCAGAAGAGGGCTGGATAGAAGTAACACATGCAAAAGGGAAGCTATTAAAAGTAACACAAGCAGAAGAGGGTTGGGTAAAAGTAACACAAGCCAACAGGGGCTGTTACAAGTAATGCAAACAGAAATGAAGCGCAAGCAAAAGTTGGGGGGGTGGGTGGTGAGGGGGGACTGGTGAAAAAGTAGATCCGGCAATAGGCGCGGCTGGTGGGTAAAGGTAGCTCCCGTTTTCGTAAGCGCTTTTCTCTGCTTCCTTTCTCGCCCCCAACATCGATCGTAATCGCCTACAATTTACACGATAGCTTCTCCCTCCCATCCTAACCCCCCCCCCTTACCTTCTCTATCCTCTTCCCTCCTTCCCTCCTCCTCCTCCTCGCTCCCTACCCGTCTATGACGCGTTCTTCGCGACCTCCTCCAGCGGGCTGCTTCTGCTGGGAGGAGGCTCGTGCCCTTGAGCTGTAAATTTGTGATGCATCCATTTCTTGGCTCCGTCTTCTTCCTCTTCGTCCGTCATTCCGGTTCCTCTTTCGAATATGTCACATCTAGTGATTTAGTTCCTTGTTTCTTAGTTCCTGTTTTCCGAGTTCTGTTTCGTACGGTTTTCAATTCGATAAGTTCAGGCGAAGACGCAGGGCATTTCTACCCTGATATTATTTTCATTTGGTACTTTTTTTAAACTATTTATTAATTTATTGATTTATTTTTGCTCTTGATGACTTGAGTTCTCTTTCTGTTTTTCCCTTTACCTTCTCGTACCTCCTAATGAGCGTCATATTCTTTTGGAAGCTTGAATTTCAAGTCAGTGGCCCCTTTGGTGGGCTTCTTCCATATAAATAGGGTTCATCTTCTTGATATAATAAGAATTATAATTATAATTATAATAATAATAATAATAACAACAGTATTATTTGGAGGCTTGGACTTCAAGTCAGTGGCCCCTTAGATGGGCTTGCTCCATATGGATAGGGTTTGTCTTCTGAATAATAATAATAATAATAATAATAATAATAATTAAATAATAATAATAATAATAATGTACGAAAAGAGAAGAAATATGTTAGTAAACAGATAATCAGGTTGGTGGTAGTTAGGTTTTATAGGGCCTCTAATGCCCAAATGTAGTTGCTGGTTCAAAATACGAGCTGTAAAATCCCCCCTCCTTTAAGCAAATAAATTGATATTAAATAAAGATACTTGATGGTGACCTTGAAATGATGAGAATGATCTGTACAATATATATAATATATATATATATATATATATTATATATCTATTATATATATATGTGTGTGTGTGTGTGTGTGTGTGTGTGTGTGTGTGTGTGTGGTGTGTGTGTGTGTGTGTGTGTGTGAGAGAGAGAGAGAGAGTGTGTACATAAAGATGAATGAGTAGTTAAATAAGTATTTAATGTTTTTCATGTTTTATTTTTCAGTTCCACTACAAGGTTGCCCAAAATATTTACGAACTAAAAAAAAAAAGATAGGTCAATAACAAACCGATATGTTATAAAACAAAAAAAGATACGTACGTATAATAAATTTTTATTTATTTATTTATTTATTTATTTATTTATTTATTTATTTATTTATTTATTTATTTATTTATTTATTTAGCCAACGAATAAATACGTAGTCCAAGACATTACTCATCTCATAATACCGGTACCAGGACCCCGAAAGAGAGTTCCTGGTACCCATGTAACCAGATCTGTCTCCCCGGTTAGGCATTCAGGTCAACTGGAAATTCCTGTGGCACTTTGCGTCGACTGGAAATTCCAGTCAACTGGAAATTCCTGTGGCACTTTGCGTCGACTGGAAATTCCAGTCCACTGCAAAATTCCTCGGGGTATTCCAGTGCTGCAGTTTCCAGTATGAATTCCGTTATACTGCGGATTCCCGTCGAAATTCTTTTCAACTGCAAAGTCCCATTTCAGAATTAATAGGAATTTATAGTATCAGTTCCTGTCGACTGCAAATTCCCGTTTAAAAATTAATTGCAATTTATAGTATGAATTCCAGTTCCCGTTTAAAAATAAGCTGCAATTTATTGTGTAAATTCCAGCTGACTGCAAATTCCCGTCGAAAATCATTCCAACCACAGATTCCCACTTGAGAATTCCACGTGACTGTAAATCCCGTCAAGTTAAATTCCAGTCAGTTAAAGATTCCAATGCAAATTCCTATAAGAATTGGCGTTAGCTATAGATTCCAGTTAATCGCAAATTCCCGCTGTCATTCCACCTGTCAGAAGACTGCAGTTACCTTTTACTTGTGAGGCTTTATTTACCTGTCAGAATGTGGTTACTTGTCAAACTGTAGTTACTTGTCATTTGTTAGACTGGTTATTGTCAGACTGTCGTTACCTGTCAGACTGTTGTTACCTGTCACTGTAGTTACCTCTCAGACTGTCGTTACTTGTCAGGTTGGCAATTCCAGACCCTTCCCTTGGGAAGACTCGAGAGAGACACCTCGGTATTGAAGCCGAAAAGCGCGTGGGCGTGTTGGAGGATACGTCGTCATAGATGGGCTGAGCGTGGGCGTGGGCCTCGGAGGGGCGTGGGCTGATCACCATGGCGCGGAGGTTGGGGACGGGATTGCGTCAATTCCAAGGAGAGAGAGAGAGAGAGAGAGAGAGAGAGAGAGAGAGAGAGAGCGATGCGAGAAGGTTGGCTAAGTAGACAGTTGTAATGGATGTAGTAGAGACCGCTTACTGTTTACAACAGCAGTCAGCAGTTAAGCAGAGTTGGAGGACGGACCAAGGAAACAGGTGCAGATTTTTAGTAGTACTAGAGAGAGAGAGAGAGAGAGAGAGAGAGAGAGAGAGAGGGGGGTTTTATTCCCACCCTCAAGACAAACATAAATGCGTGTGATTACAATTTGCCGGTAAGCTCACCACAAGGAGTTTCAACACTCATGGAGTAATGGATATTTAAGAGAGAGAGAGAGAGAGAGAGAGAGAGAGAGAGAGAGAGAGAGAGAGAGAGAGAGAGAGAGAGAGAGTGTTTCTGGTCAAAACTGCAAGTCACCAGTATATTCACGGGGGTTGGCAATGTAATTGTAATATTCAATCGTGATATATGCTTAATGCCGCAGACTTCATAGGAAATAACAGTATACTCGCAAGAAAAGATGAATAACTTGACATTGTAGTTACCAAGGTGTTGTAATTCCTCTTTTTCGTAAATATTTATCTTGCAGAATTATGTAGCAGGTATGTCAATGTGTTAGTAAATAAATATTTTATATATATATGTTTATATATGTGAACGTATTCGTAAGTGTTTAGTATACATAGTATATATATATATATATATATATATATATATATATATATCATGTTATATATGGAACGTATTCGTAAGTGTATGTATATATATATATATATATACTATGTATATGTATATAATATATATATGCATGTATATTATGTGAACGTATTCGTAAGTGAATACGATATTATATATACTATATATATCCTATATATATATATATATATATATATATATATCATATATATATATATATGTGTGTGTGTGTGTGTGTGTGTGTGTGTGTGTGTGTAATACTCACTTAAGAACACGTTCACATACCAGCTATATAATTTTGCAAGATAAATGTCTAGGAAAAAGAGGAATTACAACATGTTGGTAACTAAAATGTAAAATGTCAAGTTGCAGACCGACGTCAACAGACTTTTGCAAGTAGAATGTCAAGAGAATGAGGAATTGCAACATTTGACTTGAGCAAGCTTAACGTCTCTTAAAAGATTGACAGAAACAGACATTGTTGACGAATGTAGAGGAATCACGACTAGTATAGACGACAACAAGTTAAATGTTTAGAGAAATGCAGCAGCGAAACATTATTTCCTGGTGGATAAAATCCCGTTTAGGGGGGTAGTGCCGTCAGTGGACTTCATGCGGTGCACTGTAGGCATGACTTATTTCATTCCTTTTACTGTACCTCCGTTCGTGCTCTCTGTGTTCCATCTGACTTTCTTCAGCCCTCTCCTTTCAATTGATTCACAGTGCAACTGCTAAAGGTTTTCCTCCTGTTACATCTTTTCAAACCCTTTTACTGGCAATTTCCGTTTCAGCGCTGAATGACCTCATAGGTCACAGCTCTTGGCCTAGAGTTCATGGGCTGCTTTAGGAGCAAGAGCCCGTGCTCACACGTTTCCTTTTAACTAACGACTAAGCAAGGACGACTTAGCTGTGAAGAATGATTCATATGCGGAAATTAAAGGACAGAAAACTGAAGAAGAATCGCATTAGTTTACTGAGAGAGAGAGAGAGAGAGAGAGAGAGAGAGAGAGAGAGAGAGAGAGAGAGAGAGAGAGAGAGAGAGAGAGAACGGCCACTTTGCGGCAGAGAGTAAAGGAATCTAGAGATTAAAAAGCATATATATATATATACATATATATATATATATATATATATATATATATATATATATATTAATTGAATAATTGTCACAGAAAAATCCATGGAAGGAATTCACAAATTCCAAGAACAATTTTAATGGCGATGATACTTCATCCAATCCCGTGTTGCAGCAACTTCGCTCGCCGACGAGTGGAAGAGTCTCTCTCTCTCTCTCTCTCTCTCTCTCTCTCTCTCTCTCTCTCTCTCTCTCTCTTCGCAAAAGGCTTTTGAAAAGGTGAGAGAGAGAGAGAGGCTCTTCAGTTCAATCGAGGTTTCAGCACTGATAAAACAAGGCTCTTGACCGAAGGGCCCTCTGAATATGGCGCGCAAGCGCGTCTTCCAGAGTGAAAGGTGGGCTACTTGCTATATAATATTGAGGTTCTTCCTTGGTGGCATCGTTCTGTTGCTCGGTTGAGATTTTTGGTGGCTTTGAAAAGGGAAGAGGAATAGTATTTTGGTACTTCTCGCAGAAACTACAAACGTAGCAACAAAATTTTGGATTGTGTTTTGGCACTTCTCTGAGAAACAACAGAAGAAAATTGGTTGGTCCCAACTGCAACAGCAGCAACGACAAATTCAGTTGGTTTTGCCAATGTCTCCAACAAGAACAACATCAAAATCATTGGTTTTGTTCTCGCCATCAACAACAACAAGAAAATCAATTCTATTATGTCATTATCTTCAACAACAACAGCAAGAAGATCAATTGATTTTTTTACCTCCAACAACAACAATAGTAAGATCATTTGTTTTTCTCCTTGTCTCCAACAACAACAGCAACAAATTAAGTTGGAGTGTCATTAACTCCAACAATAACAGCAACAAAATCAATAGGTTTTTGTCCTTGTCTCCAACAACAACTGCAACAAAATCAGTTGATTTTTTAATTGTCTTCAAAAACAACACCAACAAAATCAATTGGTCTTATAATTGCCTCTAACAACGAATTCAACAAAACCAATAGGTTTTATAAATGCCTCTAACAACAACGCCAACAAAATCAGTTGGTTTTATAAACGCCTCCAACAACAACGGCAACAAAATCATTTTGTGTCATTTCCTCCAACAACAACACAACAACAACAACAAGGAACAAGTTCAGTCTGTTGTTCTGCCCCGCCTCCAAAAAACGACACGAAAATCAATGGTTTTGGTCTCAAAACCAATTCGGTTTTTTGTTCCCGCCTACGACAGCAGAATGATCTGTCAGGCGCTCGGAAACGATGACGAAATATGCGCTGGTTATTTTTTTGTCAGTGAATTTGTCAAAACAAAAGGAGTAAATGAATGAAGCGTGAAGAAAACTTTTTTTGTCAGCGAATTTGTCAACACAAAAGGAGTAAATGAATAAAGAGTGAAGTAAACTAAATGTTTGTCACGGAATTTGTCGAAACGAAACGATAATAAAGTAAAGTGTGAAGTTTTTGAGAGAGAGAGAGAGAGAGAGAGAGAGAGAGAGAGAGAGAGAGAGAGAGAGAGAGAGAGAGAGAAACAAGATGTGAGGGAATTATGATCACCCTAATGCTGTTCTCCTTGAATTTTAATACATTTTTATTTATTGATATTAATGTATTTTGCACTGTTTTATATGTGTGGGGTCTCTTCTTTCTGTATTTCCCATTATACTTTCTCTTCCTTCCTAATGAACACCATAATATTCTTTGTGAAGCTGGAATTTCAAGTCAGTGGTCCCTTTGGTGGGATTGTTCCATATGAATAGGTTTCATATCTTGAATTTATAATAATAATAATAATAATAATAAATAATAATAATAATAATAGATGTAGTGATAATAATAATATTGATAATAATAAAATTATACCCATAATCATAGGAACTCTAGGCACGATCCCTAGATCCCTGAAAAGGAATCTGGAAAAACTAGAGGCTGAAGTAGCTCCAGGACTCACGGTGAAGAGTGTGCTCCTAGAAACAGCGATCATAGTAAGAAAAGTGATGGACTCCAAAGAGGCAGGATGCACCCGGAACCCACACTATGAATACCACCCAGCCGAATTGGAGAACTGTAATAGCCCCCCCCCCCCCCCCTCCCCACCCCCAAAAAAAAAAAAAAAAAAAATCAATTTAACAACCAGAGGAACTGTACATCAAGTCTTTTGTTTTCGGATAACAGAAATAACTGACAGGCTTGGTATTATCTGTCTCAATACTTCAACCATACCTTTGCAAGAGGAGTGATTATACATTCGCCTCTTAACACAGTTTCCCATCCCTTTGATGTAGTGTGATATGCTGTTGCCATCATAATGGCATATCAGAGTGCGTTTTAGAATATCGTAGGCGTTCAATAACACGTCAGCTTTTGATGAAGGAAGCCGGAGATAGGATCTAAAAACGGATGCTGAAAATTGTTGTGAGCTATTGTGTACAGCTCGCTTGATTGATTGCATTCAAAGGATTTGTTTTATTCTCAAGATGAATATTGCAGTGCACTGGGTAAGTTTATTCTCGAGATGAATGTTGCAGTGTAGTGAGTAAGTTTATTCTCGAGATGAATGTTGCAGTTGTTATCAGACAATTTAGTATAAGGATATATTGTTACTTAGATCTTGAAGTATTTTAAGCAAAATAATTTGGGATAGACTTATTTTCAAAGGAAGAGACAGTGGGGCGAGGTACTTTGTACCCCTTTCTAGCCCAGGCCTGGAGACGAAAACAAAAAACAATGAAGAGAAGAGAAGAAAGGTTGAGGCTTAATTTACCTTCTTAAAAGGAAAGGTGGGAAAACCAGGTCTGAAGCGTCAAGAATAGCAGAAGCAGGAGGAGAATTCCAAAGCTCGGTAGTAGGAGGGTGAGAAACAGTCACTGAGTATTGTGGTCCGTGTAGAATTGCCGATTTCGAATCCAGTCTTGCTTGTGGTGTGCGTTTCTTCGTTTCACTCCCAAAGTCCGGCTTACGTAGGGTTGCTCTATGAGCAAGAGCCCGTGCAGGGACGAAAATAGCATCAAAAAGTCGCTTGGGAATCGTGAAGTTAGAAGCTCATTTATGTAGACTGCTGTATTTGCGTTAATCCAGCGAATACGACGAACCTGGAATCTGGAAATATGAAACATCCTCGACCACAACTGCTATCTTATCTTCATTGTGAGCTGGAACCCCCTTCTTCCCCCCTCGCTCTTTCAAAGCCTCAGATTGGGGTGGTATCTGAGGACCCAGAATCCGAAGACTTTTTGAAAAAGCCCCCCCACCCACCAGAGAGGCCATAACTCCATCTTCACGTCATCCCGAATGGGGCCCGGTGATTGGTCGGGCACTTTACGTCATTCCAGAGTTGGACTGCTTGCTCCTTCCATGTTAAAGCATCAGCCTCCTCCTCCTCCTCCTCCTCCTCTACCTCCTCCTCCTCCTCCTCCTCCTCCTCCTCCCATTGCCTCGCTGGCCATTCTCCAAATTCCTCTGACGTAGATCGCATGGGGGTTTTTTTTTATGGAGGCTGAGGATTATGGAACAGAGGTGTAAATTTGGGTGTAGTTCGAATTGCCTTTTGCACTGAAACTTCAGTTTGTTGAGAGAGAGAGAGAGAGAGAGAGAGAGAGAGAGAGAGAGAGAGAGAGGAGAGAGGAGAGAGAGAGAGTTTTCTAAATGGACCACTTGGGCTTTATGAAAATTGTGGAACATTTGAAATTGAGATATAAAAGCATGCGTACTCATCAACAATAGTCATATTGATATAAATAAATCGCTGTAAGAACTAATTATGTCACTGCGCTTGTAATAACTTTTTTTTTCCAGTTATAAGTGGATGTTGGACAAGAAAAGTATATTCAAATACATAATTACTAGAAATATGGATGCTCACAGACATAATTACCTACACAAAGACATACTATATGCACACGCATGGCTACCTGGTAGAGCACACTCATACACACACACACACACACACACACACACACACACACACACACACACACATATATATATATGATATATATATATAATAGATTATATATATAATATATATATGTTGTTGTGTGTAATGTTTAAAAAATCACAGTGCCTGAATAAAGGCGAAAGCGCTTGGTGAAAGGGGCCAGGTTTTTTTTTTTTTTTTTTTTTTTCCCCCTCCTGTTACACCTTTAAAACCTTTTTAACTCTTCATTTCCCTTTCAGCTGAATGACCTCGTAGGTCCCAGCCTTTGGCCTAAATTATATACTATTCCTTATTATAGTCCAACCACAGGAAGAGACGAACTCGACTTGTTTGGATAAGTAACACGGAGAGGCTGATTAATGCTTGGTCAGCGGTTCTTCTTTAACGGTCTATGTTAGAGAGAGAGAGAGAGAGAGAGAGAGAGGAGAGAGAGAGAGAGAGACTCACATCCTCTCCCCTGTCAATTATTGATGTTCATACGCACGTGCCTGCGCTTGCATGCATAACAGAACGTGTGGTACGAACGGATCGACTCGCTGGGACGAGGTTAGCGGCGAATCATTCTTTTCATCCCCGGTGCACTGTAAGCATTCCTCGAAGATCTTGGCATCGTCCCTTCGGCTCTAAGCTCCAGCCCCTTTTCATTCTTCTTACTGTAGCTCCGTTCATATTCTCGTTCTTTTCCGTCTTACTTTCCTCAGACCTCGACTAAACATTTGATTCGCAACAAACCATTCTACTGTCAGTTTTCGTTTCACCGATGACTGACCTCTATCTTCATAGTTCCCAGCGCTTGTCCTTTGGCCTGAGTTCTGTATTGTATTCTGTATTGGTGGATTGCTTGATGCTATGCTTGGTGCCTGCTTTCAGGAACCAGTTGCTGCGCCGAAATTCACGATAATTTGTGGTTCAGATGAATTTCTGGAAAAAGGTGACAGAAATTGGTTCATCTACTACGTCCGTACAGTAATTGGACTCCGCACCCCGTCCCAGTACTAGAATTTAATTGATGGTAAAAAAAGAGAAAAAAAAACATCAAAACAACCGAATTCAACATAAAATTAATAAATCCAAGTGGAAATAAAAAAGGGCAAATGGCGCAACGGAAAAAGGAATTCCGGCGAACATAATTAAGCATGCGCATTCGTTTACATTTATGAATGTTTCTGCTCAGAATGATCGGGAAGGAAACGCGGTTGGAATGCATTCCGAATCGCCGGGTGGTCTTGTCTAGGGAGTAATTAAAGAGTAGCTTCTATCTAGCTGGAATTTCTAGAGAATAATTCAAGAGTAGCTTCCATCTAGCTGGAATATCATCGTTTTAGTTTTCCGTAAAGGTAAACTATTGTGCCGCCTATGACTGTCCGTCCGTCCGTCCGTCCGCACTTTATTCTGTCCGCCCTCAGATCTAAAAAGCTACACTGAGGTTACAGGGCTGCAGATTGGTATGTTGATCATCCACCCTCCAATTATCAAGCATACCAAATTACAGCCCTCTAGCCTCAGTAGTTTATATTTTATTCAAGGTTAAAGTTAACCATGGATCGTGCATCTGGCAGCGCTTTCCCATGGAATGGGACGCACCCTCACTCAACGTTGTACAGGAAAATTTAGTTTGGCTCAGTTTGTCCTGATAGACACTAGATAGCAGTAGTGTTTCTTGGTATGCATTCCATCAGTCATTTACACTGTAGGCATTACTTAGGATTCCCTACACTGCAACCCCTTTCATTCATTCCTTTTACTGTCTCTCCGTTCATATTCTACTTCCTCCGTCTTCCTTTCCTCATCCCTCTCCTGATAATTGTTCCGTAGTGCGACTGATCTGAGGTTTTCCTCCAGTTACACCTTTCAGACCTATTTACTGTTAATTTCCGTTTCAGCGCTGACTGGCCTCATAGGTCCCAGCGCTTGGCCTTTGGCCTAAAATCCTATATTCTATTCAATTCTAGTATATTCATTCCATCAGCCAGGCAGCGTGAGGTGTTACCATATATTCTTTTTCCTCAACAAAAGCGGATTCTTTGATTGGGAGACGGAATTTCTAGATAAATGAAAAGAGAGAGAGAGAGAGAGAGAGAGAGAGAGAGAGAGAGAGAGAGAGAGAGAGAGAGAGAGAGAGAGAGAGGAATATCTCAGGGGCTTTGCTTGTTGAAACGCTTTCTGAGAAAATATTGACTTCTTTGCCAAGAACTGCTGCAATCCCGAGAGATAGCTTTCATAGGCGCATTTTTTTTTTTTTTTTGAGAGAGAGAGAGAGAGGGAGGGAGTAGAGAGAGGTAGTCGTTGTTGGTGCTCCCGGGACTGAATAATTGTAACGATCTTTAGGAGGGCCACAACAACAACAGTAAGTACCGGGCTATTTATTCCCCTACGAATGGATGTCAATTTGTATATATGGTGGACCCTTAGAAGAGAGCAAATGAACTCTTCAAACCCCTCCTCCTCCTCCCTTCCCCCCCTCGTTTTTAATAATGCCGAAGTACAGTCCTCTCTCTCTCTCTCTCTTCTCTCTCTCTCTCTCTCTCTCTCTCTACAATGTGGCCAACAGCCGTCGAGTAATAGCCAGGTATATGCGATTCACTGACAATGACAGGTACACAATGGCGTTGAGGAAAGGTTTCCAGATTTTTTTTTTCTTTTTTCCTTTCCCGGTTTGGTTGATGGAACAGGGATTGATCGTCATGAGGTGGTACCATGCACCACGAAAGCTGGAGAGGAGAGAGAGACAGGAGGTTGGGAGTTATTTCTTTAGTTAACTTTTTCATGAGAGAGAAGCATCAATTCTCATAAGCTTTTTTTGTGTGTGAGAGGGAGACAGAGAACAGAGAGAGGCCTTATTTCTTAAGTACCCTTTGAGAGCAAGGAGAGAGAGAGAGAGATTAGAGAGAGAAGAATGAAGCCATCAATTTCTGGGTAAGATTGTTTTATGATAAGGAGAGAGAGAGAAGACGAGGAGAGAGAGAGAAGCATCAATTCTGGTAAGTTTTTTATGAAAAAGAGAGAGAGAGAGTAGAGAGAGAGAGAGAAGGAGATAGAGAGAGAGAGGAAGCGAGGGATAGAGAGAGAGAGAGAGGGTTGGGAAGTTATTTTCTTTAGTTAACTTTTTTCATTAGAAGGAACATCAATTCTCATAAGCTTTTTTTGTTGTGAAGGGAAGGGACAGAGACAGAGGAGGCCTTATTTCTTTAAGTACCCTTTGAGAGAGATAGAGATAGAGAGCGAAGCAATCAATTCTGGTAAGTTGTTTTTATGATAAGGGAGAGAGAGAGAAGAGGAGAGAAGCCATCAATTTTTTTCTGGTAAAGTTTTTTATGAAAAAGAGAGAGAGAGAGAGAGAGCGCATGTGGGTGGAGGAGGGCGCGTCCATGGATTTTCTCTCTAGGAGCTCACAGCCTCCTGCCCTGAATCTTAAAAGACCGGGTGGGACTCGAATCCCGTAAGACCGTCGGAGGAGGAGGAGGAGGAGGAGAGAGAGGTGGGAGAAGAAGAGGAGGAGGAGGAGGAGGAAAGTGTGGTGGAAGAAGAAGAGGAGGAGGAAAGTGAGGTGGAAGAAGAAGAGGAGGAGGAGGAAAGTGAGGTGGAAGAAGAAGAATAATAAGAAAAAGAAGAAGAAGAAGAGGAGGAGGAGGAGGAGGAGGAGGAGAGTGAGGTGGAAGAAGAGGAGGAGGAAAGAGGAGGAAAGTGAGGTGGAAGAAGAAGAGGAGGAGGAGGAGGAGGAGGAGGAAAGAGGAGGAGAGTGAGGAGGACGAAGAAGAGGAGGAGGAGGGTAAGGAAGAAAAGGAGGAAGAGATAGAGGAGCAGGAAACAGAAGAAGAAGAAGGAGTAGATGGGGGGGATAGAAGAGCCTCACGTGAGGTCAATAGCGCAGCGCCGATGGAAAGTGGGCGTGTGAGAATTGGAGCAGGTGTCGCGGGCCTCGATGTGTGTTTACGCCTCAATTAATTGATGGCGGAATGACACATGCGCGCGCATACACGTACAAACACGTGCACGTCACGTTATTAATTGGACGCATCCAAAATTAGTGTATAAGTTGCTTCGTCCAATTTTAGGAGACTTATTTTTGTTGCAGTTCCGTAAAGTCTCACTTAAGGCTTTTATTCAATATGTAGTCATGTATTTAAAATTGTCGTAATTGAAGGTACTTCTTTTCCCAAGGTGCAGTTTGGGAAACGGGCGCTCTATTATTATTATTATTAGTATTATTATTATTCTTATTATTATTTTATTATTATTATTATTATTATTTTATCTCATACTTAGAGATAAACACGTTATACACAGTGATTTTGTGGGTTTCTTTTTCATTAATATTATTATTATTATTATTATTATTATTATTATTATTATTATTATTAATAATTGTTTTGTTGAAAATAATATCTGAGTCAGAAAAACGAATTATCAGGAGAATTGAAAAGACCCTGGATAAGATTAATTCGTTGGAAACTGCCATTATTTTCAGCAAAACATGTATCAAAGAAGGTCTGCTCCCTGCGTATTATTATTATTATTATTATTATTATTTTTTTTTTTTTTTTTTTTTTTTTTTTTTTTTTTTTTTTTTTTTTTTTTTTTTTTTTTTTTTTTTTTGCTCTATCACAGTCCTCCAATTCGACTGGGTGGTATTTATAGTGTGGGGTTCCGGGTGGCATCCTGCCTCCTTAGGAGTCCATCACTTTTCTTACTATGTGTGCTGTTTCTAGGATCACCACTCTTCTGCATGAGTCCTGGAGCTACTTCAGCCTCTAGTTTTTCTAGATTCCTTTTCAGGGATCTTGGGATCGTGCCTAGTGCTCCTATGATTATGGGTACGATTTCCACTGGCATATCCCATATCCTCTTATTTCTATTTTCAGATCTTGATACTTATCCATTTTTTTCCCTCTCTTTCTCTTCAACTCTGGTGTCCCATGGTATTGCGACATCAATGAGTGATACTTTCTTCTTGACTTTGTCAATCAACGTCACGTCTGGTCTGTTTGCACGTATCACCCTATCCGTTCTGATACCATAGTCCCAGAGGATCTTTGCCTGATCGTTTTCTATCACTCCTTCAGGTTGGTGCTCGTACCACTTATTACTGCAAGGTAGCTGATGTTTCTTGCACAGGCTCCGTGGAGGGCTTTTGCCACTGAAATCATGCCTCTTTTTGTACTGGTTCTGTGCAAGTGCCGGGCATGTCGCTTGCTATGTGGTTTATGGTTTCATTTTTCGTATTGCACTTCCTACATATGGGAGAGATGTTATTTCCGTCTATCGTACTTTGAACATATCTGGTTCTTAGGGCCTGATCTTGTACCGCTGTTATCATTCCTTCAGTTTCCTTCTTTAGCTCTCCCCTCTGTAGCCATTGCCAATTGTCATCGCTGGCTAGTTCTTTAGTCTGTCTCATGTATTGTCCGTGCATTGGTTTGTTATGCAGTCCTCTGTTCTTTCTGTCTTTCTCCTGTCTCTGTATATTTCTGGGTCTTCGTCTACTTTTATTAGTCCTTCTTCCTATGCACTCTTTATTATTATTATTATTATTATTATTATTATTATTAAGGGACCAATAATTGACTTGAAATTCAAGCTTCAAATGAATATTAAGATGCTCATTAGGAAGAATTAAGATTCCGCTTATCAAAAAAAAGAAAGGAAAATAAACTAATGAATAGATAAACAGATAAAAAAAAAGTTATTGAAATGCAAGAGTAGTACTAGGGTAGTAATGCATTTGCTTCTCCGCTTGAACTTCTTAAGAACCTTAAGAACTTCGAAGTTACGCTAAGAAGTTCCAGTGATGCCGTTTTTTCTTCACAACATTGGCTTTCAGCAGTGTTACCATAGGCAGTTCATCTGATTTTTGTACTTTATTTATGATTTAATGGTCAGAATGCGTATTTTCAGATGTAGAATTATTTTCCGTGATGTTAGAAAACTACACGTCACCAGCTTAATATAAAGTATTTTTGAAGAAGGATTTCAATAAAATTCATTTGTAGAAATAAGCAGGATATGTTTTATATCTTTATTTCCATAATAAAACATAAAAAGGCAAAGTGAAGAATTTTTTTTTGTTTCACGTGCCCAGTGGTCCTGTGGATCGGAAAAGCCACGGAGGGTTGCCAGATGTCACCAGAAAGCCACACTAATAGACGAAATTCCTCAAAACGGCAACCCTGCTAAGAACTTCCCAGTTGCAAGTCATCCTCTGGTGAGGCTGTTCCACATTTATAATGTCTCAGAGTTGACCTGAGAGTAGGCGTGACCTCTCTTAGGAAAACTAGGTTTGTAAATGGCGAAGTGAGACCCCTGACCTAATGAATTTACCAACCCTCCCGTTTTCTACTTATCGGGTGTGAGTTTTTATTATTATTTTTTTTAAGTTTGTATGTTTGATTGTATTGTCACCATAGGATATATATTGTAAATTTTATCTATCTGTGTATTAGTGCTCTTTGGTTGTCTAGGAAACTAAAGGAAAAATCAGTCATCTTGTGTTTCATTGATTTCAAACAAAGATACAATTATATATATATATATATATATATATATATATATATATATATATATATATATATATATATATATATATATTTGGAAGAATCGCAAAATTTTCATATGATATCGACATTGCAATTGCTATACATATTCAGGGTTTGC
Organism: Macrobrachium nipponense; assembly: GCF_015104395.2. Classification (NCBI taxonomy): domain Eukaryota; kingdom Metazoa; phylum Arthropoda; class Malacostraca; order Decapoda; family Palaemonidae; genus Macrobrachium; species Macrobrachium nipponense. Next base: position 1,218,444 of record NC_061105.1, on the reverse strand, counting down.
ATATCGTGAACTAATTCTTTTTCCTTCCTTATAGATTCGCAAAAGATTATGTTATAAAGTGATCACTGCAGTATCAAACAGGTCGGCAACATGGCCTCGTCATGATTACGGTAACCCGGGTTCGTTTCTCGTTACCGGACATCATAATTTCTTCATATTTCTTGCAGTTGGATCTCAAGGCTTTTTAGTAACAAGCGTATCAAAAAAAAAAAAAAAAAAAAAAAAAAGCGCTAAGAATTCGAGATGTTAAGAGGGCATTGTGGCTATTACAATTACATTTGGAGATATTTGCTCCTGAAATTGTTACTGATGTGTATATCATGGGATTCTTTTATCTTTTCAGGTATGTGTGTCATCGTTGTGGTAATGAATTAAGCAACCTGCAGATTTAATAGCTCATGGTACTGAGGGAGGTATGTAAACGAACTTTTCTCTAGAAAGGAATCTGTAGAAATCGTAGTACGTATGTGAGGTTGGCGAAAGAACTGCCCATATTGGATCTTGTAGTTTCCGTCAGTGCACCTCATGCGATGCGCTGTAGGCATTACTAAGGTTCTTTGCAGCGTCCCTTCTGTCCGCAGCTGTAACCCCCTTTCATTCCTTTTACTGCACCTCCGTTCCTATTCTCTTTCTTCCATCTTACTTTCCATAACCTTTCTAACCAGATTTATCTGCGAGTTTTTTTTTTTTTTTTCATTTATACACATCTGAGAGACCGGTCTATTCACGGCGTACCAAGAGTAAATTCGATGGCCTTTACGTAATTTATAAGCATGTAAGCATATTACTATCTTCTTTGAAATTTATAGGCTAGTAAACATATTCCTATCTTCTTGGAATGCTTTGATGTCCCCTTTTTTTGCGGTTTATGCAAAGGACGAGTGAGTTTGCAAGATTATAATGGATGCTTAGTCAATAGCATTTTTATGCTTATTCCTAATAAGAGTTTAACGTCTTGAAATCAAAGTTATTTTTTGGATTTAACTTTCCTAGCAGAAGATCGACTAGTCATCTGTGGTTTGGAGTGACATTAGCTCAGCGTTTCTCTCTCTCTCTCTCTCTCTCTCTCTCTCTCTCTCTCTCTCTCTCTCTCTCTCCAAGAATAGTTTATTGTATCAATAATCCAGCAGTAAATGATGAAGTTAGTAGTTATCGACCACGCTCTCTCTCTCTCTCTCTCTCTCTCTCTCTCTCTCTCTCTCTCTCTCTCTCTCTCTCTCTCTCTCAAGGTTTTCCTCCTGTTACACCTTTCAAAGCTTTTAATGTCAATTTCCGATTCAGTGCTGAATGACGTCACAGGTTCATCAGTTCAATTCTCTCTCTCTCTCTCTCTCTCTCTCTCTCTCTCTCAGAATAGTTTATTGTATCAATAATCCTGTAGTAAATGATGAAGACAGTAGTTATCGACCAATCTCTCTCTCTCTCTCTCTCTCTCTCTCTCTGTAGTACACTTATATTTGTATCAATCGAGCCCTGACGATATTTGGTATCCTAAATCAATGAAACGTATTAGATTACAATTGAGCATTGTGACAACAGATTAAGTAGCCACGATCAATCAGTAATATCAGTGACCTGTAGTATTATTCCCACTGACGCCCAAATTCAGGATAGTTTTCCCCTCACTGTCCATCTTTCTGTCTGTTGGTTTATTTGTCTTGCTTAACTTGTCATCGTAACTCCTACAAGGGATGGTGCTGGTTGAACTTAGTGCCAAGGGAGTGGAAATCGCCTGTCTGGATGTACTATGTCTGCCTGTCCGTGTTTCAGTTTTCTGTACAAGAAAACGATCGAGATGATCGAGAGGACTTTGTCTATCTGTCCGCACTTTTTCTGCCCGCCCTCAGATCTTAAAAAACTGCTGAGGCTAGAGGGCTGCAAATTGGTACGTTGATCATCCAACCTCCAATCAGTGACCCTAGACCCAGGAATTATCCTAGAGGGACCCTAGACCCAGGAATTGTGTTCTAGAGTGACCCTCGAAGGAATTATGTGTTCTAGAGTGACCCTCGAACCAGGAATTGTGTTCTAGAGTGACCCTCGAAGGAATTATGTGTTCTAGAGTGACCCTCGAACCAGGAATTGTGTTCTAGAGTGACCCACGAAGGAATCATGTGTTCTAGAGTGACCCACGAAGGAATCATGTGTTCTAGAGTGACCATCGAACCAGGAATTGTGTTCTAGAGTGACCCCCACGAAAGGAATTATGTGGTTTAAAAGTGACCTCGTAGGAATTTATGTGTCCTAGGAGTGACCCTCCGAACCAGGAAATCGTGTTCTAAGAGTGGGACCTCGAAGGAAATTGATGTGCTCTAGAGTGACCCTCGAAACCAGGAATCGTGTTCTAGAGTGATTCTAGAAGGAATGATGTGTTCTGAGTGACCCTCGATCCAGGAACTGTGTTCTAGAGTGACCCTCGAAGGAATTATGTGTTCTAGAGTGACCCTCGAACCAGGAACTGTGTTATAGAGTTACACTCGAAGGAATGATGTGTTCTAGAGTGACCCTCGAAGGAATGATGTGTTCTAGAGTGACCCTCGAAGGAATGATGTGTTCTAGAGTGACCCACGAAGGAATTATGTATTTTAAATTGACCCACGAAGGAATCATGTGTTCTAGAGTGACCCTCGAACCAGGAATTGGGTTCTAGAGTGACCCTCGAAGGAATTCTGCGTCCTCGAACCAGGAACTGTGTTATAGAGTTACACTCGAAGGAATGATGTGTTCTAGAGTGACCCTAGACCACCTAGAATCTCCATGAATCGGCGACGTTGGAAAGCAACGCCAGCTTGAATAATCTCCGGCATCCGACAATGAAGAGGAACCTAACAGTTCTCCTTTAACGGACTGACTGGAATCCCCCCGTTTCGGGTGGAACCACCCGCCTTTATGACCGATTTCAAGAGCGGTCTGAACTCTATTGTCAAAACCAATCGGTCTGGAGGGTGGGTGGGGTTTGAGGGGGGGGGGGGGGGACGGGTTAGGTGTGATAAAGAGGGAGAGAGAGAAAGCTATATGTATACCTGGCTTGATACTTAGGCCAACATAGCCTTCTAAGTCTTGTGGGAAATCCGTCCGTATCGTTCCATTCCTCAGAGAGAGAGGAGAGAGAGAGAGAGAGAGAGAGAGAGAGAGAGAGAGAGAGAGAAAGGGGTGGTGGTGGCCGGGTAATAGTCTTTGAAAGCCTCGCTATCAGGTGTTTCCATTTTTTTTTTTAAGTCTTTATTGTTATTGGAATCGGGGCATATTCCCTTTACGGGGGAATTCGGTGGCATTGACTTTTTCCCGGGAGGAACTCTTCATGGAATCCTCGGGTTTAACTCTCTCTCTCTCTCTCTCTCTCTCTCTCTCTCTCTCTCTCTCTCTGCTTAAAGATTCAGAAGGCTATGTTGACCTAAGTATTAAATCAGGTCTATATATATGTAGCTGTTTGCTTTGTGTGGACTTGAGTGATCTCTACTCCATTGAAATAAGTATGCCATCATCTGATTAAAAACTGGAAGCTATTCATCTCTCTCTCTCTCTCTCTCTCTCTCTCTCTCTCTCTCTCTCTCTCTCTCTCTCTCTCGTGTATTAAGTTTTACGGGTCAGTATAATTTCTGTTCAAGACATTACTGCGCGCATTTAATACGTTAGGTAGCGAATAGTATTTATAAATGTACGTCAGTAGGGTAATCTTATTAAATAAACACTCGAAATAAATCAGAACGTAGATAAATAAAGACAGCTAACAATAAGTATGTTAAAAGTTAAGTAATAAAAAGGATATGACGACTTCTCTCTGCTGTTTTCGAAAGG
>NC_061105.1:1204646-1209646 GCF_015104395.2 Macrobrachium nipponense | reverse complement strand
TAACTGCTGTGTTGTGAAGATCCTAAGGAATTTTATAAATACTGTTTTGTAGGATCAGAAATGATTTTATAAGCTACAGTCTTGTGGGATCATAAATTATTTTATAAACTGCTGTTTTATAGGGTCAAATAATTTTATAAACTACTGTTATATAGGAGGATAAATAGTTTTATAAACTACGTTTGTGTAGGATCAGAAATGATTTTATAAAGTACGGTTTTGTAGGAACAAATTATATACTACTGTTTTTTATCCTCATAAATAAACTTGTCTTTTAGGATCATAAATAATTTTATAAACTAATGTTATATGGGAGGGGAACTTATTTTAAAAACTTGTTTTACAGGATACTAAATTATTTTCTAGACTACGGTTTTGTAGGAACAAATAATTTTATACACAGCTGATTTTTATACTCATAATAAATAAACTAGTGTCCTTTAGGATCATAGATAATTTTATAAACTACTGTATTATATGATCAAATAATTTCGTAAACCACTGTCCTAATTTCTTCTCAATTAAAATAAATTTTATTAAATACGGTATTAAGTTTTTTAAGTTCCTCGTTGGACGAGTGGTTTTCGCGCTCGGCTGCCAATCCGGTGGTCCGAAGTTCGAATCCCATCTCGGCCAACGCGGAATCAGAGGAATTTATTTCTGGTGATAGAAATCCATTTCTCTATATAGTGTGGTTCGGATCCCACAATAAGCTGTAGGTCCCGTTGCTAGGTGACCAATTGGTTCCTAGCCACGTAAAAATATCTAATCCTTCGGGCCAGCAGCCCTAGGAGAGCTGTTAATCAGGTTAGTGATCTGGTTAAACTAAGATATACTTAACTTTGTATGAGTTTTAGACATCCTGGATTTCACCAGGCCTGACATAAGGATTCTCAGGACCTGTATGCTCCTAGTCTTAGTTAGTCTTAATAAGAACCTGTCACGTGGGACCTGTTTGGACAGACAGACTCGTCAGATTCAGAAATTCCATTGTTGTGGTTTTTGTTTTTGTTGTTTCATATGTTGGATTTGCCCAGCTCAGGTTCTGTTATTCCTCGAGGGAAGAGTAGCCAGAAATCGTGGCTAAATCTCTTGAGATCCAGAGTTTTTGGACTGAGAGTATTCGATTATCCCTCATATTTATGGTCGAGAGACAGAGACGGTCTCTAGGGAGGTGTCATCACAATCAAGATGGGTCCCTGGAAGATTATTCGGTTGACAGACCAGCAGCCTGAAAAGAGACAGAATGAAAAAAACAGATGAAGAAACAAGAGTTCCACTATCAAGAGTGTCCAATATCATTGCCCAGAGCGAAATCTAGAACAGGTAGCGAGTGATTTGAGGTAGCATACAGGAAGCAGTGTCGTAAGTAATGTCTGTAAAAAGCAGAAGGTTGACGACCTTTCGACTGTGTCGTATTCAATGGAAGTGGGTGGGGAATAAGACAAAATCTAGGATACGTAGAGGGAAATGTGGTAGCAACCGATTGGAAGTGGTACCAAGGGAGTAGTGCCTTAAGTAATATCTGTAAAAAGCAGAAGAGTATCGACCTTCCGACTGTGTTGCATTGAATGCACGGGGGAAGGAAGACAAAATCTAGGATAGGTAGAAGGACAACATGGCAGCGAGCGATCGGAGGTAGTATAAAGGGAACAGTGCCTGAAGTAATATCTATAAAGAGCAGATGGTTGTCAACCTTCTGACTGATCATGTTGCTTTGATTGGAAGTGAGTGGGGAGTAAGACAAAGTGCAAATCGGTATCCGAACGAGGTGTCCTGATTCTCCTGTCAATTAATAGGTCGAGGCTGTTCCCAGGTATATACCCTTTTTCTGTCGAGGTCAAGTGAGGGTAACCAGACCAGACTCTGACCCTAAGCCTTGTAAACCATTCTTCGGTTCTGGTCTAGAAAAGGACATTGGATTGCCCATCCCAAAGTCGCTTTTGCACTTTGGAAAATATCAGCACCCAAGAAAAATCTTAGCACTAGGTGAAGAGGTGCTGTCTAGAAAAACATAAGCTTTTGGTGCATCTAGAAAAATATTGGCAATGGGTGACGAGGTAGTGTCTAGCAAAATATTAACTCTGGGTGATGTGGCGGTGTCTAGAAAAATATTAGCACTGGGTGATGAGGTGTATCTAGAAAAATAATAGCTTGATAAGGTGGTGTCTAGAAAAACATTAGCTCTGGGTGATGAAGTGGTTACTAGAAAAATATTAGCAGTGGGTGATGGGGTGGTGACTAGCTAAGCATTAACTCTGGGTGATGTGGTGGTGTCTAGAAAAATATTAGCACTGGGTGAAGAGACTTTGTGTCTAGCTAAACATGAACTCTGGGTGATGAGGTTTATCTAGAAAAACATTAGCACTGGGTGGTGAGGTGGTGTCTAGAAAAACATTAGCACTGGGTGGTGAGCTTTATTTAGAGAAATAATAAAACTGGGTGACAAAGTGGTGACTATAAAAATATTAATAACAATTTAGCACTGGGTGAAAAATCGGTGTCACCACCCGATCCCAGACGAGAGCTGTTATACGTACTTGCATTTTTAATAATATAATAATAATAATAATAATAATAATGAATCTCAGCCATCCATCGTATCCCCAGCATCGTCTAATAACTCCAACCGATAGTAATTCCAATCAGTGACTTTTCCTACCACGACAATTCACGCAGTTTTCGAATTCACGCTGCATTTCTGTCTCTAATGACTTGCCTTTCATTCGTGCATTAAAGTGTATTCATAAATTTGGCAGTTATTGAGCCCTAGAGAGAGAGAGAGAGAGAGAGAGAGAGAGAGAGAGAGAGAGAGAGAGAGAGAGAGGGGTGGTCAAGTTGAATTGGGAAATACATTTTGAGGGCAGTCCAATTGGTTTTAGGACAGAGAGAGAGAGAGAGAGTAAGAAGAGTAGAGAGCGAGAGAGAGAGAGATAAGCGAGCGAGAAGAGAAGAGAGAGTTGAATTGGGAGATATATTTGGAGAACAATCCAGATGGGTTTAGTAGGAGAGAGAGAGAGAGAGAGAGAGAGAGAGAGAGAGAGAGAGTTGAATTGGGAGATATATTTGGAGAACAATCCAGTTGGGTATAGTAAGACACACACACACACACACACACACAGAGAGCATCAATCCCAGATTTTTCACGTCTTACAACGAGTTGAGAGCTCGTTAATACAGCGAATGAAATCGCTCTCTTATTTTCGTGCTGGGTTCAACCCGTGAAGGATTTCAAAGGTCCCTGAACCAGAGGTGAGTAATATTCAAGTCTGCAAGCAGAACTGATGCAGCGAAATTAACGAGAGTAGTGTTCGTACGAGCTGCGCAGCGAAACGAGCTAAAAAGAAGACTGAACGACCATTTAGAATTATCGAAGCTCACGCAGCGAAACGAAAGAAGGAAGAAGGAACTATCATAACGAATTAAAATGACGATTCTAGGAAGTTTACGAAGCGAGACGCGTTCAGGAAAGGGTAAAGGAACGGGCTAAAAAACGTCGTGTCGACGACGACGCCTGTCTGTGTATAGTGCCGTTAAAAGTCAGATTGTAACGGCCTGCCTGAACTGAGTGAGGGTTATAGAACCATCTCCGGAGTCACCCAGGGTGAGCGACTGATCCTGGGGTTATGATAACTTGCGGGGATAACATGACCGCTTTGCTGAGTTGAATACATTGTCATTATTCTTTTATTCTTTTTCATTCCCGTTTCTCTCCTGTGAGGGCTTTGACAGCGTCCTAGGAATGGAAGTTCAAAACTGCCACCTGTTGGGGTGCAACCCCATGGGGGGGGGGGGGTTAGGGTTATCTGTCGCTCCAATAGTTTAATTATATTGTTATAAATTATATTTAAAAGGACCTTTGCGTTGAACGGTGTTGGAGGTCATGATTTTATTGTAAATTGTCTTCTGGTGATTCGCTGAAGGCGATAAAGACTGAGCTTCTGAAAAACATTATTATTATTATATTGGAAAAAGAAACCCACAAGATTATTGAGTACAACTTGTTTATTTGTAATTATTTACGTAGTATTTTGTGTTACAAGTAAACAAGTTGTACTCGGTAATCTTGTGGGTTTCGTTTTCCATCTTCAGAAGAAAACTGAAAGATGATTTTGTTTGGTTCGTTGTTGTTATTATTATTATTATTATTATTATTATTATTATTATTATTATTATTATTATTATTATTATTATTATTATTTGCCTTTGTACAGTAGATATGAGTAATTGTCATTATTATTATTTTTTTTTTTTGTCATTATATTATTGTTATTATTATTATTTATTATTGTTATTCTTAATATTATAATTATTTCTGAATTTATTATTATTATATTGTTATTATTATTATTATTATTATTATTATTATTATTATTATTATTATTATTTAACTTGTAAATAGACTTATTTACGAGTTAAATGCAGCTTATGCAGCAATAACTTTCAATAATACTTGTTTGAAAGAGGGTCTCCTTCCACCTATATTATTATTATTATTTATTATTATTATTATTATTATTATTATTATTATTATTATTATTGCCTTTGTACAGTAGATATGAGTAGTTGTCATTATTATTATTTTTGTTGTTGTCAGTATTATTATTGTTATTATTATTTATTTATTATTGTTATTCTTAGTATTATAATATTATAATTATTTTTTCTGAATTTATTATTATTATTATTATGTCATTATTATTATTTAACTTGTAAATAGACTATTTACAAGTTAAATGCAGCTATAACTTTCAATGTCTTGTTTGAAACAGGGTCTCCTTCCAACCTATATTATTATTATTATTATTATTATTATTCTATTATTATTATTATTATTATTATTATTATTATTAAACAAAAAAAAGTGGATTCATCACACATCTGTTACCTTTGCAGGATCCCCTCTGCCTCCAGTCTCAACAAAACATAAAAAAAAATAAATAAATAAATAAACAAACAACCACTTCGAAATTTGGCGTCGCGTGACAAAACATTCGTGA
>NC_061105.1:1194646-1202146 GCF_015104395.2 Macrobrachium nipponense | reverse complement strand
TTAAAAATCAAATAGACGAAAAGGCGCCAGTCGAAACGGTGTATCTGTAATATCCCCGAATGTGAACTATACTTAGCTTGACACTCCTGAAAAACGCCTTGAAGTTTATTTAATATGGTTATTTTTAAAATGTATTCGATTTTTAATTATATATCTTCGTATCATTTTCTATTTGAAACAAGTAAAAAAAACGCAGTCGATTTTTTTTTATCAAGGCCACCGAAAATAGGTCTATCTTTGGTGATGGCCTGGCCTCTATCGTTGCCAGACGCACGATCGTGGTCATTTTAACCTTAGATAAAATAAAAACTACTGACGTTAGGGGGCTGCAATTTAGTATGTTTGATAGTTGGAAGGTGGATGATCAACGTACCAATTTGCAGCCCTCTATTCTTAGTAGTCTTCAAGATCTGAAGGCGGACAGCAAAAAGTGCTGACAGAAGAAAGCGCGGACAGAAAAATGTAGGACGGAAAAAATGATAAAAAGTGCGGACAGAAAAATGTGAGGACAGAGAATTGCGGACAGAAAAATGTGCGGACAGAAAAAAGTGCGGACAGGAAAAAGTGCGGACAGAAAAATGTGCGGACAGAAGAAAGTGTGGACAGGAAAAAGTGTGCGGACAGAAAATGTGCGGACAGGAAAAAGTGCGGACAGGAAAAAGTGCGGACAGAAAAATGTGCGGACACAAAAAAGTGCGGACAGGAAAAAGTGCGGACAGAAAAATGTGCGGACAGGAAAAAGTGCGGACAGAAAAATGTGCAGACACAAAAAAGTGCGGACAGAATAAAGCGCGGACAGAAAATGTGGACTGATAAAAAGTACGGACAGAAAAATTGTGCGGACAGGAGAATTGCGGACAGAAAATGTGCGGACAGAAAAAAGTGCGGACAGAAAAAAGTTGCGGACAGAAAAATGTGCGGACAGGAAAAAGTGCGGACAGGAAAAAGTGCGGACAGAAAAATGTGCGGACAGGAAAAAGTGCGGACAGAAAAATGTGCGGACAGGAAAAAGTGCGGACAGGAAAAAGTGCGGACAGAAAAATGTGCAGACAGGAAAAAGTGCGGACAGAAAAATGTGCGGACTGGAAAAAAGTGGGGACAGGAAAAAGTGCGGACAGGAAAAGTGCGGACAGAAAAAGTGCGGACAGAAAATGTTTCGCGGACAGGAAAAAGTGCTGACAGAAAAAGTGCGGACAGAAAAATGTGCGACAGGAAAAGTGCGGACAGAAAAATGTGCGGACAGGAAAAATTGTGGACAGAAAATGTGCGGACAGGAAAAAGTGCGGACAGAAAAATGTGCGGACAGGAAATAGTGCGGACAGAAAAAGTGCGGACAGGAAAAAGCTGCGGACAGAAAAAAGTGCGGACAGGAAAAAGTGCGGACAGAAAAAAGTGCGGACAGGAAAAAGTGCGGACAGAAAAGTGCGGACAGGAAAAAGTGCGGACAGAAAAATGTGCGGACAGGAAAAAGTGCGGACAGAAAAAAATGTGCGGACATGAAAAAGTGTGGACAGAAAAATTGTTCGGACAGGAAAAAAGTGCGGACAGAAAAAGTGTGGACAGAAAAAATGTGCGGACAGGAAAAAGTCGGCGACAGCAAAAAAGTGCGGACAGGAAAAAAAGTGCGGAAACAGAAAAAGTGCGGGACAGGAAAAAGTGCTGACAGAAAAGTGTGGACAGAATAGTGCGGACAGGAAAAAAGTGCGGGACAGGAAAAAGTGCGGACAGAAAATGTGCGGACAGGAAAAAATGTGCGGTCAGGAAAAATGTGTGGACAGGAAAAAGAAAAAGTGCGGGACAGGAAAAATGTGCGGACAGGAAAAATGTGCGGACAGGAAAAATGTGCGGACAGGAAAAAGTGCGGACAGAAAAATGTGCGGACAGGAAAAAGTGCGGACAGAAAAAGTGCTGACAGGAAAAAGTGCGGACAGGAAAAAGTGCGGACAGAAAAATGTGCGGACAGGAAAAAGTGCGGACAGAAAAATGTGCGGACAGAAAAGTGTGGACAAAAAAGTGCGGACAGGAAAAAGTGCGGACAGAAAATGTGCGGACAGGAAAAAGTGCGGACAGAAAATGTGCGGACAGGAAAAAGTGCGGACAGAAAAAATGTGCGGACAGGGTAAAAGTGCGGACAGAAAAATGTGCGGACAGGAAAAAGTGCGGACAGAAAAAAATGTGCGGAACATGAAAAAGTGCGGACAGAAAATGTGCGGACAGAAAAATGTGCGGACGTGCGGAGAGGAAAAAGTGCGGACAGAAAAAATGTGCGGACATGAAAAATAAAGTGCTGACAGAAAAATGTGCGGACAGGAAAAAAAAGTGGCGACAAAAAAATGTGCGGACAGGAAAAAGTGCGGACAGAAAAAATGTGCGGACAGGAAAAAGTGCGGACAGAAAAATGTGCGGACAGGAAAAAGTGCGGACAGAAAAAAATGTGCGGACAGGAAAAAGTTGCGGACAGAAAAAGTGCGGACAGGAAAAAGTGCACAGACAGGGAAAAAAGTTCGGGGACGGAAAAAAGTGCGGACAGAAAAAAAGTGCGGACAGGAAAAAGTGTGGACAGGAAAATGTGCGGACAGAAAAAAGTGCGGACAGAAAAAAGTGCGGACAGGAAAAAGTGCGGACAGAAAAAGTGCGGAAAGGAAAAAGTGCGGGACAGGAAAAAGTGCGGACAGAAAAAGTGCGGACAGGAAATAGTGCGGACAGGAAAATGTGCGGACAGGAAAAAGTGCGGACAGAAAAAAAGTGTGACAGGAAAAAGTGCGGACAGAAAAATGTCGCGGACAGGAAAAAGTGCGGACAGGAAAAATGTATTGACAGGAAAAAGTGCGGACAGGAAAAAGTGCGGACAGGGAAAAAGTGCGGACCAGGAAAAAGTGCGGACAGAAAAAAACTGTGCGGACATGAAAAGTGCGGACAGAAAAAGTGCGGACAGGAAAAAGTGCGGACAGGAAAAGTGCGGACAGAAAAAATGTGCGGACATGAAAAAGTGCGGACAGAAAATGTGCGGACAGGAAAAAGTGCGGACAGAAAAGTTGTGGACAGGAAAAAGTGCGGACAGAAAAAATGTGCGGACAGGAAAAAGTGCGGACAGAAAAATGTGCGGACATGAAAAAGTGCGGACAGCAAAATGTGCTGACAGGAAAAAGTGCGGACAGGGAAAAATGTCAAGGCGGACAGGAAAAACAGTGCGGACAGAAAAAACCAAGTGCGGACAGGAAAAAGTGCGGACAGAAAAATTGTGAGAAAAACGGATGAAAAAGTACGCGGACAGAAAAATGTGGACGGAGAAAAAAGTGCGGACAGGAAAAGTGCGGACAGAAAAATGAATGTGGACAGGAAAAAGTAGTGGGACATGAAAAATCGTGCGGACAGGAAAAAATTGTGCGGACAGGAAAAAATGTTGCGGACAGGAAAAAAGGGTGCGGACAGGAAAAAGGTGCGGACCAGGAAAATAAAGTGCGGACAGGAAAACGTGCGGGACTAGGAAAAATGTTTGCGGACAGGGAAAAAGTCAGCGGAACAGAAAAAACATGTGCGGACAAGGAAAAAGTGCTGGACAGGAAAAAGTTCGGACAGAAAAATGTGCGGACAGGGAAAAAGTGCGGACAGGAAAAAAATGTTGCGGACAGGAAAAAGTGCGGACAGAAAAATGTGCGGACCAGGGAAAAAAAAGTGCGGACAGGAAAAATGTCGCGGAGGGACAGGAAAAAATGTGCCGGACAGGCAAAGAAAAATGTAGTGCGGACAGGAAAAATGTTGGACAGAAAAATGTGCGGACAGGAAAAAAGTGCGGGAACAGGGAAAAAATAGTGCGGACAGAAAAAAATGTGCGGACCAGGAAAAATGTGCGGGAACAGGAAAAATGTGGCGGACAGGAAAAAGGTGCGGACAGAAAAATTGTTGCGGACAGGAAAAAAAGTGCGGACAGGAAAAAGTGCGGGACAGAAAAATGTGCGGACAGGAAAAAGTTGCGGACAGAAAAATGTGGCCGGGACAGGAAAAAAAGTTGCGGAAGGAAAGAAAAAGGTGCGGACAGGAAAAAGTTTTGCGACAGAAAAATGGCGGACAGGAAAAAAAATGTGCGGACAGGAAAAAGTGGGCGGAACAGGGAAAAATGTGCGGACAGAAAAAATGTTGCGGACAGGAAAAAGTGCCGGACCAGGAAAAAAGTGGCAGGACAGAAAAAGGTGTGCGGACAGGAAAAAGTGCGGGACAGGAAAAGAAATGTGCGGACAGGAAAAAGTGCGCAGATAGAAAAAAATGGTGCGGACAGGAAAAAGTTGCGGGACAGGAAAAAATAGTGCGGACAGGAAAAAAGTGCGGACAAAAAAGAAAAAATGTGCGGACAGGAAAAAATGTGCGGACAGGGAAAAAATGTGCGGGACAGAAAAATAAAGTGCGGGTAGGAAAAAAGGTCGGAAACAGAAAAAGTGCGGACAGGGAAAAAGTGCGGACAGGAAAAAGTGGGACAAAAGAAAAAGTCGCGGGACAGAAAATGTGCGGACAGGAAAAAAAGTGCGGACAGGAAAAAAGTGGCGGACAGAAAATGTCGCGGAACATGAAAAAGTGCAGACAGAAAAATGTGCGGACAGGAAAAAGTGGCGGACAGAAAAAGTTCTTTGCGGGGACAGGAAAAACAAAGTGCGGACAGAAAAATGTGCGGACAGGAAATGTGCGGACATGGAAAAAGTGCGAACAGAAAAAAATGGTGGCGGACAGGAAAAAGTGCGGACAGGAAAATATGTTGCGAACAGGAAAAAGTGCGGACAGGAAAAAAGTGCGGAAGAAAGAAAAAGTGACGGACAGGAAAAAAGTGCAGACAGGAAAAAAGTGCCGGTACCAGAAAAAGTGCGGGAACAGGAAAAAGTGGCGGACAGAAAAAATGTGCGGACAGAAAAATGTGCGGGTGGACAGGAAAAAGTGCGGACAGAAAGAAAAATGTGCGGACAGGAAAAAAAGTGCGGTGACAGGAAAAATGTGCGGATAGGAACAGGTGCGGACAGAAAAAATGTGCGGACAGAAAAATAAAGTGGCGGACAGAAGGAAAGTGGCGGACAGGAAAAAAGTGCGGAAAGAAAAAGTGGGTGGACAGGAAAAAGGTGGCGGACAGGAAAAAGGGGTGTGGAACAGGAAAAAGTGGCGGGACAGGAAAAAGTGTGCGGACCAAAAAATTGGGTGGCGGAAAAAACATGAAAAAGTGCGGGACATGAAAAAGTGCTGACAGGAAAAAAGTGCGGACAGAAAAATGTGCGGACAGGAAAAAGTGCGAAAAAACAGAGAAAATGTGCGGACAAGGAAATGCGGAAGAAAATGTGCGGAAAAACTGGAAAAAGTGCGGGACAGGAAAAATGTGGCGGACAGGAAAAAGTGCGGACAGGAAAAAGTTGCGGACAGAAAATGTCGGACAGGAAATGTTCGGACAGAAATGTGCGGACAGGAAAATAGTGCGGCCAGAAAAATGTGGCGGCAGGAAAAAAAGTGCGGACAGGAAAAAGTGCGGGACAGAAAAATGGCGGACGGAAAAGTGCGGACATAAAAAATGTGCGGACAGGAAAGTGCGGACAGAAAAATGTGGCGGACATGAAAGTGCGGAACAGAACAATGTGGGCGGACGAGGAAAAAGTGCGGACATAAAAAGTGCGGACAGAAAAATGTGCGGACAGAAAATGGTGCGACAGGAAAAAGTGCGGACAGGAAAAGTGCGGAAGAAAAAAGTGCTGACAGGAAAAAGTGCGGACAGGAAAAATGTGCGACGAGTGAAAAAAGTGCGGACAGAAAATGTGCGGACAGGAAAAAGTTGCGACAGAAAAATGTGCGGACAGAGAAAAGTGCGGACAGAAAAATGTGCGGACAGGAAAAATGCGGACAGAAAAATGTCGGACAGAAAAATGTGCGGACAGGAAAAAGTGCGGACAGAAAAGTGCGGGACAGGAAAAATGCGGACGGAAAAATGCGGACAGAAAAAAGTGCGGACAGAAAAATGTGCGGACAGGAAACAGTGCGGACAGGAAAAAGTGGCGGACAGAAAATGTGCGGACCCATGAAAAATTGCAGACAGAAAAAATGTGCGGACAGGAAAATTGCGGACAGAAAAAGTGCGGACAAAGGAAAAGTGCGGACAGAAAAATGGTGCGGACAGGACATGTGCGGACAAGAAAAAGTGCGAACAGAAAATGTGCGGACCGACAAAAGTGCGGACAGGAAAATGTGCGAACAGGAAAAGTGCGGACAGGAAAAGTGCGGACAGAAAAATGCGGACAGGCCAAAGTGCAGACAGGAAAAAGTGCGGACTAGAACAAGTGTCGGACAATAAAAAATGCGGACAGAAAAATGTGTCGGACAGAAAAATGTGCGGAACAGGAAAAAAGTGCGGACGAAAAATGTGCGGACAGAAGAAGTGCGGACAGAAAAATGTGCGGACAGGAAAAGTGCGGACAGACAAAATGTAGCTGACAGAAGAAAGTGCGGACAGAAGAAGTGCGGACAGGAAAAAGTGCGGACAGAAAAGTGTGGACAGGAAAAAGTTGCGGACGAAAGGCGGACAGGAAAAAGTGCGGACAGAACAAGTGCGGACAGAACAACGTGCGGACATGAAAAAGTCGGCGGACATGAAAAAGTGCGGACAGAAAAATGTGCGGACGGGCAAACAACTAACAGGTGATCATTTTCTTTGTCCGTTTGTATGCCCGGTCAGGAAACGGATCTTAGTAGGGTCTCTCAACGGCTTCTTAACGATTAGAAAAAAAAAATAGTCTTGGTGAATAAAAAAAATAGTCTTAACGAATAGAATAAAAAAAGTCTTAACAAATAAAGAAATAGTCGTAATAAAAAAAATAATTATAACAAATAAAAGAAATAGTCTTGAATTAAAAAATAGTCTTAACGAATAAAAAAAATAGTCTTAACGAATAAAGAATAGTCATGAATAAGAAAATTAGTCTTTAATAAAAACAAATATATAATCTTAAAGAATAAAAAAAAGTCTTAACGAATAAAAACAGTCTTAATGAATGAAAAAAAAAGACTTAAGATATTATAATAACTCTAAAAAGTCTTAACGAATGAAAAATTAGTCTTGAATGAAATATAGTCTTAACGAATAAAAAAAAATAGTCTTGAGGAAAAAAATTAGTCTTTAATAAAACAAATATATAGTCTTAACGAATAAAAAAAACACTTAGCGAATAAAAAAAAAGTCTTAACGAATAATAAAAAAAATACTTAAAATATTATAATAACCCTGATCTCTGTAGAATGCTATTGCTCCCTTATGAAGGTAACCTTGGTAGCGAAAAGACTTTATACAAATCATAATAGTTGTCATATAATCTGCTGCCTTACCCTAGAATTTTTTATTTTTTTTTATTTTATATTTTTTTAGTAAAATACTATGATTTTTCTTGGCCCCAATGCGAAATGCATGTCTGGACCTCCACGATAATACGTAGTGGGAACTGCCCGAAGCCTAGATCTGGATTCTGTTTCATAGTGACCACA
>NC_061105.1:1179646-1187146 GCF_015104395.2 Macrobrachium nipponense | reverse complement strand
GATGAATTGAAAGAAAGATTAACACATCCCCAGTACTTAGCTTCCCAGACTTTGGCAAAGAATTCTTTTTAGCCACGGACGCAAGCCGCATTGGTATAGGAGCATGTTCAATGCAGAAACAAGATAATAAGTATAATGCCATAGCTTATTACAGTAGGAAATTAAAGCCCTCAGAAGTGAACTACTCAGTAACCGACCTCGAGTCTCTAGCTATAATAGACGCTTTAAAGCATTTTCAGATATATCATTTTTGGTTACAAGATAACCGTGTTCACGGATCATTCAGCCGCAGTAGAAATGCTAAAGAACCCTAATTTTTTCTGGACGAAGAGCCGTTGGTTCATGACAGCCCAAGATTATGATATAGAAGTGAAATATGTCCCTGGGAAGACGAATAAGGTAGCAGATGCATTATCAAGATATGTGTCACAAGGTGATAGTATAAATATGATAAGTCAAGAAGAAGAAAAGAATGAAACAATGTGCAATGACGTAAATGTACTCACCATGCATTATACAGAGGAGCTTTCCCGGCAAAATTTCATAAAGGAACAAGAAAGAGATGAAGATATAAGGGAACTGTTTAAATACGTTAGAAACGAAAGAAAACACAGCCAACAAGAATTAACCGAACTAGGTAGGAAGGTTGGATGTCCCACAGATGCACTAACGGAACATAGATGGGCGTATTAATTTGGATGTGTCACGAAATATGATCCATTTGGTCAATTTCTAGGTGTACTGCACAAAAGATTAGTACCTAAGAGTCTAAGAGACAAGGTCATTGAGCTAATGCACGATGATGACATGAGAGCTCACCCAGGAAGGGATGAGACAATTAGATTAATCCAAAGAACTTTCCATTGGAAGGGAATTCACAAGGATGTTAGTAATTATGTGAAGAGCTGCAATACATGCAACAGCTACAAGGGAAGAACAGACAAGGAAGTACCACTAGGGAAATATCCTATCCCACAGACTCCTTTTGAAAGAGTATCTATTGATCTTATCACTAATCTTCATACCACGAGTAAAGGGAATAAGAATATCTAGTATGTATCGACGCGCTCACGAGATATACAGAGTTGGTACCACTAACTAGTAAAAGTGCCAAGGAATGTGCAACCGCTCTCTTCGATAAGATATTTTGCAGATACTCTGCCCCACAGCTCATTATCTCTGATAATGGGACCGAGTTCAACAACTCATTAGTTCAAGAAATTTGCAACGCCTTTAAGGTAAAAAAGGTAGCGATACAGCCATATCACCCAGCTAGCAATGGCTTGGTAGAAAGGAATAACAGGAAGGTTTTAGACGTATTGCGTCACACAGTAGGACAGGATCCTGACTGGGACGTCAATTTACTTTTTAGTCCAATTATCATTAAATGCAAGGCACCATACGAGTACTCGAGCAACTCCCATAAAAAGCTTTGATGGATATGAACCCAGATTACCTTATGCATGGCTGAATCAGCCAATACAGCCTAATTTACTCTGAAGATATCATGAAGATAAGAATCGGAAACTTTAAAGTAATCCACAAGCAATTGCACAAGAATTTAAAGAAGAAGCCCAGCAGAATATGATAGAGAAGCACCAAGAAGGATTAAGGCCTGTAGACTACAAGAAAGGGGATGAAGTCTATATTAAGAAGGAAGTAAGAAGTGGTATTAATTATAAGTTAGCCACAAAATTCACAGGACCATACAAGGTCGTAGATGTACAAGAGACAAAGATAAAGGTTATGAAAATGAATAACCAAATGCCTTCCACATATGCTGAATCATTAGAAGAAGAAGAATTTTGGATAAACAAGGACAAGGTCAAGAGAACCAAAGAAGTTGAAGAATCCGAAATGACAGAGACGTCAGAAGAAATTCCAGAAGAAGGAACTAGATATAACCTAAGAAATAGAAGAGTCACTTTTCAGTGAAACAGAAGAACAAACCCATTAATTCATCCAAGTATTCCCATGTATTTATTTGATTTCGTTATTGCTAAGTTTACCTTCATCGGTCGACTTAGGAATAATCTTTTATTGTTGCAATTCTTACTTTAATTATCGTTTGTAGCAAGAGTTTTGGGTTAAGTGCACTTAACTTCAAATTTATTTTGACTTGAAGGGAAATATTTGGGTATGTAAGAAACGATTCAATGCGCAGTATAAGAATTTCAAGACGTATATTAAGTTTAATCGTTCCATAAGAACATTCTTAGAAGTAAAAGAATAAATAAGACGGGTTAAGATAGATATTAAGAGATTTTAAGATAAGAGAATTCGTTTCAGAAATGATTATGATTTTGAAGGGGTAATTAATACACTTATTTTGTTCAAATCCATAAGAATGTTGATTGACGAAAACTTACTAATAAGATGTTAATCGATGAAGACTCATTAACAAGATAGTAGTTGTTGAAAACTTACTAACAAGATATTGATTGGTGAAAACTAACTAATTGTTGTCACAGTAGAAGAAACCTACAAGTATTAACCACTAACCGGTTCCTTTAACCGAGTTGCCAATTTTGTTTTAGTATCAAGCAGTGAAGTTATATAGTTTAATGTACAAGGTTACTCAGAAATTACAGTAAGAATGTCCAATGAAATTTTGCATAAACACAATACACAATCTCAGTAGGAAGTCAAGGACACCCTTGTTATTGCATACAAAAAGCCATGAGTGTTGGTCATAAGACAGCCCAAAAGAAGTATCAACGAATGACCTATGAGGTTACCAAGGGATACGCCCTAAGAAGCCAGGACATGAAGAAGGAGGCGTATACAAAATTCAAAGCCTACGAATCATTGTAAAAGGCATGACAGGAAGGCGGTCTTGTATAATGTCTGTAGCCACTAAGACACAAAAGGTCTTTCAGAAAATGCCACTCCCAGTCAAAATCCAAATCCAATCAAAGGCGGGGCTAAGGAGATTTCAACCCAACAAAAAGGGGCAGACAGAGAGAGAAGAAAGCATAGAGCAGAGAAAAAGGGGAACAGAGAGTCAAGAGAGAGAACAACCGGGGAGCCTGAGGGGAGGAACTGCAGTGGCATGGCCGTGAACAGAGAAGACAAGAGAACTGCAGTCGCGCAGCCGCGATCCGTAAAGAAGAAAAGACACAGAGTCCAGAGAAGAAGAAACAGGTGCAAAATGTGGTGTGCGAATCAATCAAGGACAGTGAAAGTGACAACCAATACTCAGTAAAATTCCCTCGTGCCTATAGACTCGTAATTGCAACAAGTGCAAATTAAGTTTTATCAGTCCAAGAGCCCAGTAACTCAGAAGGTGGAAAAACCTTTGTAAGAATCCCTAACGAAGAATAAAACGTAATTTGTATGAACATATCAATTAATTTCTCATCCAAAATTAGAACCCTTTTTAACGAACTCCAGATCAAGAGCTTTCAGCAAGGTAAGAAAAATTATTTAAGTCAAATTCCCCAAAGTACAGCCTCCCCGGCGCAAGTTACCATAGATCTGTGCGAAGAAAGTAAGTACTTTCACTGTCCTTAATTGATTCGCACACCACATTTTTGCACCTGTTCTTCTTCTCTGGACTCTGTGTCTTTTCTTCTTTACGGATCGCGGCTGCGCGACTGCAGTTCTCTTGTCTTCTCTGTTTCACGGCCATGCCACTGCAGTTCTCCCTCAAGGCTCCCCGGTTTGTTTCTCTCTCTTGACTTCTCTGTTCCCCTTTTTTCTCTGCTCTGTGCTTTCTTCTCTCTCTTGTCTGCCCTTTTTGTTGGGTTGAAATCTCCTTAGCCCCGCCTTTGGATTTTTGGATTTTGACTGGGTGTGGCATTTTCTGAAAGACCTTTTGTGTCTTAGTGGCTACAGACATTATACAAGACCGCCTTCCTGTCATGCCTTTTACAATGATTCGTATGGCTTTGAATTTGTATACGCCTCCTTCTTCATGTCCTGGCTTCTTAGGGGCGTATCCCTTGGTAACCTCATAGGTCATTCGTTGATACTTCTTTTGGGCTGTCTTATGACCAACACTCATGGCTTTTGATTCGTCGAAGTCCTTAGGTCTATCTCGAGAGGGTGGAGCACTTAAGAGTCGGCACTCCCCTCCTTTGAACAACGGGTCATAGAATTCCCTTTTAACGTATGCCCCAAGATGGCTCTCTCCATGACCTGTTCACGAAGGGAAAGGCGATTAGTCATAGGCGCTAATGAGAGTAGTTTCCAATTTCTCGAAGATGCCTGGGCGATATCCCTCGTCGACCATAATCTCTTGTTGGTCACTAATCGCTGGTACGGACAGAGGCTTTTTGGGGGAGATGAAAACCAGATGTCTAATGGCTAAAAAGCCTAAGGTTTTTTTTTTTTTTTTGAGTAACAAAATCCCTTCTCTAGAAAAATCATTATCTTATTCCCTTTTCTCTTTTCTTCCTTATTATCCGTTTCGTGCCTTTTTCTTAAGTATTATTAAGTTATTGTCTTTTGGAATAACGACACTGTGCCACACTATTACATATATATATTATCATATATATATATATATATCTATATATATATATATATATATTAATATATATATATATATATATATATATATATGCATTTGTGTTTTATGTATGTATGTATGCGGATTCATGTGAATATTTCTTAGTGTAGTTATTGGAGTATGGTGACTTGCAGTTTATCGTTGGTAAGGATCTTATTATTATTATTATTATTATTATTATTATTATTATTTTATTATTATTCCTCGCTTCAGTGTCCGGCAGTCACAAGAGAACAAATCTTTAGAAGAGGATTATGCGAATCGGCAAACTAATTAAATAATAATAATAATAATAATATTATTATTCATCTGACAATTAACAAATGCTGGAAATTACCATAACACTCCCTACAACATGTCCGCAA
Source organism: Macrobrachium nipponense (assembly GCF_015104395.2). Classification (NCBI taxonomy): domain Eukaryota; kingdom Metazoa; phylum Arthropoda; class Malacostraca; order Decapoda; family Palaemonidae; genus Macrobrachium; species Macrobrachium nipponense. The sequence continues at coordinate 1,182,268 of NC_061105.1, read as the reverse complement.
AGTTATTAATCCAGCCAAGAAGAATAATTCACAACCTGACTTCCTACCCCCTCCATCCTCCCCCCTTCTTTTTCTCTCTCTCTCTCTCTTTCTTTTTAGTCTGTGAGCCCCCCCCCTCCCCCCCTTGGTTGGGCGTGTTAATTGGGGGTATTGTGTGGCTGTGTCAGTCACCCGCCACCTTTTGTCTATTCAGCATTTTGAGTCGTCCGTGTTTCTTCTTTGCCTTTCTGCTTTGCTTGACTTTCTTCTTTTGACTTTCTTCTTCTGTGTTTCTTCTTTTGCCTTTCTGCTTTGCTTGACTTTCTTCTTTTGTCTTTCTGCTTTGCTTGACTTTCTTCTGTGTTTCTTCTTTTGCCTTTCTGCTTTGCTTGACTTTCTTCTTCTGTGTTTCTTCTTTTGTCTTTCTGCTTTGCTTGACTTTCTTCTTCTGTGTTTCTTCTTTTGTCTTTCTGCTTTGCTTGACTTTCTTCTTTTGACTTTCTTCTGTGTTTCTTCTTTTGCCTTTCTGCTTTGCTTGACTTTCTTCTTTTGCCTTTCTGCTTTGCTTGACTTTCTTCTTTTGACTTTCTTCTGTGTTTCTTCTTTTGCCTTTCTGCTTTGCTTGACTTTCTTCTTTTGCCTCTCTGCTTTGCTTGACTTTCTTCTTTTGCCTTTCTGCTTTGCTTGACTTTCTTCTTCTGTGTTTCTTCTTTTGTCTTTCTGCTTTGCTTGACTTTCTTCTTCTGTGTTTCTTCTTTTGCCTTTCTGCTTTGCTTGACTTTCTTCTTTTGACTTTCTTCTGTGTTTCTTCTTTTGCCTTTCTGCTTTGCTTGACTTTCTTCTTCTGTGTTTCTTCTTTTGTCTTTCTGCTTTGCTTGGCTTTCTTCTTTTGACTTTCTTCTGTGTTTCTTCTTTTGTCTTTCTGCTTTGCTTGACTTTCTTCTGTGTTTCTTCTTCTGCCTTTCTGCTTTGCTTGACTTTCTTCTTGTGTGTTCTTGTCTTTCTGCTTTGCTTGACTTCTTCTTGTGTTTCTTTCTTCTTTTGCCTTTCTGCTTTGCTTGACTTTCTTCTTTTGACTTTCTTCTGTGTTTCTTCTTTTGTCTTTCTGCTTTGCTTGACTTTCTTCTTTTGACTCACTTCTGTGTTTCTTCTTTTGCCTTTCTGCTTTGCTTGACTTTCTTCTGTGTTTCTTCTTTTGCCTTTCTGCTTTGCTTGACTTTCTTCTTCTATGTTTCTTCTTTTGCCTTTCTGCTTTGCTTGACTTTCCTCTTCTGTGCTTCTTCTTTTGCCTTTCTGCTTTGCTTGACTTTCTTCTTTTGACTTTCTTCTTCTGTGTTTCTTCTTTTGTCTTTCTGCTTTGCTTGGCTTTCTTCTTTTGACTTTCTTCTTCTGACTTTCTTCTTTTGTCTTTCGTCTTCCGACTTTTTCCTTTGACTTCCTTCTTTTGACTTTCTTCGGTTTGTAAGAATTTTATTTTTATAAGTCATTACGAATAATACAGTGATGTCCATAAAGTCCCAGTACCAATACAAGTATTTATTTGTTGTAATGGTACTGGGACTTTATGGACACCCTGTAAAATTAACCATGATGCTATGTATATGTATACATGTACATTATGTATGTATATATATATATATATATATATATATATTATATATATATATATATATATATATAATATATATATATATATCTGTGTGTGTGTGCGTGTGTGTGTGTGGTACTGAAGCAGGGAGCGAACATTATAATGGACCTAAATTGAATATACAGGTGACTTCAGGCTTGCTCTCTCTCCCTTCCAGCAGCAGAAGACAGGGCCATTTGCGAAGTTTCTTTGTTAATTTTCCCTTTTATTTGGGTCCTTGTTTTAATGTATTTGTGTTGTAGTCAATCAAACATTGGTGTTGTTTCAAGTTTCATTGTAGATCTTTTCATTTATCGGCTGAACCATCTGTCAGCAGAAGTTTTTATTTTTATTTTAAAAGAGGTTTAGCTCTGAGGATAAGAAGATATATAGAAATGTTTCCTAAAAAATATATAGAAATGTCTATGATAATGTCGAATCGACTTCACCGTGGGAGTAACTTACACGTAAAGGACATTATAAATAATAAGTCCCCTGGGGGTAACTGGCCCCCCCAAAGACTTATCACTTATAATATCTAGAGATATAAGTGATAAGTTTATCTGCCTCAGCCAGGATTCGAACTTGGGCCTTTTGTTTCATATAGAGTGGTAGGCTGAGTCTTATTCACTCGGCCTGTTAATATATATATATATATATATATATATATATATATATATATATATATATATATATATATATATATATATATATATCTATATTAACTTATCACATACACAGTTGTTCTGTGCATTAGTAGAATTACTAAAAAGACCTCATTCAAACTGGATGGTATCTAGCAGAGTTATTTATTAAGTAAGTTACAAACTTTCAAGGGCAAACCTGTCCTCATTGGCAAGTATCCGTAAAATGTCCGGAGATATATGTATATGCGTATAGATATGTGTGTGTGTTTGTGTATATATGTATATATGTTGATACTGTTTAACCGTACGAATCCAATAATGAGAAATGCCAATTTCTCGGAGGAAATCCCACTCGCGTCAATACCAAGG
>NC_061105.1:1159238-1174238 GCF_015104395.2 Macrobrachium nipponense | reverse complement strand
AGTAAGAAAGTAACAAGGGTGAGTTTTGAGTGTTCCAGTAATTAATAAAAAAAAGGAACTTCAATAAAGTAATCAACACTCCCACCATTCATCTGAAGCTCGCTCTCTCTCTCTCTCTCTCTCTCTCTCTCTCTCTCTCTCTCTCTCTCTCTCTCTCGAAAATAGTGGGCGTCTGTCTTCTTTAAACTTCTCGAATTTCTTCACCCTTTCATGACGTCATCGGTCTCCAAAGGCGCGCTGGGATTATGGATGTTTCATTTTTGTCCAGTTTAATGTATTAAAATGCAAAAGTTTTTAAAAAATGAAAAAAAAAATGACAGGGCAGAGGAGCAATGACGCCACGTGCTAGTTTGCGCTAATAAATCAATAATTATAGCGATAGTGGAATGTAATTTTAGATTATATTTCTGATGAAGGCGAAGGATGTGTTTATGCTGGTGGTGTATATATATATATATATATATATATATATATATATATATATATATATATATATATATATATATATATATTACACCCATTTCGAGGAATATTTTTCAAGACTAAAGAACTTATATAAAAAACATCTAAATACTTACAAACGCCCCAGTATTACATTTGAGTGACTATAGGCAACTCGCAAACTGCGTCATCAACGCTTGTTTAGTCTTCACTATGAACTGTAATGCTGTTATCTGGGTTGGCCTTCTCATTCTCCTCCACTGGAAAGATCACAGGAAAGACTGTACGATGTGACAAGTCACAAATGCCAAGGCAATGGTTGGGTGACGCCATTCTCTCTCTCTCTCTCTCTCTCTCTCTCTCTCTCTCTCTCTCTCTCTCTCTCTCTCTCTATAAACTGTTTTAGCTGTTTTGTCTGCGTTGCCTAGTTTGTTGATAGGTGTCAACGGCTGTTCCGGGAAGCAACAGCCCTGTATTATGCCTAAGAAAATCTTTCGACCAGTTCAGGGCAATCTGATCGTCTGGTAGTTAACCAGTATTTTTTGATCGAACATATGTTTTGCCTGTTTCAGTGGATAACGAATGATTTTTTATTATCTCGGTAGCCCAGCTTTTTCAAGGACACATTTTGCTCGAAATGTAACTGTACCAGGACACTTCTTTGAATTGGTTCTCGCATTTCAAAACTGCCGTATCGGGCCCAAGACAAATTTATTTAATATCCATTCTATGTATCATCGTTTGTTAATTGAAACAAATGCTGATACGTTTGTTAAGTGAAAGGAAATGAAAGGTATTACGTGATGTGGCAGCTTCTTTTTTTAATGTGGGTATCTTTCGTAACGCTATTTAAGAGTGCTTACTGATCTTGGTTAGGATGGAGTTAGGCCTATGTTGGAAATGTTGAATTCTGATGGAGTGGTTTTTATTATTGAATAGAAAGCTAGGAATAGAACTGAAGTTTTTTTTTTTCTTTTACATAAATGCTTAATTTAGCCGAGTGTAACATCCCGAAAGTTGCTTTATTGAAAACACTCATGAACGTTGCCTCGTGAATGTTTGAGTTCGCACCCGAAAACGTCACCGAGGAACAAAAATTACCCATTGTGTGATAAATATAACTTTCCTAGATGAATGATTGTTTATGTATGGGAAGGAAAAATACATATCGTGCCCGTATGGTCTCTGATTACGGTCAGCTCTGCGATCAAGAGCCCGTACCGTCCATCCATCCATCCAGTAGGAGCTGTCATGATTGAGCAACTGCAAGGATACATTGCGCAATTATCTTGTGTGTGTCACGTGTGTGTGTTTTATTCAACGTTTCTCGTCTATTCTGTTGGTGATACTTACGACATAATTATATGCGGTTATTGAATTTGTATCCTTATGACATTTTAATAGGCATTTACGTAATGTAAGTTTCAACATACAACTTTAGGCCAATACAACACTGTATCAAGAACGCATTTTCTTATTGCTGAATGGGGGTAAAATATAAGGATAATATTTTTCGGTAAACTAGGCTTATATACATATTTTTAGAAAAATATATCGTGCTTGCTCTAAGAAATTTGCTTTTAGATCGAATAAAAGAATAAGTTTAATACGAATTAAAGTATAAGTGTCACATAGGCCTACACATGCTGTATACGTTTCATCTTCTGCTAAACTGTTCACAGATTCCTGTAATACGCCATCTTTTTAGAGGTGGAGGTAAATGTAGGATTGACTGATCGATTCACAGTTATGAACTGTCTGTTCTTGAAATTGAAACTGGCAATATGCGCTGGGAATCCGGGACTGTTGTAAATGAACTGAAGATATTAGTACTAATGTCACTGGCATCATTGTTGCTTTAGCGTGTACGTTAGTGATTCAAACAGGCCATTAGGTGAACCTCTCTCTCTCTCTCTCTCTCTCTCTCTCTCTCTCTCTCTCTCTCTCTCTCTCTCTCTCTCTCTCTCTCTCTCTATGGGAGTCTTATCACTGTATTGGCATTGGATCTCAGAACAGTCGAGTTTTGGTCTGTCCATACCGTGAACCAAGTTTCCGATTCTAGACTTATATTGGTTGTAGACGGAGTTAGTGTTGTTCTAAATATTATACAAGCGTTTTATATGCATGAATGTTCCTACTACTACTACTATGAGAATTTACGACTGTTAGTCGGACATGGTAAATATATATGGATACTTATTGCTTTCTGTTGCGAGGGAATGAAATGAAATGCAGTATGAAACATCTCAGTAGAGTCGAAATATCTTTTATTGTCGAATTTTGTCAAACTTGAATGCTAAAGTCGTTTGATATCGAATTCACGCTGCTTCGGGAATATCCCCGGAGGGGAATTATCATCGAAGGAGGGGAATTTATAAGTGATAAATGGAATGGTATACTGAAGAGTCATGAACAGTCGACGCTTTACGAAGTCCTAAAGACGGTGACTATAATAGGCTTCTTTGGATTATGTTGATGCTACTAAAGCCCTGCCTCCCCAATTCGTAAAAACAAGACGTAATACGATCCTTGTTTTTACCTGTTTTACCCTACTTTCGCCACCCGTATGCGGTCTAGGTTTTAACTCTCTCTCTCTCTCTCTCTCTCTCTCTCGTCTCGTCTCTCCTCTCTCTCTCTCTCTGTTTTTTTTGTGCCAAGTCGTTGCACTTTTTACAAGACTCATAATAACAGTGGTAATGATAATGACGCTGCCAACAATAGTATTTAATATGGAAACCCCGAATCCTTGAATTAATTTACTAAATTAATTTAGTAATTTGATTATAAAGTTAATAAGGATTGACTTTATTATAGATCCATAGCTCGTTCTCAGTGGAGACTGTGAAAGTCGTTTAGAAATGTATACGTAATCTATGCCTCCGTTTCCTGCTGCACTTTGTAATGGTATTTCTGTTGTGGCCTTTTATTACTTTCAAGTTCCATTTATTATTATTATTATTATTATTATTATTTATTATTATTATTATTATTATTATTATTATTATTATTATTATTATTATATTCAGAAGATGAACCCTATTCATAAGAAACAAGCTCAAAGAGGACACTGTCTCGAAATTCAAGCTTCCAAAGAATATTATTATTATCTATTATCATTATTTTTTTTTTCTCTATCACAGTCCTCCAATTTCGACTGGGTAGTATAATATAGTGTGGGGTTCTGGTTGCATCCTGCCCTCCTTAGGAGTCCATCACTTTTCTTACTATGTGTGCCGTTTCTAGGATCACACTCTTCTGCATGAGTCCTGGAGCTACTTCAGCCTCTAGTTTTTCTAGATTCCTTTTTAGGGATCTTGGGATCGTGCCTAGTGCTCCTATGATTATGGGTACAATTTCTACTGGCATATCCCATATCTTTCTTATTTCTATTTTCAGGTCTTGATACTTATCCATTTTTTTTCCATCTCTTTCTCTTCAACTCTGTTGTCCCCATGGTATTGCGACATCAAATGAGTGATACTTTCTTCTTGACTGTCAATCAACGTCACGTCTGGTCTATTTGCACGTATCACCCTATCGGTTCTGATGCCATAGTCCCAGAGGATCTTTGGCTGATCGTTTTCTCATCACTCCCTTTGGTTGGTGCTCGTACCACTTATTATTATTATTATTATTATTATTATTATTATTATTATTATTATTATTATTATTATTATGCAACTAAGGAGTTCGGTTAAGCATCTTTTGATAGTTAGGCCTAGTCACCTTCGCTTGTTCGTTGCGCTTCGTTTGAAGATTAGCCGTCATTTGTTTGTTGCGCATCGCTTGAGGAGAGTTGCAGTAGTCGTCATTGTTTGTTTTTTTTTACCTGTACGTAAAATGAAGTTCCCGGTCGTGTTTTACTGAATGTAATAATATATTTGAAACCGCGCCGGAAGTTTAGGAAATACTGCAACTTTATTATTATTATTATTATTATTATTATTATTATTATTATTATTATTATTATATATTATTACGACGGTGAGATCTTAAATGCCTTTTTAAAGAGTCCGCACGTATCATTCTCGAGCGGGTTCGGGCGTCACCAGTTTCTTCTTCTTCTTTACCTTTGTGTTGAGGATTCCCCCGCGAGATCTGGCCAAGGTCAGCCTGCCTGACTTGATGGCAGCAGCCAGCAAAAGTTGAAACAGTCGTGTCGTCTCCTTCTCCTCCTCCTCCATGAGTTTGTGTTCGCGGCGTTTGTGCACTGCGTTCGTTCCCGTTTGTGTCGGAGAGTCTGCTTGTGGTCTGTGAGGGCAGCAGAGAGCTGTGTTGCACGTGATAAGGTGTACGAGAAGTTTTTTTTTTTTTTTGTTTTTTTTTTTCCAGCAAGTGTGACCTTTAACCTGACTTCGTTTTCTCTAGTTTGGAGCTATGGTTGCGAGTGGTGCCGTGTATAGAGGTCGGGGCGGGTTGAGGTTTGGCAGCAGCAGCTCTCTCTCTCTCTCTCTCTCTCTCTCTCTCTCTTACTCTTTGTAACCTGTGTTCGAGTCGTTAAAATCCAGTGTGCCTCTGTTGACCTAAGCAGCAGGTAGGTACATAGCTTTTTGATGGCTTTTGTGGGTTGCAGCTAGGATGGAAAGGAGAAAGAGAGAACTGCTCTCTCTCTCTCTCTCTCTCTCTCTCTCTCTCTCTCTCTCTCTCTCTCTCTCTCTCTCTCTCTCTCTCTCTACCCGGGTCGATTACAGAAAGCAATAAATCTGTCTTAATTTTGTTTGTTTTTTCATTGTTTGTTAATGGACTCTCTCTCTCTCTCTCTCTCTCTCTCTCTCTCTCTCTCTCTCTCTCTCTCTCTCTCTCTCTCTCTCTGCCTGTCAGTAGCTTGTGCGTGCGATCGAATTTAAACCCTCTTAATTCTCGTAAAATCTGTTATTTTTCTTACCGGCTGTTGCAGTTGTTGCTAGCAGATGTAAGCGATTATTATTAATTATTACTTATTATTATTATTATTATTATTATTAATCTTTTTTTTTGCTGTTGTAGTTTAATTCATTTTTCTCATACTCTCATGGTGTTTTTCAACGTCAAGTTAATTTCCTACTTTGGCTTGTAAATCGTGATGAAGATAAAATACTTCAACTTGTTCATCCACGATTTCAACACCATGAAATGACGAGGTAAAAAAAAAAAAAAAAAAAAAAAAAAAAACAACGATTGCGAGCATGTGAGCTCCCTACCACCACCACCACAACAACAACAACAAACAAAAGATTTTAAAACTGACATTTTCTCTCCCGTCGTCACTTAAAGGAAGGAAAATCTGAGGGGATGTTATTGCGCATAATTACAGCAGAATCCATCTCTCTCTCTTTTTTTCCAGTCATGATGACGACGACGGCAGTCCGTTCTCTACCATAATCACCCTCAACCCCGCCTCGTTCTCCCCCCGTCCCAAAATTACGGCTTAAAAGGCCCAAGCGCCGTCTGACCTTTCCTGACCACGAGCTCTGAGAAAGTTCGTACAAAGCCCGTGGCATTTAGAAGCGGCTTTGCGCGTCTGATCTTGAGGCATTACATATGATCGCTCACAACTGCTAGCAGCAACTGCAGTGGCCGAGAGAAATTATATATATATATATATATATATATATATATATATATATATATATATATATATATATATAATTGAATCATGGATGAATCCCTTGTGCAATGAATCTGCCACAAGATGTACGTGCCCCCACTTAATACATTATACAGAAGGCTCATCAACAGCACATCCAACTCCCGTTCATTCACTGTCTCTCTTACATTTTATTTTATTTTTATTTATTTTTTACTGGGCTCAGATGCCCCTTCTCGTCAATACCTCTCTCTCACTCTCTGCTCTCTCTCTCTCTCTCTCTCTCTCTCTCTCCCCTCTTATATAACCCTATATATATTTCTCCCATTAGTTCTTTCTCTCAAACGTCATCTCCTGGTCTTCAACCTTTCTCCCTTCGTTCTCTCTCAGCATCCACACTTCACTTCCATAAAGGAGAAGTTCGCCGCAGAGGTGTATTACCGTCAGTGCACCTCACGGCGTTTACTGTAGGCGTTACTAAAGGTTCTTTGCAGCGTCCCTTCAGCCCTTTACCTGCAACCCCATTCATTCATTTTACTGTATCTCCATTCTTAGTCTCTTTCTCCCATCTTGCTATCCATCCTCTCCCCAACAATTATTTCTTAGTGCAACTGCGAGGTTCTCCTCCTGTTACACCTCCTCAAACCTTTCTACTATCAATTTCCTTTCCAGCGCTGAATGACCTCATATGTCCCAGTGCTTGACCTTTGGGCTAAACGCTATATTCCATTCCATAAAGGAGAAGTTGGCTCAACAAACCCTACGAACTTACCATAAGGGAGTAGTTGGCTCAACAGTCCTTACGAACTTAACCATAAAGGAGTAGTTGGCTCAACAGTCCTTACGAACTTACCATAAAGGAGTAGTTGGCTCAACAGTCCTTACGAACTTACCATAAAGGAGTAGTTGGCTCAACAGTCCTTACGAACTTAACATAAAGGAGTAGTTGGCTCAACAGTCCTTACGAACTTAACATAAAGAAATAGATGGCTCAACAGTCCTTACGAACTTACCATAAAGGAGTAGTTGGCTCAACAGTCCTTACGAACTTAACCATTGACAGTTCAAGTCTCTTCCAGTCTTCTGCCTGTACCACACTGCCGTCTTGCTTATGTATTCCGTGGCCCACCTATTCTTTCTTAGCACAGTCATCCGTTATATTTACTCACAAAGACTTTTGTGAATGAAGCACTTTCATTCTTCCCCATCTATGCATTAACATTCATTGCAACATCTTCCCGTTTTCCATTTGCAATCATAATCACACTCCTGTTTACATTTACTGACAGGCTCTCTCTCTCTCTCTCTCTCTGTGTGCTTGCAAGCACCCTCAGAGTCTCTTATTGCCTTCTGCAGTGTGGTATCATTCTGTCATCTGCATGCATTAAACATTCTACACTCCATTCACGACATTATTATTTTTTTTCATTATTGCAAAACATTGTTACTTCATCTGCTCTCCGTTCTCTGTTACTGCATCACACACACACATATATATATATATATATATAATATATATATATATATATATATATATATATATATATATATATATATATATATATATTTATATATATATATATATATATATATATATATATATATGTATATATATATATAATGTGTGTGTAGGAGTGCTTGCTTGCGTGCCTCTTCCACAGTCACGTTTTCATGTTTAAGACCGTGACTGTGGTCTGCCTATTACAGTACTTGTTATATTGTTCTTGTACCGGGAATGCACCGTCCTTGCTGTGTGTGTCTTGTGACTACATTCTCTGCAGTATTGTATTTCGTATGGCCCTGCCCCCATTCCCCCACCACCACCACACCCCCACCCTCTCTCTCTCTCTCTCTCTCTCTCTCTCTCTCTCTCTCTCTCTCTCTCTCTTTTGTTTAGTGTTAATTTTCCTATTTTCTATATTGATATGTACGAACTTTATGATGTATATAGTATGTATATATATGTGTATAATATATATATATATATATATATATATATATATATATATATATATATATATATATATATATATATATATATATATATATATATATATATATATATATATACCTGCACCATTGTGGATTTCTTCATTTTAGTGACATTATTATTATTATTATTATTATTATTATTATTATTATTATTATTATTATTATTATTATTATTATACTTGTACTGTTTTTCACTTGATATTTGGAGTTGTAGGTTTTGACCGTCAAGTCTTTTGTTAAATAGAAACTCCACAGGAACTCATGAATATTTCATTTCTATGTAGACATTTTGAGTCCGTGTATGTTGGATAAAACTCATCTGGATCTCATGAATATGTTATTATTTAGATAGTAAACTGTCATGGAAGTAGGACCTACTCTCATAATTAATGTCGGACTTAACGAGATTGTCTAGAGATTCTGATTAGTTTTGCGACGACTGATTCACGATTAATTTCGAAGTTAGGAGATTAATTTGGTCCTGATTATGACTGTGTAGAAATCAAAATGAATTAGACTTGGGCTTAAAGACGACGTATATGTATACTCCTTGTCTTATGAATCATTCATTCATACATACGCCTCTCCTTTTTGAGGAGGTTGGCGAAAGAGTATGTAACTCTTTCAGTAGTTGGCAAACCTCTCTCTCTCTCTCTCTCTCTCTCTCTCCTCTCTCTCTCTACTCATCTCTCTCTCTCTCTCTCTCTCTCTCCTCTACGTATATATATATTCATATATACTATATATATATATATATATCATATATATGTATGTGTGTGTGTGTGTGTGTGTGTGTGTGTGGTGTGTGCGTTTAATAAGTAACTTCAATTTCACCAATAAAGCATTGCTTGTTGAGCCATAAGGTTTAACAATGTCCAACGGCAATTTCGCTGGATTCATTGGAGAGAACAATAATTAAATGGTCCTTATGAGTTTTGTGGTGGGGTGGGGGGGGGGTGGTAGAGGGTCGGTCTGCACTCGGCTGGGTCGGGCCTGTGTAAATGACACAGCAATAATAAAAAGTGCTTTGGAAAAAGGGGAACAAAATTCATGCGTGCGTCAGCCTGCTTGAATGTATTCTAGGACGTTAAAGCTATAAACAAGTAATGAAAAAAAATAATTGTAAAATATGTAAGTAAAAATTATAAAAGCTAATGCTGGAATAATACTGACAGCAGAAGGTCCGGAGAAGGAAAAGGAAAAGGAAAACAAGTGCACAGTGATCCATTGATAGCGATCGCAGACACAAGGAACAATAACCAGATAAAATAAACAAATAACCAATAAAAACGCACAACGAATGGTTGGCTGAAAAAGGGCAAAAACGGAAAACGAATCCAGCTGCCTATTGCTTGCAGCGATGCAAAGAAACAATTGATTCCCTTAGGGCGGTTAACACCGTCAGTTCGCCTCATGCGGTGCACTGTAAGCATTACTTAAGGTTCGGCACCTAGTTGCAACCCCTTACGTTCTTTTTTTTTACTGTACGTTCTCTCATATTCTCTTTCTTCCATCTTACTTTCCACCCTCGCCTAACAATTGATTCATAGTGCAACTGCTTTGAGGTTTTCCTCCTGTTACACCTTTCAAACCTTTCACTCTCAGTTTTCGTTTCAGCGCTGAATGACTTCATAGGTCCCAGTGCTTGGCCAATGGACTAAATTCTATATTCAACGACCCACTGATAGAAGTAGGGCACGCGATCGATAGTAGCTCAGTAAACGCATGATAATTTTAACTTAATGAATAGGCAGTTAGCCGTCATTTAAAAATCTGTCGAAGGAATTAGAAGAGAGAATGTAATAAAGTAGTATCGTGCATATCATACTAAATCAACAAAGATGTTTGCACGCCCAGGTTGGTCTTGGGCGTGAGTTGGGTACAGGCGGTGTGTAGATACGACTCCGCCCATTTAACTACTAGCATTGTTTGGTGAGATGGCCCGGGAGATGGCTGCTCGCAAAGCGCATAATGAATTTGCTTATTCGTCTATATCGTGTGATATCCATATAAGAGAGAGAGAGAGAGAGAGAGAGAGAGAGAGAGAGAGAGAGAGAGAGAGAGCCCAACTGGTGACCAGTTGCGTGATATGTTGGCATATACATTTCCATTTTCCTTTTTTTCAACCGAATCGATGATAGATAAATAACAATCACGTAGTTAATTCACTGCTTAGATTAACAGGCGAGAGAGAGAGAGAGAGAGAGAGAGAGAGAGAGAGAGAGAGAGAGAGAGAGAGAGAGAGAGAGCGCTCTCACGTCTGTGCCCCAGTCTACTTGTTTACATTATCTGTTTTCGTTTCTGACGTCCGCGCACAAGTTCTCCCAGTTTCTAGATGCTGTTTATTCCGTTTCCTACGATTGGTGTCAGTTCACGGAAGGCCAGAGAAAGGCCAAAGAAAGCAGTATTTAGCATCAATGATCTGACTTGACTTTAATGAAAGATCAGTTCTGTGAATTAACCAGCTCACGTACCACCGGATGTTAAGATTGGTGACTTGATTTTCAAGGTTACAACACTTCTACAAAACTCTCTCTCTCTCTCTCTCTCTCTCTCTCTCTCTCTCTCTCTCTCTCTCTCTCTCTCTCTCTCTCTCTCTCTCTCCAGGAAATGGCAAGTGTGAGGAATTAGTATTCTGTCAAAATATTTATAGATGATCCTTATCAAATACCATAATTAAGGTACGTACAGATGGACGGTCTCTGTACGGGAGGGAGTGGAGTAGTGCCGTCAGTATACCTCACGCAGTGTACTGTAGGCATTACTTCAGGTTCTTTGCAGCGTCCCTTCGGCACCTAGCTGCACCCACTTCAATTCATTTTACTGTGCCTCCGTTCATATTCTCTTTCGTCCATCTTACTTCCCACCCTCTCTTGACATGTTTCCAACGTTATTTTTGGTGCTAAATGACCTAATTGGTCCCAGCTCTTGGCCTCTGGCCAAAATTGTATATTTTAATTCCAATTTACACATGCATTGGAAATGAAACATTTGTATAGGAATCTTTAATACAATTCCAAATCTAATTCCAGTTCCTCACATAGATAGAACTTTTTACGAGCTGACATTTTTTATAGGAATCCTTAAATACAATTCCAAATTCCAATTTTACCCCTGGATAGTACTTTTTATAAGATGACATTTTTATATGAATCCTTAGATACCATTCTGAATCCAATTCTAAATACAGATAGTATTTTTTTCAGATATCTCTAGAAATCCAAAGTTATCTTTTAAAGTGAATGTAATTTTTTTCAGATATCTCTAGAAATCCATAGTTATCTTTTTTGAAAGCGAATTTAAAGGCAGATTTTAAAAAGATCTTTCCCCGAAAATCTCCACTCCCTCTCTCCATCTCCCTCCCTCCCTCCCTCATAACCGACTGACACAACTGTTTATTTATCGTTGTGCGTGGGTGAGGCGCGTTTACTCATGAAGCGTTTCCGGTGATTCATGGCGTCGAAAAGGGGGAATGAGTGAGTGAGTGAGTGAGAGTGAACGGGGCGAGTATAGTTGTGAGTAGTTATGAATAAAGGGATGAAAAAGCGATCGGGTGTAGCGAGCGAGTATACTATAGTTTCGAACAGGCGCGAGTAATCTGTAGACCTTGAGCGATGGGATGCAAAAAAAAAAAAAAAAAAAAAAAAAAAAAAAAAAAAAGTAATTATAAACCTTGAGCAACGGAGTTTTTTTTTTTCTTTCTTTTTTTAGCGAGTGCGTGAACGAGCGAGTAGTTGCGACGAGGAGGGGGTATGAAAAAGCCAGTGAGTGAACGAGCAGTTAGTTGCGAGTAGGGCAACGAAAATGCGAGTGAGTGAATGAACGAGTAGACCGAAAATGCGAGTAGTTGCGAGTAGACCGAAAATGCGAGTGAGTGAATGGGCGAGTAGCTGCGAGTTGTTGTGGGTACCAAAAAAAATTATGAACGACCGAGTAGTTGGAGTAGAGCAACTAGAAAAAAAAAAGCGAGTGAGCGACGTATTTTGCTGGCGATGAACGATGCTGGTTAGGGGGGAACTGTGTATCCGGGATTTTCATCTTGCAAATGGTGCAAAGAGCATTTTGGCTATTACGTAATGTATGCGGGTTGGCGGGTGGTCATTCTCTCTCTCTCTCTCTCTCTCTCTCTCTCTCTCTCTCTGTTGTCAGATTTAATGATGGTACGGGCTTTCCACTCCAAAACTCGTAGGACCCAAGGTCCTTCATGGACCGTATAGGATCTTCCCTCGTAGGACCTATAGGACCTTGCTTCGTAGGATCACCTCCAACGATCGCGGTGACGAATCCCTGACTCGGTCGTATCTGTAGGATTTTTCTCATTCCTCAGCCGCGCCCATATTTGTACCGTTCGACTGTGTCTTTAAGTTATGGTCATTCATTTTCTCTTAATTTTTTCGTTGTTATGATTATTACGCTTCCTTAAGTCTCTCTCGCTTTGATGAGTGTTTTGTGTCTAAGTTATGATTATTATTAATTTTGTATCTAATTTTTTCATTCTTTTAATTATCAATCATCTTTTTGCGTAAATCTCTCGCTTTTATGAAAGTTGGTTAGTAGGTCTCGTAAGGTTTTGTTTGTTTCCACTACGGGCTACTTTTATAAGGAAGAGCCCGTGCTGGCATAAGGCCAGCTCAATCTTCAACAACATAGTGCCCATACTTTTTAAAACCTTGATCTATTTTTAAAGGAAACAAGATCGATTCGGGGGCCATCTTACTTTCCACCCTCTTCTGACAATTATTGTTTCCTATCGCAGCTGCTTTGAGGTTTCCCTTCCGTTACACCTTTCAAGCCTTTCTACTCTCATTTTCCCTATAACACTGAATGACCTCATGAGCCCAGAGCTTTAATTGGCTTTGGCCTGAATTTTTTGATATTCCAATTCTTGTCTGCGCATGCGTGCTCGCTTTCTCAAACGGCTCATTGGTATGTCCCCCTCCCCTGAATTTGAAGTTTGCAGATGGAACCGATCTTCAGTTACCTCTCACGACCAACAGGAAATGTCATAGGCGTGAGTAAGAGTGGGAAACCAGATACACTTTCAGATGTATAGGAACTGGTTTGGTGGAAAGTATGTGAACTTATTCTAGGGCAGTATAATAATAAAATAATAAAAAAAAGTCTCGTGCATTTAAAAGAATGTATATATTGTTTCTACTATTGCCTTGGTTAGTAAAGTATTTTATTGACCAAAATTTTCTTATATTGAAGTGTTTTTTCTCGCATTGAAGTTTTTTCATTCCTTTTACTGAACCTCTGTTCATATTCTTTCCTCCATCATACGTTGCGCACTCTCTTGACAGTTGTTTCATAGTACAACTGAGAGGTTATCTCCTATTACTCCTTTCAAACCTCTTGGCTCATAATTTCCCTTTGCAGCGCTGAATAACCTCTTAGGTCCCCCTGTTTGACCTTTGGCCTAAATTTTATATTTCGGTTTCTGTGATTTACGCCACCCAGTAGGGCATTGGTCATCAACCATGCTGCTTGAGAAAGGTGGTCGGGTATACGGTATGCGCTGCATGGCGTTGGCCGCACCTCTTCCTTGCAGTCAACTTCCCTTTTTTTTTTTTTTTTTTTTTTTTTTTATTACATTTTTTTTTTTTTTTTTTATTATTAATTTTTTTTACCAGGACTAGGTAAGGGAATTAATGCTAATCCAACCCTTGGAGAGGAGGGAAGTCTTGCTTGCATTTTCTGACGAGAAAACATGCCCTGTGGTTTTCGGAATAAAGAGGTATTTAAACAAAGCTAAAAACCCCCCCCCCCCCCCCCCCACCACCACCACCACCACCACCACCACCACCACCACCACCGGACCACCACCACCACCACTCCTCGTCACTTTCTCAACTCTCCTTTATCTGGAGTTTGAGAGTCTCAGCAGAGATTCTCACCCGTCAAAATCCACCTCGTCATTGCTATTCTGGTTGCCTTCCATCTGAGTCACCTGTTCAGGTCCAGCATTTAATCAAGGGGGACGTTTGCAAACGTCTTGATCTCATGATTGTTTATGACGTTGTCTGTCTGGTCTCTCAGGGAGAGTGGCGGATAACGAGTTCACTTCCTCATGAAGTGCCGTCAGTAACTGCTTTGAGGTTTTCCTCCTGTTACACCTTTCAAACTTTTTCGCAGTCAGTTCCCCTTTCAGCGGTGAATGATCTCATAGGTCCCAACGCTTGACTTTGGGCCTGAATTCGATAATCCTCTCTATTCTTAATTTCTGATGTATTCCACTTGCATCCACAGACCATTGTCCTACCTAAATAAATGGCTAATCAGGTGTTACATAAAGCGTTTGTTGGTTTTTTTTTTATCTTCCCCTCACCACTCGTATGCTCTACCCACACTGGAAACTATTTCATTTTGCTCTAAAAATGTTCAAGTACTTGCCATTCTTCCAGTTGCAAACGCAAGAATTTTTATATGCCTACTGGACTCAGTATTTTGTGAATTATTGTCGATTTCCTCTGTTCGGTTTTCTCCGGCAGCGCCTGGTTGGTCAGTTAGTTCATCGTCTAAGTACACAGCGTTTCCAACGGAATTAAGTACACAGCGTTTTCAACGAAATTAAGGCACTCCACTACGTGTATGTTGCTTACCAACATGCGCTGTTTAGTATTGTCATGTTTTGCCAGAGTGTCTGATATTTACAGCAACGAGACGTTCAGATTAGCAGGTTAAATAGCGGGTTAAAGTCTAACTTCTGTCTTCCTGTCCAAGCATATAATACCGGTAAAAATCTTCGGTTAGTTTGTGCCAGTTGGAGGTGGTGGTCGACTGTTGCATTTGAATGCTCGTAATGAGGAACTGTTATTCTTGGTATCCTTACTGTTGCTTCTTTTAAAGGTTACGAGGTGAATACAGGAGCTTTAGTTGCTACTGGCAAAGCGCAGTTGCAGGAGCATTCGTTGGTTGTGGGCAGGTCTGATTTTTTTTAGCAAAACGCCATTTGTCAGTGTGCCCTATATCCGAAGCTGAACGGCCTTCTTCGTGAAATG
>NC_061105.1:964238-1154238 GCF_015104395.2 Macrobrachium nipponense | reverse complement strand
TGACGTATAAGTATTCAAAATGACGTGTGTGTTTGTGTATGTGTGTGGTCAAAAATTTAGCAAAATCTCGGTCGTCGTTGTCCGCTCAGGTAATGCAATTATGTTGACCACGTTTGAGCGATTGTCAGTTTCTGTCGTAACCAGCGATTTTATTGATCAAACTCACTTCCGTTTCCGAATGAGCTTCAAGTTGTCAAACCACCTCCACCTTTTGACTCCTCAGGGTTGGTGAGAGAGAGAGAGAGAGAGAGAGAGAGAGAGAGAGAGAGAGAGAGAGAGAATAGAGAGAGAGAGAGAGAGAGAGAGGAGAGAGAGAGAGAGAGAGAGAGGTGGGGGTTAGCTCCATTTTGGCCAACAAATATCCAGTATCAGAGGCCGCAGTTTTAGAGAATAAATGAGATTGTGACTGTAACTGACTGAAATCCTTAGAGGTTGGGCTGGACATTGATTCTCAACTTTTTTTTCGTTCGAGGTCCTTTTTTTTCAGAATTCCGATCAGTGGCTCAGAATTTCAAAGATATGCAATACATCTCTGTGCCATTGGCCTGTTGCAACTGGGCCATGTTTGTGCAGTGTCTTTTGTCCCATTTGGAAACATTGGGCCAGAGATCCCTCATGTCTGCTGTTTTTTTTTTTTTTTTTTATTATTCTCCTGACTGACCAGCGCTGTCAACTTTTGGTTGGTATTGTTAACCTTGAATTGGACCCAGCGCTGTCACTTTTGGTTGGGGTTATTGTTCTCTTGAGTGGTAACCATCGGCTTAAGTCCAACTTTTGGTTTTGGTATTGTTCCTCGAATTTTGAACCGCCGCTTGTTCTTAATTTTGGTTTTGGTTAATTGTTCTCCTGACTGATCAGCGCTGTCAACTTTTGGTTGGAATCGTTCTCCTGACCAGCGCTGTCAACTTTTGGTTAGAATCGTTCTCCTGACCAGCGCTGTCAACTTTTGGTTAGAATCGTTCTCCTGACCAGCGCTGTCAACTTTTGGTTAGAATCGTTCTCCTAACCAGCGCTGTCAACTTTTGGTTGGAATCGTTCTCCTGACCAGCACTGTCAACTTTTGGTTGGAACGAGACCGACCAGTGGCCCACACTAGGTCTGCACTGTTGCGCCATTGGGTTGGGACCTTGCAGGATTGTGGCCTAATCTCATTTTCCTAGGAACACGTCATTCTCGCCATATGGTTAAATGATTACTGTTTCTTTTCATTTGCGTGTTCCCCTGGGAGGGAGGACGCGAATGACTCGACATTAGGATTCTCCCAGTGCGTCACGTTGTTCGTTGAGTACTTCTTTATAATAATAGAATTGAGTATTTGTTAGAATGTAATAGGATTTGAGTCCGCCAACTTTTTCCGTGAGGTAAATTGTCATCGCATTCCAGAAATGCTCGTGTAGTTTTATTGAGACAGAATGGAAGAGGGGAGGTACATTCACAAAAAAAGTAATTCTTGTAAATGTAATATTTTGCTTTCCTGTCTTTCCAGGTAGATAACATACAGAATGCAATTCTTTTAAATAGAATTAGTTGTCTTCCTCGCTTTCTACATGGACTATACAGAATGTAATTCTTGTATATATAATGATTTTATGATGTAAGTGTAATCATTTGTTTACAGAATGTAATTGTTGTAAACGTAATCATTTGTTTACAGAATGTAATTGCTGTAAACGTAATCATTTGTTTACAGAATGTAATTGCTGTAAACGTAATCATTTGTTTACAGAATGTAATTGTTGTAAACGCAATCATTTGTTTACAGAATAATTTTTTGTAAACGTAATAATTTGTTTACAGAATGTAATTCACATTTGTTTTAAGAACGTATAATTCTCGAAACGTAAACATTTAACTTCGATTTCTTGTCGTTCTTCCTATGATCAGAGAACATCCCTCCCACCCACCCTTGGGAGTCTTTAGAGATGTCACTCACCTGGTCCTCCGTCCTAATTTCAGCAAACAACAAAGGCACGTGTTCCCATGATAAAGCATGATGCGTGACGATGCTTATTACTGTAAGGGTTACGTGAATTGCCTCAGTAAAGTCGTTGAGGGAATGAATTTCCTTGTTGGGATAGGCAGAGGCGCGAGGCTTAGCTAGGTTTTGTGAACTGGTTGAGTTGATGAGAAAGTTCCACAGTTGGGGAGTTGGTCGAATTGAATATTAATTCGACAAAATCAGACCTCTTTCTTTAAGGTTTTTGTACGTTTTTGGAGTGGAAAATGGCGTGTTTATGTTTTGAACAATCTGTGTTCTTATCCGGCATTGATAAACACACACGCACACACACACACACAGATATATATATATATATATATATATATATATATATATATATATATATATATTATATAGATATATTATTAATAATATATGACTTGAAAATGTTCTGTCGCAACAGAATTCCATCTAATAAGAGGAGCCCATAAAAACGCCAAAATATAGAAAGTAAGTACTATATGTATGTCCCATATTAGACATACATATTTGTGTATATATAAAATCTTTTTCACTACGCATTCCTCTTTACGCTTCCAACACCGAGGAAGTCTTTTTAGGATGAAAGTCTCCCATTCTTCGACTCCCACCTGACGTTGGTATACTAATTCACAGCTGGGTCCTTTATTACTGAGCCACTCAGATTACAGGGGTTGAATCCAGGGGGAAATGAAAGCTGCTAACTTTTCATTACCGGCGGACAAGTATCCCCCCCCCCCCCCAAATCATATAGAAATATAGAGTATGTGTGACCCTAAACGTATCTATACAGTTCGAAAATGTCCACAGAAATATATAATCGCTATATAATCATTTTTTTTAATGTATACGTCGTGTTTATGCTTCCGCATAGAAAGCAATTTTGCGACTTCTGTTCTCCCTGGAAACATAGAGTTGTGGGTCACGCTGTCCTCACTCGCTTACCTTTTCCTCAAATGTTACCAGTCTGTCCTGTTGTCTAGAACAACGTACAGTGTCCTCCTTTAAAAAGGTTCTTGTGTATTCGTCCTGTTGGGTAAGCCACTTAAAAGTGTCTACGTAGGTGACTTATTTGTAATCCTATTTTTTGTGTGTGTTTTGTAGGTGCATGGGATGTTTTCAGTCCTTTTTGAAAGGTTTCTACGTATTCGTTAGTGGATGCCACTATCAGTCTGTTTTATGTTCTATAACTGCATACAGTTTTCTACCTGGTCGCTCTTTTGTGCGGAGTTCCTGTGTTTATACCTTGCAGACCCTCGAGTTGCTGGTTTCAAGGTCATTGAATCTAATTCTGTGACGAATCCTGTCCTAGTTTCAAGGTCATTGAATCTACTTCTGTTAAATCATGCCCTAGTTTCAAGATCATTGAATCTAATTCTGCGTCAATTTTGCCCTGGTTTCAAGGTCATTGAATCTAATTCTGTTTCAATCTTTCCCTCGTTTCAAGGTCATTAAATCTAATTCTGTGACGAATCCTGTCCTGTAAGTCTAACTCTGTTAAGAATCCTTGGTTTCAAGGTCATTAAATCTAACTCTATGAAGAACTCTGCGAAGAATCCTGCCTTGGTCTCAAGGTCATGAAGGCTAACTCTGTGAAGAATATTGCATCTTGCAACACTGGGATTCGTAGTGAATGGAACTTAATTTACTTTTTTTTTTTTTTTTTTTTTTTTTTTTTTTTTTTTTTTTTTTTTTTTTTTTTTTTGTCCCTGAGAGTAAACTGCTTGAACCGTTATAAGTGAATAATCACGCGTCAGTTATAAGTAGTACAAGTTATTTACTTTTAAGTGGATGTCATAATTCAGCATTTGGAGCCTTATTATTTCGGTTTATACCCAACAGTGAGGTATAATGATACCCATCAGAGGACTCTGTTAGTCATTGAAAAGTAGTTTTCAAGTCCTCTCCCTCTCGTCTCGGGCCAAGTGAGAGACTGGCATTGCTCTGCGTTAGTCATTGCCATTATTAAAACACCTGACAACCCCTTTCCGCGTCATGCTGCTGTTATTGTTGATTTTGATTGTTGTTGCTCTTCCTGCATCATCAGAATCGCTTCTGCTTTGGGGCTGCTTCTACTGCTACAACAACTGGTACACTAATCTGTCCTGCTAGTATTTTTTTGCTTAAATTTATTCCTGGTGTTTTTTTCGTTTTCCTGTTCCCGTCGTATCGCAGTACGGACATGAGCTTGGGAGCAATACTCTGCTGTAGTTCGTGCGTACGTCCGTGCGTTATGATGCGCTTGTGTGTGTGTGATTCAAATCAGGAACAGGAAGTAAAGACAAAACACGTGGAATGATGTGTAAGTCTCTCTCTCTCTCTCTCTCTCTCCTATCTCTCTCTCTCTCTCTCTCTCTCTCTCTCTCTCTCTCTCTCGTCCCCAGTTCCGGAATTTCACCAGGATGTCAATCATTAGTTAATCTGCCTGTTCTTGGTTAATGTTTCTTGTATTACATTTGCGCGGTTTTGAAAACCATTTCGAATTTCTCCTCCCGGTCACAAATATACTTCACTACAATATTTTCAAGAGATGATCAGCGATACTATAGACGAACGTGCAGTCATGTACATTAACCTTTTAGTTGCAAGAAGTGAGAGTAGGTAGCTGTTGGCTCATATTAAATAGAGGCGAACACGCTTCATATTCTGGAGCGGCCAATTCGAGTATGAAATGTCAGTGTCAAACAGTTACTGCCTGGTAATGAAGAAATTAGCATATCGGGTTCCTCTGCATGCGCTTGTTTGCATTTCCAAGTAGTGGGGAATATCTGCTCATAATATATACTATGTAATGGTATGTAAATAAATAATAAATAAATTATACATATATATATATATTATATTATATATATATATTATATATATATATATAATAATGAACCAAGGTTACAGCCAGGAATTGGCAAATGAAAAACACTGGAAGATGGTTAAGTACTTTTGTGTTATTACCAAGACATGGTGTCACAGCAACCTTGGTCGTATAAGCATTACGTTTTTGTATTTCTTCGTGATTTAAAATCAAACATGTAATGTGTTATTTATTATTTTTTTAGAGGTGCATGTTGACGCAAGTGTGTGTGTGTGTGTGTGTGTGGAAGACTGACGGTTGTTTGTTTTCCAATATCAGGGAAACGGTTTAAGTATGTATGTGTGTGTGTGTGTGTATATATATATATATATATATATATATATATATATATATATATATATATATATATATATACTGACTTTCATAAATACTGAGTATCTTAATTTTTATATGTATACTTTCCTGAATGCATTACTTGGCATTGGATCTGATTTAATTGGAGGGGAGGGGGGGAGGAAAGGGTGGTGGTACTTTTCAGATTGAATTCGAAGCATAATTGCAAAAATAAAAACACTGGTAACTGAATTACTGTTACACACACACACACACACACAAAAAATTGAAACTGATAATCTCTTCCAGACTTATTTTGTAAGAGGTTCTTTTTTGATTGGATGAGTGAACTTTAATGTGCCCTTTTCACCAAAACACCTGCCGGAGATAACTGAAAATTTATATGACGAAAAATGAATTAGAAGCTCTTATTTCTCTCTGCTTTTCAAGGTCAGGCATATATTAGTTACCCAGCGACGAGAGAACAGACATTATGCACTCTTTATGAAAGCGGGAATAGATTTAAGGAAGGCCTTTCATTAGCTGTATAGCAGAGAAAAAAAAAAAAAAAAAAACTCTAGGACAGAAATTAATGATGAACTATTTATGAGGGCGGGAATAAGTTGTAAGTGCAGTGTCATGATTCATCCGAAGTCGACCCTCTGACGAAGTGCGACGTTTTCGAATTGTTTTCGCCCCGAGAATAAATTTCGAAAGAGCTGCCCTTCCCCTCCCCCTCCCCCTCCCTCGCTTTCCAGAAGCCATGGGTGCCAACGCCTCCCACCACGAGCCCTTGGGGGATTACCCCAGGGGCGGGGCAGGGGGCCCGCAGCAGAGGGCCTCGTCCCACGGGGCGCCCTCGCACCACAGGTCTTCCTTTCGTAAGTCCCTCCGGAAGAAGAAGAGGGACAAGTACGAACAGAAAGACCGCGACGATAACAAGGAAAATCACGATGACGCCGTGACGTCATCGTCCGGGCGGGATGCGCCACCCAAGGTAAGTGTTGAGGACCCCACCGTTTTTTTTATTATTTTTTTTATTCAGACTGAACAAAACTGGGACTGGCAACAAACAACCCTTAACGTACCCCTGGGCAAGTGGGGTAATACCCCCGTGGATTAGCCCACTCGGGTAGGTAGCTTAATCAGTATTTATAATGTTTAGTTTTTTCCAATTCATTCTTCAAGGACATTTAGGAAGCAGGTGATCCAGTATGTGTTCCTGGAGAGATTATCATGTCAGGTTGCAAAAAAAAAATAAATAGATAAATAAATAAAATAATAATAAATGAAAAAATTATATCAAATAAATGATGAAAAAATTAAATAATACAAATAAAATTGGCCTCCTGTAAATGGGCCCAAAATGTCACGATAAAGAACTGGTCCCCTGGATGTCAGGTAAGTTATGTCAAGTCTGTCGACCCTGATTAGTTTTGTTTATTTTTAGACTTTGCCAGCGTTGGTTACCTTTCATTCAGATTTGTTTTTCCAGATTTGTTTAAAATATATGTTTCATTATTTGTAGAAATATATCATTAAGTCCATAGTTTAAGATCCTGTTGCCACTTACTGTAGACAATTGATTTCTGCTTAGAATGAGAATCGAACCCCTCTCTCTCTCTCTCTCTCTCTCTCTCTCTCTCTCTCTCTAACAAAAAATAACATACAGTTTTTCGTAGGTAAAACTGGTATTGTTCTCTCTCTCTCTCTCTCTCTCTCTCTTTCCCCCCCCCCCCCCCTTTCCCCCCCCCCCCCCCCCCATCCTCTCCTCTCTTCTCTCTCCTCTCCTCTCTCTACAAACAAAAACAAAAAATATCACAGTTTCTAGGTAGGAAAACTGGTATCGTAAATGACAGCTTATCCCGAGCTAGAAGAATGCAGTCTCTCTCTCTCTCTCTCTCTCTCTCATCTCCATCTCTCTCTATCTCTCCTCCTCCTCCTCCTCCTCCTCCTCCTCCTCCGCTCCTCCTCCTCCTCCTCCTCCTCCTCCTCCTCCTCCTCCTCCTCCTCTTCCTCCTCCTCCTCCTCCTCCCCCCACGGATATCAGCAGCTCCCTCTCAGGACAATGGAAGCATTCTTTGGCGAGAGTGAGTCTTTCAGTGAAGATCCTCCCCCCGTTGAGTCTCACATTTTAATGACTCCCCGCTGGAGGGATCGAGTGGCACGAG
The DNA here is from genome assembly GCF_015104395.2 of Macrobrachium nipponense. Lineage (NCBI taxonomy): Eukaryota > Metazoa > Arthropoda > Malacostraca > Decapoda > Palaemonidae > Macrobrachium > Macrobrachium nipponense. Next base: position 1,146,947 of record NC_061105.1, on the reverse strand, counting down.
TAGTAAATGATCAAGACGAGATGACCTGTCACTTTGACCTCTCAGGCTGTCTGGCTGCAGCAGCATTCATGCTCCCAGGTGACCTGAGATGAGATGGGTGGAAGCATGATCTGCTTTTCGGTGCGACTTTCGAGGGGTCCGTTTTATAACAATAATAATACTTTTTTTATTTTTTGAGCTGCGAGAAATTGAAATGTTAATGGGACGGGCAACCTACTGCTGCCTTTTTGTAGCCCAGGCCCGAAATAAACGCTAAGGGAATTAGAACGGGACAAGGAAACTGTGGAGCTGCCTTTTGAAGGAAGAAATGTTATGTGTGTGACGAACACATTAACATATGAAGAGTGCGGAATTCCGTAGCATGTCAATAAAGGAAAGAAACAAACACACACACACACACACACACACACACACACACACACACACACAATTTCACCATCTTAAGCACAGAATGGCCGAAAGTGCTCCAGTTGCTTGGCTTGACAGCTAAATTCCTCAAATCATAATCAAGTCCGTAGCGACGTTATCAAGATTGAGCAATATTGACTTGCACACATGCGACCTACATACATACCAGTAAGCTATTTCTACTGACATTGTGTTCCTTAAGATATCGGGGATGAAACTCGTGTGCTGGTAACTACCAAGGCAGCAGCCGCTTCATTAAACGTACGCGAGAAAGCCTCGACCTTGAATGCATACTGCGCCACTCACCTCTCAATCTTTCAGGCATCTGCATTCATCCTAGATATAAATTATTTCCTTCCCAAGACCTCTTGTACTCAGTCTAATCAACATTGAACTGTGGATTTTATCGTCTTCCAGGACTCTGGAATTGTGTGCCCTATGGATAACCCAAGTTGTATGTGCAGTATATATAGATATTGATTTATCTTTAGGGTACAGTAATTTAAAGATCGTAGATTTTGTTTCGTATAATTCCTTCCCCATTTCCACCCATTTTGATAACGTTGAATTCAAAATTCTATTGACGGGACAAGTCACTTCACTGCCAGCGTTTCAAACGGTATACCAGGCGTCATTGACCAATTTCCTAAATGGAAATCCATCCCCCCGTCCCCAACTCCTCAGAAGACGGGATCCCTTCAATATGCATTATACCAGAAGCGAGTTCTATCCCCCCCGTAAGTTTGAACGAGGAGTCATTACGTCTTGAGTTGGATCATTTATTGCATTACCTCCTGCAGTACTTCTGGCACGTCCATTGCAAGATCATGGCGTTTCCCATCACGGGCCATTAAGTTTCGTCTTAGTCTCCCCTTCTCGCGCTCCAAGGCTGGCTATAACCCCATGAGAGAGAGAGAGAGAGAGAGAGAGAGAGAGAGAGAGAGGAGAGAGAGAGAGAGAGAGAGAGAGAGACTCGCTAAGTTTTGCTATGCACAGCCAAGGGTTAGGGAAAGTGGGGGGGAGGGAGAGAGGGAGGGGAAGATGGTAAATCAATACATGCTGCTGTCCTTAGGTAAAGCAGATACTCCCGTCCGTATTTTCTTCTTCTTCTTCTTCTTCTTCTTCTTCTTCTTCTTCTTCCTGACGTATGGTTGTCGGACCCAACAAAAGTTGAAGAATGTGAGAATGTGTTTTAGGCGTCTCAAAGTATTTAGACCTATTAACGCCTGTGTGTGTGTGTGTGTGTGTGTGTGTGTGTGTGCGCGCGCGCGCTTGTCAGCAGTTAAAGTATGACTGTCCCTGTGACCTCCTGACATGTTTTTTTCGCAGGAGAAACGTGTTAGAATCCACAACTCGAAAGCACACCAAAAGCAGTGACTCCCAAAGAAGTCTTTTCCATTCCTTTATTCATTCCCTGACTGCTTGAACACAATCTCCGTGCGTTTGAATTATTTGCTTAGTCGTTTACTTACATTTATATCTACTTATTATTGTTTTCTTTTTTAGCGAGTGATCTCTTCTGTATTTCTCCAGTACCTTCTGTTACTTCTTTTAAATGTACACCATAATATTCTTTGGATGCTTGAATTTCAAGTCAATGAAATGGCCCCTTTGGTGGGCTTGTTCCATACGAATAGGGGTTCATTTCTTTGATAATAATAATAATAATAATAATAATAATAATAATAATAATAATAATGACAGTAATCTTCCTCCGTTCCAGGTTGAAGGACCGAGCGGATCCAGGGAGCGCAGGATGGACAGGTTGCGCAGGAGCTTCCGGGAGAGCTTCCGGAAGAAGAAGGACCATCACGTGACGGAGGCGTCGAAGCCCCACCAGTGGCAGACGGACGAAGCCTCCGTCAGGGCTGGGACCTGCTCCTTTCCCGTCAAGGTGCGTCGTCAGTAGGCCGAGGGGGAGGCCTTTGGACCTTCTGTAGTAGTGGGTCTCTCTCTCTCTCTCCTCTCTCTCTCTCTCTCCTCTCTCTCTCTAACAAAAAGCAAAAGGATTGTAACTCCTTTTCAATTGCTTAGGCTCTCTCTCTCTCTCTCTCTCTCTCTCTCTCTCTCTCTCTCTCTCTCTCTCTCTCTCTCTTTAGTAACAAAAAAGTTAAAGGAGGAACTTTTTTTCATCTGCTTAGGCCTCTCTCTCTCTCATCTCTCTCTCTCCTCTCTCCTCTCTCTCTCTCTCTAACAGAAGCAAAAGGATTGTAACTCCTTTTCAATTCTGCTCTCTCTCTCTCTCTCTCTCTCTCTCTCTCTCTCTCTCTCTCTCTCTCTCTAAGTAACAAAAAGCAAAAGGATTGGAACTTTTCCTTTCATCTGCTTAGTCTCTCTCTCTCTCTCTCTCTCTCTAACTCTCTCTCTCTCCTCTCTCTCTCTCCTCTTTAGTAAACAAAAAAGCTTAAAGGATTGGAACTTTTCCTTTCATCTGCTTAGGTCTCTCTCTCTCTCTCTCTCTCTCTCTCTCTCTCTCTCTCTCTCTCTCTCTCTCTCATATGAAAAAAATGATGGTTCAGCCTCCCTCTCATTCTCTAGGAGGAAAACGTTTGCAAGAAAGGTCATTCTTTATCTAAGGAGGAAAACTGTTTGGCAAAGGTCACATTTAAAAAAAAAAAAAGTTGAACGTTCTAATTATGGTACATTTGTTAAACCAACTTAAAATCGTATTTCTGCTCAGCTTCCCTTTTTGAATTTCGTTAAGGAAGTGTTTTGATTTTTTTTTTTTTTTATTTCGAACTGTCGCCGAGTTTGGTTGATCAGTATTATTTTATTTAAATAAAGAATGTGTTGTCAGTATTAGCAGACAACCTAAAGTCTAATTTTGTTCAAGATTTAAACGTGGAGGTCTTGTTATGTAAGGTCTAAAGAGTAGATCTTGTATCGCGGTCTATATGAATAAAAAATCAATAGGCCTATATTTATATGAGTGATTTTCGGACTGCTCTGGTACCCAGCCTTTTTTGCCGTGAAGTAATGCCACATGATATCCAAGTATCGGTTGATACTTTGGAATTCTATTCCTGCTTCGTTGTTTCATAACTGCTTCCAGACAGTACTCTCCCCTTCAAAGGGACATTTTGAATCTCGTCTGGGCCCCAGAATATTATGTAATAGACTTTCAAGTACGTTACATGCGATTTTTAATTACGTCGTTGATTCAAAAATACTCATAATACCACGATGCTTGAAGTGGAGAGAAAAATCCACAGTTATGTATATGTGCGTATACATAAATATGTATATTTAAAGATTGGTTTGTACACATAGCTTTCGATAATCTATTCTGCAATATTGCTGATGTTATCAGGCATAGAAGACCTAAGAAAACATTTAAAGAGGAAAATAACGGTTTAACTTATTTTTTAAAAGTAAAATGGAAATATGTAAATGACTAGAAGACAGAAGACAACGTCATTCTCAAAGACCGCGAATTAAAATGATTGGCGTAAACTCATTCTCCTACAATATTGCTGTCTTGTCGAAGCTACCAAGGGAATGGGAAATGTCTGTATTGGCGTTGAAGAGACAGAGAAAAATTATGACAGGAAAATAAGAAACAATGGACCACTGCGTCGGAGCTCGTCGAGAGAGAGAGAGAGAGAGAGAGAGAGAGAGAGTGAAAAAAGAGAAGTTATTCAAACACTCCACGAAATAGTTTTTTTCTCTCTTTCTGAAAGGCAAAGAGTACGGCTGCCAACCGCTAACGCATAGTGAAGAGCAATATTGGAACACTTTTTCTCTCTTTTATTTTTGTCAATCAATTATTCCGAGTACGTTGGTGGGTAGGTAATCGATCCCCCCTCCCCTTCCTCCTCCCCTCTCCCCTTCCTCCTCCCCCCTCCCACCACACCCTCTCTTTCTCTTCTTTTTTTATCAGTACTTAATTGATTACTGAAGTAGGAGGCGGCTGTATGGGGTCAGTTGAAAAAGAGCGCTTATGGTACAACTAGATTGTTCTCTCTCTCTCTCTCTCTCTCTCTCTCTCTCTCTCTCTCTCTCTCTCGTTAATGAGAACACATTTTATATAAGATGAAATCCCCCTGTAAAGAGTGACCGTGCTGTATAAATAAATGCTTTAAAGATATGTCTTCCAAGCTAAGCTGGAGAGATTTTGGTTTGGTAGAAGAGCACAGAAAAACTCATGTGGGAGGGTGGAATAGCCGCCTTGTATTATAGAGTTCCAGCATAAAGACTACTACAGCATTGCTTTACATCCAAGAAAAGGCTAATGGGATTAGCCAACTATTGTGAATTTACTAATACAGCACTACCATTAGTAGTGATAGTACGTAGTGGTTTATTTATACTGGAGAAAGTGAAATGTAGGTCACAACAAAGGAATTCTGCTAGTCGATGCAATTGATTACACATTAATCAATATCATACCCCTGGGGCCTGGCCCCACTTAGTGTCCTTGTGATGTGTATTTGCTCATTGTCTATTGAGTTTCTTGTTCTGACATCTGTTCTGTGAGTAGAAGGAAAGCTTCAGGTAGAAAGGTTTGGCGGTGAAAGTTTCAATTGTTAGTCCATGATATTATTCACATTGAGTCTCTGCTTTAATTCAGCAATCATTTTTAGTCATTTCCAGAAGTTGGCTTCTGAAATGGTTGTAAGAGTTTCCCTCTGCTCTGGTATGTTTAGAGAGTTGATTCTTGGATTTCATTATGCTGTTAGGAGTTGGAATGTTATTGTTTATTTCCCTTGGAATGTTCTTTATTGTTCGAGGATTCCCCACATTACTCATCAGCAGGGCTCTAACTGTCTCTTGCAACCGGTAACCCTGGCATAGCCTTCTCCTTCATGAATGGCATTTCTTCCACATTAAAAGTCTGTTGTAGAAAACAGTTCTGTTCCTCATAATGTTCGCCTACATGGTAGGGAATTTGGAAGCTGGTAACATGTCTGAACTTCCCTTGAATTCTGTCTCTTTCTCATGAGGAAACTTCTTAGGTCTTTTATGGAAGATGAAGATAACACTTGCTCCTGAATCAACGGCTGGCTTTCGGGGATACACGGATGAGTTTGCCATTGAACCTAAAGAGAAAGGTGATATTCCATTTCTTCATAGATCTTACCTCTTTTCTTGTTGGTGGTGGTGTTCCTCAACCCTGGAACATCATTTTTGATATTGGTTCAAGTCCATGCCATATTGTGAGTGATGATTGATAGTACCATTTTCTGACTCAAGTCAAGAGAAAGAGCTATGGTACGTAAAACCATTTTTACCCTTTCCAGGGCGTTTATCATGACCATCTTATTTTCTAATGGTATAGCATCATGATTAGCAGCACTATCGGCAGAACTTCCTTCAGATCGAAGGGCACATTTTAATACTTTGCCAAGAACCTCCATTGCCACATTGCCAAGCGCTGGAACTTTTGCATCTAAGCATTATCTACTATATATATGACAATATTTTCATGTTTTTCAATGACTTGATAACTTGCATTACTGTATGTATATTATTTTATATACATATATTTTTTATACTATACATATTTTTATTGATTTTTTATTTAGGCTTTTTAAAATTTTTGCTGACTGATGTGAAGTTGCATAAACTATTTCTTGTTTTTAATGTATTCTTATTACTTCTTAACAGAAAATGCTAAAAAAAAAAGAAACTGGAGGTATTGATTTTCATCTCATTACTGCATTACTATAAATTATTTTCACTTTTGAGACTAAATCCCTTCAAAATTAAGGAAAAGATTTGTTTATTATTAAAAAGTGGTCGCTGTCTTTTTATCAAGTATAATGTACTATTAGTACTACTTATGGTATTTATTGTTTCTTTCCTCATTTTCAGTACTTGGGATGTGTCGAAGTCTATGAGTCAAGAGGAATGCAAGTATGCGAGGAGGCCTTGAAGGTATTACGGGTATGTACTGCATCTCGGTAGTTTTGCAGTAAGGAGGGAATTATATGGTTTCTAATTCATCCAGAACTTTTTGCTTGGCAGTTCAGGTGCCCGGTAATTCTTTTAAGTCATAACTTCATAACTTCAAGTACTTGGCATATTGATTTTTTTTTTAGTAATAGTACGTATATATAATGCTGTAAATCATAATCAAGAAAAATAACACTAGAATTTACCCAGATTATAAATATTGATAATATATTGAAATGTTGAAAAGACTAGTATGTATTTGCTGTTGGATTTTAAGAACTTTGCAGTGTCAGTGAAAAGATATTTTCAAATATTTCCCTCTACATGTGAATATTTTTGGCATTTCCCTCACCTTTGTATTGGACCAGGCCCAGAAATTTAAGTTCCTGAATCTCTAGTATAACTAATTGATACTGTATGCCATAAGATTATACAATGAAATGTGATTTAAATGAAATATCCAGGAATTCATGATTGCAGCCTTTGGGGAAGTAGGCCGTGTTATTTGGATGATTCATGAATGCTAACTTTTATAATAATTAATGTAATATTGAATGCTGAAAAGGTCCTCTTAACTGATATGTGCTTACCTTCTAATATTCATTACAACTTCCAGAATTCACGGCGCAGACCTTTGAGAGGTATGCTGTACGTGTCTGGAGATGGACTCAGGGTTGTTGATGACGAAACGAAGGTGAGTTTACTTGAAAAAAGTATCATTATGAATTATTCTTTCCATCTTAACTGTGTACAATTAATAAAGAAATAGAGATGGTGGTGTTTTGTGAGCGAGAAAGACCCCTGCTACTTCTGTAACAAAATGGTTCAGAGAATAAAGCTGGTAAATGTCTATTTAAATTTGCTGTGTCCATGAAGTCTTGTATGTAGTAAAAGTTGATGATTATATCGTATGCTTGTCCAGAAACAAAGTTTGATAAATACATACCTTAAGAAAACAACCGGTTGTGTAGGTAATGAATAGTTAAGAATAATATCAAGACCATCATCTAAGTTTTAGTTTGCAAAATTAATATTCATAAATTGTCAGTTGGAAAGCAGTCATTAGAAGAAACAAACCTTGCAGAGTTATATGTAGAATTACGTATTAGCATTGTTGTACAAAATTATTTACAAGTCCTAGTTGTCTTTGATAGCCTTATAGAGACTTTGGCTATGTTTGGGGATTTTTGATCAATGAATTTAGCTCTACAAGATGCAAAAGTCAGAGTCGACAGTATTATTGTTACTCCATTTATTGAGGCCTGGAAACTTGTCGTACTTTAGCATAATATTAAAGGTTCAGAATACTCTTAGTTTTGGAAAGAGTTGAATTGTTCCATTAGAACTAGTAAACTTACATGAACTACTAGGTATTGTATGGAGATATTGGCATATTTATATTTAAAAGGAGTGGTAGCTTTTCCAGTTTGAATAAAGGTCTACATTTACCTAGAGAAGGTATCTTGAAGTTTACTTTGGCGGCTATTTCCATATGGGTACGGGTATTCCTTTTGAAATATTTTGAGTATAAATTATTGTTAGTTTTCATGTCTTCCAGGGCCTTATAGTTGATCAGACAATTGAGAAAGTGTCCTTTTGTGCACCTGATCGAAACCACGAAAAAGGCTTCTCATACATATGCAGGGATGGAACAACAAGACGATGGATGTGCCATGGATTTATTGCTGTTAAGGAAACGGTATGTTTAAGATTTTAAACCTGAAAAACGTTGTGTACAAGTACTGTTTGCTTACAGTATTATTTTTGCAACATTAATATCAAATGCTTATGCATTGTTTAATGAGAATGTTATTATGTTTGTTTTAAATGGCAAAGAATTGTCTAATTTTTTCTTAGATATATATGTAGTTATGTTATCCTAAATTATTTTCCAATTAGGGTGAGAGATTAAGCCATGCTGTTGGTTGTGCATTTGCGGCATGCCTAGAGAGGAAGCAAAAGAGAGATAAAGAATGTGGTGTAACTATGACTTTTGACCCAAATACATCAACATTCACCCGAAGTGGCTCATTCCGTCAAATGACTGTCACAGAAAGGCTGTCCGACCCTCAGGAATGTAAACCTATTGGTTAGTATTTGTACTTTGTTTTGCAAGAAATCTCTGTTTCTTATTTTTGTTTTCCTTTAGCATATCAACATTAATAACCACTGTAATCATGACTCCAGTATGTAGAAATTTATATATGAGAGTTTTAGTACAACGGTTAGTGTAAAAACTTAGTACACATAGGTGCATAATTTTCTGTCCTTGCTAATATGATGTGATGAAGATTAAAAATTAAAGTACTTGCTTTGAATTTGATTTTTTTTTGTGTCGTAATAACAAACATTAGGTTGTTAGGAGGTTTTAACTTCCTAACAACAATGACCTTGCATGAGAATTTGTCCTATTTAGGATGTACCTTTTGGGATCCTGGTGAAACAGGAACCCAGTTTTATCTAGTTATGAACAATTTCTTTAGGGGACACCGATTTGAATTCTGCCAACTTTTGTTATGGACTCTTAAAAACTATAGAATTATTTACATCTTAACTTTTCAGAGCCAGTGCCAGTAAAAAAGGTTGAGAATCCCCACGCGATCGCAAGACCTCATGCTACGCCTCTTATGTTGCAACGACAGGGTTCCTTTAGAGTTTTTCAGCATCTTGGTCAGGTAGTTAAGCTTTGGATTTTTACAGTGCTCATTCTTGTGGTATTTTTCAGTGGTAGTTTTTCCTCTGCTGTTATGCTTTCTTTGTAAAGCTTGGAAGCAGTTTGAAACGGGCTCTAAACCAATATTAAAATGGAATTTGGGATTTAAAACTAATGTGGTATAGACTGTTATCAGACATTCGCTATAGTATTTTCTTGGTGAAAGCATAATCCATACATGTAGTATATTTAATAAGTAGAGTCAACATGCATAGCCAGCAAAATATTGTTTTAGCTGGATTTCACACTTCCATTTCAAAATCTTAATCAAAGGCATCTCCATTTCAAAATCTTAATCAAAGGCAAAGATGCATCATTTGAAGTCATTATTGAATAATACCAAATATTGATCCCTGTAGGAATATGCACTATCAAAATGCAAGCTTTTTGGAGCAAACTTCAAGAAATTTATGAATCATTACACACAGCTTGTTCAAAATGCTACTAATTGTGGTTCATAATTACAAGCTTGAAAATATAGCAGAGTGGAGACCTGTTAGTGTGGTTTTATGAATCATAGTAAAGATTTAAAAGATTAGCAGATAGGTCACAATTATGTGTCTTGAATATTGTTTTAGGGTGATTGATTGTCAATAACAATCATAAGGAAAATTTTTAAAGTTCCCTACCATAGAGCTCAGTCAAGTTAGGCCCATTAGTATTGTAAAGACATAGGAAATTGAATTTTCAGGGATATTAATGTGGTTCTTGCAGCTCAGTTAAGTAGTTTTGTGCTGGCTTAAGTTGTTCATCTGTTAACTTTTTGTTAGTAATGAGATCGGCCCATTGTCCTAAATATGGAATGAAGAGGAGAGAGTAAATTGATACTGAATATTTCATTATGTGTGGTATTCTCATTACCCGTCTTACTGACTTAGGTGTTTATAATATAATGTAAACATATTGCTATGTGATATTTGCCTAAGCTATATTTGTTATTTAAAGAAAGACTTGTGTTGGAGGTACTATTATTATTAAAAGTTGGTAGTGATGGGCATTGCCCAACGTTTTTCTTAATTTTTTTTTCCTTTTACAGTCTTCACCTTTCAAACGACAGTTGTCTTTACGACTAAATGAATTACCCTCAAACTTGGAGAGGACAAGGTCTATGTCTTTAGATAACAACACCATCAATTCTACAACGACTAATAACAATAACCAACCACCAGGTAGGTTCCACTATTTATTTTTTATGAATAATTTCAGATTTTTGCTTTCATGCAATTACTATTGCATGGCAAGTTTATTCCAACTTACGGTTGCATGCAGTGCTGATAATTTAGCATACGTACTATGGTACTGATTACAAGACTGTCTTATCGTCTTTATTGAGCAGTAATGAAGGAGGAAAGGGTAATGAATTTAAGAAGTTTCTAGAATAATTAGTTTATCTAGTCAGTAGAAAATTCTTATGCACTATATATAAGGTAATACTTCTTCTGGAGTGGGTTTTAGAATATATGTATATGCAAATGTAAACCTCTGGCATGAATTTTTGTGATATAAAGAATGAATTGTTAAGAGAAAACTACATAAACAAAATATATTTTGGATCTGAATCTTATATTTCATTGTTATAGAGACAGACATGTTGATAAATTTTGAGATGTGAGTCAGGGACCGTAGAAATAGATATGGAAAGTATGCTACAGTTCTTTGATTGGTCTGATTAGTGTCTGAACACCACTGAAGAGATACCTTAACCCTTACTGGATGGGTAAATATATCAATATGCAGCTCCTCAGGCCGGGTAAACTTTGAGGTCGGCCGATTTACAAAAAACATATCAATGGAAAGAGGAAGATATGTAAATGTACATGGTGGAGGAAAAAACTTCTAAAATATTTTCCCTACCTTGACTATTCACAACCCCTGTGGGGCCTCTTTTACAAGACAATTGTAGATATTGCCAACTTACATATGTTTTTTCTAATAAATAGATTTATTTTGTAAAATTATAATTACTGCTCACACAATATCAAAACAGATAAGAAATGAAATCAGCAAAAATATTTTTAGCATATTTGTTGAAAAATATTTACGTAAATTTACCGAGAATAAAGATTCAGTAACTTTTTTACTTTGACATGTTTTTTCTAATATTTCTTTGCACTTTTCTTTGTAAAATTACATTTACAACTGACATACTATCATAAAAGGCAGGAACAAAAAACAACAGCTGTCCTTTGGTATATTCACAAGCAAATTTACAAAAAGTCGTCGTGAGAGAGACGCAGTACAATCCCCCTTCAAGTCACAATCAGGACTGAAGTCCTGAGATGCCCACCTCATGATTTTAGCCAGTGTAAAAGTGGCCATTAGTGAATTTATGGGCTATAAAAATATTGGTACCTCTTTCCCGCCCGATTCTTTCCAAATCAATTGCGCGTAATATTGTTTATCTACAGGATCAATCCATCCACCACCCTAAACCTGTTATTACTACTCCCAAGGATTAATCTGTCCATTAAAGGTTAATACTATTGGACTAGATCGTGATTCCTCTGAAAGCTTGTTTTGTCTTGTTAGCTAAGTATCTAATCCTTTTATAAACCTTAATTCATGTTCACATATACTATTCTGGGATTTGTGGGAATCACTGGCTTATTGCTGTAAATTTCTCATGTATGTAGTAAATATTGGTATTGTGGTGTCACTAACAACTGCTCATACATAAGGTTAACAGGATAATTTAATGCTGTTGGGATATCTCTAGTATATAAGGTTCTGTTTATTATAGCTAGGTTTATGGAGCTCTGGTATAACTGACAGTATAGCATCAGTGTTGCACAGATTTTCAAGTCTTACCCTTTTTTTGTTGTACTTTTTAATAATTTTCTAACTTTATTGTTTTACTTGCATTTGGCAAAATTCATAGAGATGTTTTACACCTGCATTTTGCTGTTGCAGTTTTGGTAATTTTCATTGTCAGATGCATTTTTGTAAAAGGAGCTCTTTAATCACCAGTTTCTGTAAAATTAGGAAAGGATAACTTGTGTTTATTAGCTTCTTGAAGTAGTATTTATCTGCTGTAAGCGAGATTCACATATGCAGCAGGTGCTATTGTATTAGTGTTATGTTTCTTAAATATCTTTTGCGATTGAGGGATTTTTAGCCTTAATTCCATAACTCCTACATGTGATGTGGCATGCTTTTTTATTTTAACTCTCAAATGGTAGGGATTACGTTAATGACAGAGTATTGTTGTTTGACTCCAGTTTACAGTATACAAAGTAAATTATTGCTTTATTGTTAGTTGTTGTTCTGAGGCAACTTGTTTGATTATGAGTAACTCGGGCTGCTTATTATTAGAATTGGCATCTTTTAAAATTGCTAGGCTTTTCTTTTACTTATTCTAAGTGCCTCAAATCAGATGATGAATTACTGAATTTCTGTTGGCTGTTTGTTACTGATCTTTTGTTTTTCAAGGACAGTCAGCTGATGAAATATTGTTAGTCACAAAGCTATGTTTGAGGTCCTGATCTTTTGTATGGGAACTGATAATTTCTGTCTGAATGTGTGACAAACCATTGATCCTTCTGAATATAGAAGTCTTCAGTAATGTTGTGGCATCTAATTAGCACTGATGGATTCCTTGTTTTACTTGTATGTGAAAGATACAAAATAATTGACCAGGATAAATGGTAATTGAGGCACAAGACACAGCATATAACAAAGTAGTTAAGGTAAATTCTATGTAAACATTGTACTATATGAGTTAAAATAATGTTCAATAAGTTATGTGACATGAAAGTTGGTTAAAGGAGGTTAGTTATTTAATTTACTGTGAAAAGTGCTTCCTCACAAGAGGTGGTTTTATCATGTTAATTTACTATACTGTTATATACATGGAATTTAAAAAGCAGTCATGTACCACACGCTGTCCACTTGGATCCCCCGTTTGTTCTTTGTGTACCATGTACACTGTCTAACTACTTCTGACTTCCTATCTCTCATTCTATAGGACGAGTTCCACGCTCAAAGACAACCAGTTCTTTTAGTAAGTAAAGGAAATGTAGCTACATTGAATTGCACTGAACTGTTGCACAGCTTATGTTCTCTGCAGTCACAATGGCACTCTTGGGGAAATACAGTAAATCACCTAAGCTCACTGAGAAAGAGGGGTTTCTCCCAAAGCCCGTGACACCTCAAGTACTTCTGTTTGATGTTATTTCAGTAATTTGAGAAAGTGCACAAGTACATTCTGAGGAATGGAATCTGTCAGCATTTTGGAATGTCATGTAATGGCTGTCTTCCATTTTGTTGAGTTATAAAGAAAAGCTACATTTTCTGTTTATTATATTTTTGCTGAATAATTTTTTTGTAAGTACAAATAGTATTATGGTATAACAGTCATTGTTGATAATATGAATATGCTGAACCTGTCAACGCAATGATTTTATTTTAGTGTAACTTGATTGGAAAGCAAATTTGGGGAAGTTTCTTAGGATGACAAGCATCATGAAGAAAAACAAGAAAATTCATAACAGGTAGGAAATAAAAAACTGATGACAAGGAAATGTTGAAATATGAGTAACTTTTTATACCGAAGAAGACGTCTTCAGGATTCCTGGTGGGTGGGTTTGTTCCAAGTTGTTTGTTTAGGAGTAGCATAATTGTAGAGAAAGCTGATGTCGGAGGATTGGAAAATAATTGGAGAAATATCAGCCTTTACTTGATACAGAATTAGAAAAGAAAAGCTATAAAATGTGAGTCATGTGAGTTCAGTATAAAAAAAGTCCAAGCATTTGAAATAACAATTAGGTTGTTCCATGAGGACTTTTGAGAAGAAATGATATGAACTGAAGAGGATGCACGAATTATAATTTTCATATTTTTATTATGGAGCTGAAAAAATGACTCCACAAAGGGTAAGGGCTACCCTGAGCCCAAAACGACAGTAAAATCATGGATGGGAGGTTCAGGGCTCTCCTCTATGTGGAAATGTTTAGTTATTGCTATATAGTACTTGAAACTATTAAGTTTATTAAGTTTTAAAAAATTAATTGTCGGAGGAAAAACACATAAAACTCAAGCAGATAATGCTGCTGGTAGCCAAACTATGTATCATAGTAAGCAGATACATGGCATCAAGAAGTTTTCAGACTAAATGCAACGCATGAAAACTAGAAAATAAAGGAAAACAGTCGTTGATGAGTTTCTGAGTGGAACAACATTCCTTAAATGTTGGGTGGGTTGCACACTTACTGTGCCAATGCAAACTTGGTGAATTTACCCAGAAATATCACAATAGGGAATACTGTGTACAGTGCATCATTGTTGTGAAGTATGAAATGATAAGTGTTCTTTGCAGGGTCCTTTCAGCCCCAACTTTGTTGGTTACTGGTATTTATTTTTCATCCATTTTCATTTGTCTTTCCATGTAGTTATCTAACTTCTTGAACACCATCATGGTCCAGTTCCATTCCCCATTTGTACAAGTCCTTTTCATCAGGCGAGTAAGTCAAATTTCTTGAATATGTGGTCTGGTTAAGCAGATTTACTGTTATCCAAGGTTTGGCCAACCCCATGGGGTTGGGTATTATAGCTCAGTGGTCTGCTTCAGCTACCGAGTATAATGATATTAATAGTTGTTGGACTATCCTGCATATCTTTCATTGGTAAATATATAGATATGTTTTTATTTATGTTAAAGATGCTTTATATATCTTCCTGTAACTCTGGTGATCCTGTCTATATCAGCAGTCCTTTGTACCTGACTCCTTAGACTTCCAGTAATTCAAGTGTTAAGCAGTTGCATGCATTAGAGTACTGTTTAGTATTACCATTGTATCCTTATGAATTCATAATTTTTCTTTCAACACTTGGCAAACAGATCCCATCTAAGACTATTAAGAAGTGAATTTGGGTAAGTTAAGTTTTATTGAGATGAAAAGTTTTATCTTTAGCAAAATTACTTTGTAACCTTTAAACAACTTTTTTGATGAGTAAGCCAGCCCCTTAATATTCAAAACACTGACTCCCTTGTGTGTGTTCCATGTCATGTTCAGTTAAGTTCAAATCTGTATCTCACACAAATTTTGTTTAGGACATTTTCCGTACAGCATTTTACATATTCTGAATACTATAGTTAGTGGCACTTTTATTTGAATTATCAGGAATTACATACAGGATGCATAGGCATTAGACATATTGAATTCTGGATGAGGGTAGAGTTTTGAAAGTTTAATACTACTTCTTTGTTTCATTGTGAAACGTTTTACTGACATATGCGACTGTATAGTCTGTCATTGCTTATACTTATTTGCTTGTTTCCAACATATTGACATTAGCTATTCATTACGGATGTAAATCATAAGTTTGGAGCTACCCAGGTCTCTGAGCATTTGTTTGTGTTCTCTTCTGAGAGGACCTCTATACGCATATGCACTACTGAGAAACCAGATTCTTGTGATATAGCATTTGGTTTATAGCACTTAAGAAATTGATATATCTTTAGGTCTGTAAGTTCATAATTTCTGCTAATAGAATAACATTTAATTTTGATGCAACCTTAATGTAGCAGAAAGTTGTGTGTATGGTTATAATTATTTGCAGGTGATTTATTGAATTACTGTAATGTTTGTTAAGTGTTCTTTACTCCTTCAGAAGAGAATTCTTTCTCTAGTTTCAAATTCTTCAGTGTCTTCTGTACTTATCTGTACATTGTTTTAATCACCATTGAGACATTTTGCACTGTTTTGGTTTTTTAGTTTGTGCTTTTTGTGGATGGTTTGCGTCTTTATTGTTATTTCAGAGTCTCCCCAGCCTCCACCTCGCACTCAGAGGAATAGACTTCACTCACTCCCAAATGCAGTTAACAGTGAGTGTCCTTGCATGGCTTTTGCTGTGGTCATTTGTGCTTTTGTGCATGTGTGTCCAGAAACGTTTTTGCTTTCCTCTATTGCTCTGTTAGATTTGTGCATATCAGTCTCAGATTATTTTTGGTGTCTTATAATCATCTCGGGAAATAATCTTAAAATGGGTTTGATAACAAACTTTGAATAACAGAGTAGTAGAAATGCTTTGAAAACCAGACAACTAATCTCTATTTTTGTTATTTTGTATTTGAATTGCTTGCAGATAATCCCCGAGAGATATACATACAAGTATGTGTAGTATGAAACTGTTGCTTGCATGCAAAATTTTGTCTTTGACTTTTGCTTTTGTGATATTCATATCCAAAGTTTTTCTAGTTGGTTCCTACATATATTTGTATATGTTCTTATTAAAGCATGACTTGACTTGTATGTTGTTCAGTACAGAAAAGTTGCTTTACAGTACGTATAGCACCACAGTATAATGCTGTAAGTTATTGAAGCTTTAATAAAAAATAAAAAATATTTTTTTATATACAAGTGACTTCAATATGCTGCTTTTTTCATATTATGCAATTGATTAAAAAATACAGTATAGAAAATGGTTTTAATATGTTAGAATAGTCAAATGTTAGATATATTTAACAGAATTCTGAAGTTTTCTTGGATATTTTTTATATATTGTGAAAGCTTGTATGAAAAGTAATTTTGTCCTTACTGAGAAATGACTCGTGATTTCTGTTGGTACTGCTATTTGTATATGACAGACATCTTCATTTCATATTTCATATTTGGAAGGAAGTTTTGTGAGAAAAACTTGTTACCCACCGGTGAATATCAATTTTGAAATCTCCAAATATTGTGGTGAACCATAGTTGTGCCATCTAAGGACTGTGTAAGTTTTGGTATTTTTTTGCATAATAGTAATATACTCTCTGATGATCTCAGTGTTGGGATTGCATAGTGTTCCTCGTTGGGTACTGTACTATATGTAGTG
This sequence comes from Macrobrachium nipponense, assembly GCF_015104395.2. Lineage (NCBI taxonomy): Eukaryota > Metazoa > Arthropoda > Malacostraca > Decapoda > Palaemonidae > Macrobrachium > Macrobrachium nipponense. Next base: position 1,130,116 of record NC_061105.1, on the reverse strand, counting down.
CCTTCTATATTATAGCACTACTTAGTACAAAATATTCTCTGTATGATTGGTTGTAGCCTTTTAAATTTCATCCGTTGCCCGAAGGCTCTTAAGGGTTCTGGAACCATCTGTGGTCTCTTCAGTGCCAGTTAAAATGTCATTGGTCCTTCTCCAACAAACTATCGGTGTCCAGTTCCTCTGAATAAGGAATTGCAGGACCACTTGACATGGTGACTCTTAGACTCCAATATCCTCCAGTGACTGCCTCTGAGTCTCTCCTTCAGAGATGTTTCTGTTCTCAAACACCTCCAGGAGTTGGGTTGCTTACCTAAAGCAGAGAGTTCAATTTCAGGATGTGGACCTCAGACCCTCAACATGACACATAATTTTTTATTAGCAAAGCATAAGTAGTTATTCAGTTTTGTATTTAGTTCAAGAGAGATTTTTTAACACGGGTTGCGAGGAATTGCTCCTCTATTTTACTTTTGTCTTTTATAAGTTCGTCTAATTAATCAAACTCTTGAGCATTTGATTTATCTTTGTGGTTGCTGTTCTCATTACTCTCTGAGGGTATCATAAATCCTATTTCATTTAGTAGCTCACATTATTCATTCACTATATTTAGCTGACTGTAGAGGTTAAAGAGAAGCAGTGTTATGTATTTAGTTATGTGTAGTATGTTATTTATCCAGTTTTTAATTGTATGTAACAGTGTGTCTCCTTTGTTTTAGATGTTTCTGTCTAGACTGTGGCAGTATGCTAATACTGTGTACAATTTCTTTATAAATGCTGAAGTAACTATGATCAAGTGATGCAATCTCATTCTGCTATTTTGTCCTGAAGTGAATATTCTGTAGTGAGAAACTTAAAAAGATAAGTGCACCTCTAAGAAATATTGCAGTCAAGTTCTTATGTATATATATGAAATTAAGTTAATTGTGTGTGTTATAGGAAGTAACATGAAGTATGCTTTTGTAAAGTCAGTACATATTGTAATTTAGTCAGTTTTTCAGTTAGGATTATTAACTTGTTCAAATTAGTATTTTTATTATTTAAGAGTACTGGTGCTTTGATCCTTCGTCCATTGGTCCATTGCTCGCCAGGCACCATCTTGAACATCAAAATCAAGCTGGCCAATCCTTCCCTTGGCCAATATGATGATTTTGTCTTCTTAAAGTTCTTTCCTTGTGATTATTTTATTTATTTATTTTTTTACCCTTATATCAGCATATATATACTGTGCTTTGCCATTTCTCAGTATGGCATAAAACACATCATAAAAATGTAATAGGTGTAAATTGAAAATAGAAAGAAAAATATGAGTTATTTTATGTTGGAGGCAAGAGTCATGAAGTGACAGTTCAAAGTTCTCTTGCAGGCTGTTCTTAGAAAAATGAGTAAAAGATCCAATAAGTCTACTGTTGTGCTGTTGTACCTTTTAATAAGCGCCTCGGTGGTGTGGTCGGTATGGTGTTGGCTTACCACCTTGGTGGCCGCAAGTTCGATTCTCGGGCATTCCGCTGAGGGGTTAGAGATGTGTATTTCTGGTGATAGAAGTTCACTCACGACATGATACGGAAGTCACATAAAGCCGTTGGTCCCATTGCTGAATAACCACTGGCTCCATACAATGTAAAAACACCACAAAAACAAAATACCTTCTAACATAAACAGTAAAGTAAAAGGTTTATTGGTCATTTGATTCGATCATTGTTGTTTTACTTTGGATTTTCCCTTTACAGGGTAGCTGTGAGATTTATTTTCCACTCTCATCTCTCTTTTACTCTTGCTACCTGAATTCCCCTCAGTTCCAAGAGTTTTCATGCAAGCACCATCTCCATGATATTCTGGACCTCTCTACTAGTCTGCATTCAAACTCCCACATCTCTGCTATAATAATCACTCCATTCTCTTTCTCATCATGTTCAAATGTGTACATGGATGCACTGAAAAATGTTTCGTTACAAACCCATTAGTCAAAGTTTTCCATAATTCCTTAATTCAATGTTGAATTACCCGTGACATGTAGCTTGTCAGTTTTTGGAGATGAAGCAACGATAGCTAGAAAATCAATAGCCTTATCCTTTTGTACATCACATTGCAGAATACAGATGCCAAGAGAGTTGTCCCCAGCTTACCTTTGTTTGGAAAATAATTCTTGTTTCATTTCGTTCCTTCTTTTAGCTTTTCATTGTAGTCTTCATCAGCTTTCTTTTAAGCATTTTGCTAATTACTACTGTTATCAGACTGTAATTCAGCCAATTCCTTCCCTTTTATCGCAGTTACCGGAGTATGTGATGGTTCTTACCTTTGTTTAAGATTTCTGTGAAGACTTGTGATGGAATATTATTGCAGTTATTCCTGTGTTTCCTTGCTCTGTAAACTTGAACTAATTCTCTTTTCCCATGTTCTGTGACATTTTCTTACCATGCAAGGTTTCGTTGCATATGATAAAAAATAGCAAAAAATGGGGCAGAAACATTGGAATGCATCAAGGACGAGGTAACTTGAAAATTCATACTATTCTCCTCCAAAATAGATAGTGCCTAGGATGGTGTGAGTAACCACACCTCAAGTCAACAACAAGAAGATACCCATTTCCCCAACAAGTGTGGTTATGTGAATGTGATATTACTCACTTATCATGAAGTATGTACAAGGCTGGCCTAATGATCGCAGCTTGTATTAATTGAGCATTTCTATTTTGAGTTATATTTATCTCTTCACTGTATATAGATAGCCTTAAAATGTCAGGATAGGACAGATAATTTTGTCAGGATATATAAGTCTCATAAAAATCTGAGTTGAAATTTGCTGAGTTTAGGGTTCACTTTTGCATGTTTATGTCCCTTTTATGTTGGTTCTGTGTTGCTGCAATGTTAATCTGAGTCATTGTTTGTTGAACCTGTCTTTCTCGGCTGTTGTTGGTATTGTATGTCACAACCCTCATGTTTTGCACCATCATTTTGTTACCTAACTAGTTAGCTTTAGTGTGAATCTCCTGTTTCTTAGTTACGTACTTTCTCCCTCATTTTAGCCTGTAAGGTGGTTAGACCCAATTATTCAATTTTGAAATATCAAGACTACACCATTTTTAGCTTTTGTGAGCTTTATGTGTTGCTAGTCATACAAGCATTCTAGACCAACCATTTTGTCACCGTGTTATATTGTTAATGGCCTCTACAACTTTCTTCACTTTCTGCATAGGCAAACTCATGGTTAAGAAGCTCCAGACCAGGTGATCAGGCCCATTAAGAAAACTGGCCCTAATTTTTGGTTTTTGTGGGTGACTGCTTTAGCAACCATCCTGAAATGACCATATTTTCAGCCATTATGTAGGACCTCCATAATTGTCATCAACTATTAGTAATTACAGCTACAAGTTGATGCATTATAATTCAGATCTTGGCTCCATATTATCCATGCCGTTTATAATGTTATTTCATTACAAACTATTGTCATTTCATCTTTGTTTTATTTTAAAGAATGAAATAAAAAAAATGAAGATCCTTCCAATCTTTTCATAATGATAAATAGAATAAAGTGCATTTTATATTCTGTAATTTGTTAAATGTCTGTAGTAAGTTTAGTTGTTCGTAAACTATTTTGTTATGTAAATCATTTTAGGTTCAATAAACTGGAATAGAATAGTACATATATTCAAAAATAACTGCAGAATAAAGCAAAAACATTTTGGTTTGGTGATCACCTTGTAAGTAATCCTAGGAATAAAGAGAAATATATTTATTAACAGCATTTAAAAATAATCTTTTTACGAGAACAGTTTTCATAATTGGATACTACACATCCAAATGCAGAGAATAATTTTTGTCTTATAGTTATGTTATTCAAAGTGAGGGAATTAAATTATTGGGTATTGATGTGGATCATATAACCTTCCACATATCTTCAAAAAATGAGTGCTTTCACAGCTGTGCCATAAGTGCTATAGGCAACAGTTATGGTTTTAACTCATTATTACCCAGGATGGAAAACAAATCTGGTGAATTATACAAGATTCCATTTGTTGAATATATTGGAATGAGCTTAGTAAAGCAATATTGTGCTTTAGAATTATATAACCTGTCTTTATACAAGGTTTATAATTTTGATATATCAAACACCTTGTTTCCTCTAAGGATTTTCATGGTACTATTATTCCATTATACGATGAAGACTAATATTGCATTTATTCATTTCAGTGACTCCAATACCAGAGATATCACCTATGGTGGAGAACAAAGCTGGCGATGCTGTATCTGCTATGTGTCAGGAACTCTCTGCCGGACTGTCTCTCCTCTCAAACTTCTCTGATCCATTTGCAAATTCACCGGAGAGCGGCTCACCAACACAAAACTCATATACCACAACAGTTGCGACAAGCTATACTAATGTAGCGAGCACTGAGATTACTAGTCAGCAAGTGATAGCACCAATATCTCAAGGAGGTATGATTTCTGTTTATATAACTCGTGATTTAGTTACAAGAAGAGATGGGATCGTACAAAAGAAATTTTGTGTTATGCAGATACAGTAAAGTATACATATTTGCAGATAATTTTAAAGAATTCTGATCGAAAGTGTTTAAGGAAAATATTGATATCACATAGTTTCCTCAGTATAAATTGAACTTATTTGTTGGTAAGGCATTTTTACGTGTATTTATTTGAGGTTAACAAAGTTGATTTTGATATTGTTCATATTTCATAAATTTGGTAAACTCTCTTTGTGAGCCCCTTAAGGATTTGAACTGAGTATACTGTGTATATTATTTGAAATTATATCGTATGTGCAGTGGATGCTTTTTATTTGTGGTTTTCATCACAATAGTTCAAACAGAATTTGTTAAGAGATTATAGACAGTAGCATTTTGAGTAATATGAATATGAATTATCATACAATACTTTGCAGTCGATAACATTTATTTTACCTGTTATGAGGAATATTCATTATCTACCAATGGAATCTTCATTGAAATAGTTTGAAAAGTTAAGATGAGGTATCAAGTGGAGTAGTGACTCTTTAATGGGATGCTATGTAGCTAAACAGATGGATTGGACTCTATATCGTATGTTCACAGACTAGCTCAACTACAATAGGATTAGAACTGAGCCATAGTGTTCAGTTGATTTTTGAAGTCCTGCAAGAAATGCAACTCTGCTTAGATACAGATTTGAAAAATGTTATATGTGAGTGGCAGATTCATTGTCTTTGTGTCAAATCTTCCAAGTAATTTTAGAAAAATATTATGTAAAGGAGCCCTGGGCTTTATTGTATCTAGCTGTCCAACCATTTTTATAAATTTTGGAGGGTTTTTTAGTGCTTTTCTTCAAGATAATGGCACGCAATAATAATGAAGATGATTAGTTTTCATCGAATAGCTATTTTGAAACTGACAGTGTTGAAGAAGGTAAATCTTATATCACATTTACTTTGTTACCTAACTTCAATGTGAGGTATCACTTGCAGTTTGCCTGTACAATATACTACTCTATTGAAGATGTTACTAGAGGCTCAGTGCTGTGTACCGTAAGCCTCCCAGTTGCCTTGCTTTCTTCTGTATTGCTTTTTATCTACTTACTTTAAAATTTCCCAACCCAGCATTCCAGGTTTATTAACTTTATCCTACTCTAGTTTTAATCTCTCATGTGAGGACACATTGGTTTCGCCGTCCATATGAGAACATAATACGTATAGAAATACTACCAAGTCTCTTGGTTGAACTTCCTTGTAATAGTCATACAGTGTTGGCTTTTGTTATTTATTTGAGTTCACGTTGTTTGTTTCAGTGTTATTGCCTTCTGTTGATCCGATCAGAGAAGAAATCCCTTGGGTTGCTCCAACCATAAATGGACAGGAAACCGGCACTATTACTAGCACTACAACGGAAAGTGGGTTTTCAAGAGGGGAAGAATGGCTATCGCAGATCAACTCTCAGTCAGCAACTATCACAAATGGAACTACCACACCACCGTTGGTGTAAGTGTTAATATTGTTATGTTTTGTTCCATTTTTTTATTTCATTTTGGTGACATTCACAGGTAATATAATGCCAGCGTTAAGCAAAGAATAGTGAATTCTTATAGACCTCAAAATTTGTAAAAATCAGTACACCATGAATATCCGACCCATGAATATTAGTCTTGGTTTTAATCCTTAAATTTGATATATTTGTGATTTTGGAAGAGTAATCAGCAACCATTTTTGCATAGCCATTCACAGTTAAATAATGAAGTCATCTGTTAATAGCTGCCTTATACCAAAGGCAGTGTAACCATTAAAATAGGAGAATTAATTTGATGAACTCTGTTTATAGATTGAATTTTTGTGACACAATATGACTGCATAATAGGTAGACAGAAATTAAGAATTATTAATGAATTTATGTTTGTGAGGTTTATACATATAATTACCTTATATGTATAAAGTAATTATACATATGTATAAAGCTGCAATGTGGTGTGATTTATTTTCTTCACAGAAATCAAGAAGGAAACACGGCTGTTCTCAGCCGTCGCAATCCCCCTCTGAGTCAGTTGAGATCGTCATCTTTAGGAGCCACACCAAATTCATCGCCCCATTATCCTTCTACATGCAGTACAAGGGATCCAATGAGTTCATCTTGGACGACTTCAAATGGGACAGGTGGAGGTCCTGTGACAGCAAATTTGATAGGAGTGACGACAAATTCTACATCCACTGGACCTGGTGACCCGTTTGATGCCGAATGGGCAGCGCTTGCTACACGAAATGCAAATCCAAATAATCCTTTCCTGCCAAATACTGTCACTAAGGCATTTGAGGTACAAATGTGAATGTAAGGATTGTAGAGATTTTTAAGGTATTACAAAAGTTGAAATTGATTTGTATATGTTTGATATGATCAAAATAACTTACTGTACTTATTTTACAAAATGTGATTGTTAACAGTACATCATATAAGGTTATTTTATTGATTTTATCCAAGACTCATTTTAACGGTGCATAAGTGGTCTCCTAGTTACTGCTCGAAAGAAGAAGGCAATAGTTATTTAGGTGAGGGAAGGTTCAACTACTGCATGAATAAGGCAGGTATATTTTCTTAAAAAGAATAGATATTTATATATGTGCATTTTATGGCCTTATGCCTAACTTCATGCATTATAAGACTAGCAGTTTGGCAATGATGATGTTACAGTCTTGTTGAGGAAAATGGCCAAATAAAAAGTTTATTGTTGCTGTACTTAAAGTTTAGGGACTGAACTCTGTTCAGGAAGGATATTTATTGTGCTAGCAAATGCATATTTCTATTTTTTACTGTACTTAAGATGCAGAAAAATGTTTTCTGAAATTTTAGATGATGCTAACCAACAAAAGATGTACTTATATGTATCGATAACCTTAGAAAATAATCTTCATCAATTTACTCACATGAAAATAATTAATTGATGTTCATATTCATAGTACTATATGCACAGGTTATGAGTAAGTAATAGGTGTGTGATATGCCACATAGCATATTACGTAGCAGTGTGCATGGATATATATATATATATAATATATGTATAAGATATAGAAATATATGTATGAGCATATGTTTTATATGTATCTTTTATATATATGTATATATATGTATGTTTGTGTGTATGTATGTATATAGTATATATCATATCATATATATATACATTTGCAGTATCATATTGGTAATGCAAATATTCAAGTGTTATTTTTAGAATGTCTTTTGATGGGTTTATAGTAATGAACATTTTTTTAAATTATATTTTTCTTTTCTCTTTTAAAATAGTAATGTCAGACTCCTATTGTTATAATAGCAATGTCTGACAACTGTTGTAAGTTTATGACCAGAGAATCTGGTAATGCTGTGGTCCTCTTATGGCGATTGTGCAAATTTGTTCTTCAAAATTGTTGAAATATTTTTCTAATGTTGCTTCTCATTAAGACGCTGTTTTGTACCATAGTCTTTGGGATGGTGTGTAGTATGATCATCTGGTAACTGTATCATAGTTTTTCAGTTTTCTTGACAAGTCTATTTTCCCTTTCCACTCTTGTACAAGAATTGAGGGAGAATGCTCCTGAAGTTTGCTGGTTGATCTCTAGTGCATTTTGGTGTTTTGCATATCTTCATGTTAGCCCATGGGAATAATATGCATTACTGATAAAGACAGGATGCTCATCATGGTGCACCAATGATTGAAAAAACTCCATGGAAGGCACTGTTCATCATTCTGTGCTGGAGACTAGCCCAAATCATTAGGATAGTACTCCTTTAAATTCTTGAAGGTTCATTCCATATTTATAAGAAAAGTAGCATTTATTTCATTCCATTTCAAGAAAATTTTGTAAACTATTTTCACTATTCAGTTATATTCCTGGTTAGAATTGTCTTATGAGTCAATTGTCTTATGAGTCATGTCATTTGTATGGCTGAGTTATGGAAGCATAAATGATTTTAATATATCTGTAGATTATATTTTTCTCTCCTTTAGTGCTTAATAAGTTTTGAAGTCTAGTGTTGGTTCCTCATAACGATTTAAGGTGTATGATAGTTCAGAAAATGTATAATGATATTGTGGATGTCAGCTGGTAGATTGATACACAGATGCGCCATATTATATGGTGGTGTTGATTGCTTGAAGCTGTAAATTATTTTGTACTTTCTTTTAGCAGTTATTCATGAAGTAAACAAATTTCTGATAGTTCTGCTTTTCTCTGCAGTAATAGTATCTCGTAATTTTTTTTAAGATAGGGAAAGGGATTGGGGAGATAAACTTTGCCTTAATCATCATATTTCATTAATATTTTTTGTAACTATTTACATCATAATGGTAAAGAAACATAAATGCTGCAGTACAGTACATCATATTATCATTTTAACTATTATTGTGGATTACTATGCATTTGTACATAGGCCAAGGTTTTGTGCTAAGCAAAATAAGGAAATATGAATGATTATTCTTAAGGCCTGATTAGTCACTAATCACTAAGTAGAATGAAATCAGGATTTATCAGTAGACACTGTCTTGACTCATACATTCCAAGTATAGGGCGCTGAAGTGCAGCCATATCTCACACTTATGGATGTATTTCCAGTCTCCTGAAAATTGTTAAAAAGGCATAAATCTGTTTTAGTTTCTGTTAGTTATGCTTCTCAGGATTTAGTTACTGGTAGCACACAGAGCAGTAATTTTTTATATTCACAGTGAACATGAATACAAATTGTACACAAGCCTTCGAAATTGTTGAAACTGAGTTTTCCAACATATTTTACCTTTTTGAATTCAGTTACCCATAATCCTATTCTCTATTAGGCTAGATAAATTCTGAGGACAGAAAGCAGTTTCTTGAGGTGTAAAGATTTAGATAGGATGTACTTTAATAGAATTTTTATAGATAGTTTATCCATACCACTAAGCTAAAATTATTGGAAAATTTTTATATATCCATTTTGGAAGCTCGTTCTTTCACCCTTTGACCAGGAGCTCACATCTTAGGTAAATGGAGTCCTAACATCACCTTGAATACAAAGGTTAATCAAAGCTATGCTGTTGCTTTATGTAAGACAATGTCATTTACCGTTGGGCACTGGATTGAATTAAAAGTTTCAAAGTTTGCTATTAATTGGGTCATTTGTTTGAAATAATAGTAATGGCTAGAATCCAGGGATTGCAAGATTTTTGTTACTTTTACTCAAGATCCACATCCAGTTTCACATTTGTATCATTGTTATTAGTTTAACCAACTCGAAATCAAGCTTCTGAACTTCACATGGTGTTACTACTATGTATTGTGTAATCAATATGTTGAATAATGTTTTAAAATCATGAGTAATAGTTGCTTGCTGCAGTTTGTCATAGTATTACATTTTCTATTTTACTGCTAATACTTGGGTAAATGTTCTGGGTCTCTTTTTCTCTACCTTACACCTTTATTATTGTCTGTGGATTTCTTTAGGTGTAATGATTCAAATCAGATATGCTACCTATCCTTGTTTCAGTATGCAAGTTATTAGTGCAGCAAATAACTATGCCTTGCTCATTTAAGCTAGAATTTACTTAATCCTTTTATAATGTAATCAGCAGTTGCAGATTATTTTTTAGTGAAATAAAAAAATTGAAATTACTCTTTGGTGAGGAAGGAAACACTATAAAGTTTTCTTGGCAGTTTTGCTATATGATAGATCATTTTTTGTCTTCATCTTACTGCAGTCCTTTTAATTTTTTATCAGCTAACAACATTCTGTTGCCTAGAAGTTCTTTTGTTTTATTAATCTTTCTTCGACTAATTCACATACATGTATAGGTAAATTGTCCTCTCTACCTGGAGAGAAGTAAATCATATACATTTTCAGTACAGAGAGGTAAGAAGAAAAAGATTTCTGTATCACCAGTGCTTAGGGAAGTAACTGTTACTTTTGTTGAATGCCTCAGGCCAGTTCTATAATTTGCCATTTAATTTTGTACTCAGATTGTACTCCTTGCTAATAATAGTAACAAATAATAGTGACATTAATTGACTTGGGTAGATATAAATATTTCATTAGTAAAAAGTAAAAAGTCTTGACACTGTAAGGCAAGCATTTCCCGACAAAGCATAGGTGCCAAGAGATGGGAAACGGAATGCAGTGATTAATTTGTCAGTAATTTATAAAAACAAATATGAAGATTCTCTAAACTGACCTTATCAAAGGAACATTGGCCCTTAGAACTGGGTTGACCCATTGAAAAATTGTTTTGTCAGTTCCTGATTAACCCACCTGTCCAGTTAATTAAAATGCTCAATTTACAATTGTGGTTAAACTATTTAATGATGATTAACACAGCTTTATTTTAAATTGTATCTTTTCAAATAATATAACAGTAAGAAAAGAATTAGATGACTTCGATCAATGAACAATGTTTTTAAAGAATATAGCTTACTGCAAATTTTCTTGTTTTAAATAATACAGCTTATTGCAATATTGAAGAAAATTTATGGTTATTTCATATTTGGCCCTTTCCCATCAAGACACTTTATTTGAAAATGTATACAATAGATAGATAGTCATTGTAGGTATTTTTGGATGATAGTGTTTATTTGAAGAATTCAACTGACTGATATCATTTAAGTCTCTCAGACTGGATGATACAACAGTTAGTATAGGCACAGAAGTAAAAGCGCAGCACTTATTCCACACTTTTACAGTAGTAGTTGCATCACTGACTCAGATGCTAAAAGTTTTTGTGTAGTTCATGGCTCCTGAAATGTAACATTTTGAGATATCTTAGAAATTCACATTTTGACACGCAGACACTAGTTGCAGAATACTCTCAATACAAGCATCACACACAGCTGTACATTACTGGCAGAGCAGTTAAAAGTAGAGGTCCAAGTTTTGATAATAAAGGGTTCGGGTACTTTGAAGTGATGGGAAGCACTTGAAAGGAGAAGTTACATAGTACTCAAAACTTAGATTTTTATTTCATGGCTAGGAACTATGTAGTAAACGTCAAATCTTGACAAAAGGTTGATTTGGCCCGTTGAGTGGGCAATTAATCTCAAAAGTTGCTCTTTATTTCTGTAGATATACCATACCCCAATTGTGATGGTTTTCTATACATGAGCATAATTTTCTTTGAAAACTAGGAAGAGAATCGATGTGGAATGCCTGTGGTATTTTGTACTGACACAATAAATTAAGAACAGGTAAAGCTGTCACTTGCAATGCACAGGTTAAAAGCTAATTTAAATGCAAAGTTGATTGTTAAAGAAGCCCTTAACAGTAAAACTGCCTTAATTTCTCTTACACGTAGATGATAAACGTTTGTTTACTTTTTTTTTTTTTTTTTTTTTTTTTTACAGTGAAGGGTATGATACAGTATAGTTCCATCGTAATTTTTAAATTACAATTTGGGGAATGTTGGTTATTATGTGCCAGAAAGTTCCCTTGTGCCAGCTTTCACAGAAACAAGTGGTTTTAGATATGATGATTCACTGAGTTTATTAGTGTCTTGCGTAAACGTCTTGTAGGAATGAACATTTCATATAAGGATTTATCCATAGATGATAAAGCATTATGGTTGCATATTTGATACACTATATATTTCAATCAACATAAAATATATTCATTATTTTCATTCAATTTGGAAGGTTGCATAATTGATAATGTAGTTGTTACTTGAAATGTATGTTTTTAAAGTTGTAATTTAAGACTCCAGTTTTTTCTAAAATCAAAAGTTATAAAAGTTCCACTGCATTACTGTGTACAAACATGCTTTTTACAAATGCTTTTTATGGGTGGGCTCAGAGCTTCTTTATTTTTTTGTAAACCTGCTTTGCTTTTTAGCTCAGATTGCTTATTCTACGAAGTAGATTCAGCCCTGTTGAATGTGACACACGAGTTAGATTCAGTTTTAGTGAATGTGGTGCACACACAAAGTTTATAGGTAAATGATGCACTTTGTAAATGGAATGTCTGTATTAGTATGAACAATAGCAGGGATTTTTAGCAGTTACCTTTGGTGTTTTGGTCCTTAGCTAAATTCAAAATTTGGATTTAATCATATATTCCCAGTACTCTTTATGTGAAATGTTAGGCATAATAGATTTAGTTGAAGTCTAAAAGGGGGAGCTAGTAGATTCTGTCCAAGGAAATTTAAAGAATCAACTCTTACAAGTTCTGTATACTACTGTTCCCCCTTGGAAGTTTGTTGTGCTTCTCAAAAAAATAATGATTACCTCTTAAATTGCAATTTACACTCAAACATTCATGTTCTCTTGAGAAGAGTAAAAGAGTAAGTGATGATGATACGAGTGTATAGTTTTTGCAGTGCTGCCACATATCTTCCAGTGAGTCGTCAGAACTGGAGTTCTAGAAATGGTGCAGCAGTCTGTAGCCTGTCAATAAGCTTTGCAAAGCTTCTCGAGTTCTTTCAGGTGACACAAATAGGTTCATTATTTTAATTTAGTAGTTCACTAACATATTATGATATTGATACTGATTAGTTAAGATCCTGTGGCAATTGATGTAACAGTATTTTATGCTTTAAGTCCTTGGTTCATTTTGATTTGGAACAGTTTAGCTATGTTTATTCATTAAATGTATAGACAGACTATTAAATTCATTTTTGACTACTACAGTACAGTAATAGTTTTTGAGGAAACTGTCCACTGCATTGGAATTCACTCAAAGTCCTGTATTTGTATATATTCCATTCTCTATACCCTGTTCTTGTTATTCTGAGTGATGTTGATTCTTATAGTTCCAAATATAAATATATAATACTTGTCAGTTTCAGAATATATTTTTATATGTTTCAATATGCTCAAAGTTTTAAATACACTATAGTCTTAAATTAATTTCATATTTTTTGGTTTTGTGGGACCGATGTCATGGTCTTATTTTAGAGAGAGAGCTGCCACCTGCATCAGTGAGCCACTCGGGGCAAGAATCACGTTGCATGGAGTTTGAAAGCTGATGCATTTATGGTATGACTGTAGTTGGATGTTTTATTTTGGTGTTTTTATGATTGCTTATAATGAATTTTTCATCGAGAATTAGGCAATGTTATTTTCATGTTCGATTTCATGGGATTTATTTGCAATGTTTAAAATAGGAGAAGTTATCAGCTTGTGCAAAGGGGATCTGATTTATTTACTTATTAAATAAATGTAAACTGAATTGTTCTAGTTTGGCTTAGAGTACTTTCACTATGGTCTCCACAAATTTGACTAAACATAATCTTCACAAGATGCCAATTTCTGTATAAATGAAGTGCGTGCTCTCTTTAATGTAATAGCAGGGTCTTGTTCCCCTTTATGCCTGCTAATGATGCTACTGAAAACCCAAGTGTTGTATTCATGTAAGGGTTTTGCTGTCTTTAGTAGATCACTACATTCCTTTGTTATTTCTGTGATAGATCTGGCATAATTGACCCCATTATCTTGACTGTGTTATGTACTGTGCAGTATAAAGAAGAGTCTTGAACCTGCATCTTACAGAAAACTACTTTGATCATGTTTAAAATGAGTTTTTTTAAATGTTGATGTTGAGACCTAAGAAATGAATTGAAGGGTTCATATATTAATCAGATACTGGAGAACTGTCTTGATTGTGCGTACAAGTATTTGTACTCATAATTAACTCACCTTACATGGTGCACTTAATACTTTAAAATAATACTAAGCCATTCAATTCATCATCAAAATTTATTTTCCGTGAAGATGTCAGTTGTTAAATATACTATAGAAAATGCAACATAGAGAATATTACATGCAGCACAGGCAGATATTAGAATTTTAATTTCTTACCTGTTTTGTATGTATATATTGCCAGTGACTGTAACCTCAAGTGGACATTTTGAACAGTTTTGAAAACTGTAGATAACATAATTTTTGTACATAGATTTGAAGAAAAATTAATCAGTGTTTGTGATTGAGTTTTACCTTTATTGCCTATATTCTGGTCAAATCTTTTTGTTTGGCTGTGATTTTCTTTTTACACTGTTTCAATGGTACTGAATGGCCCCAGCAGTGGGCTATCTGGCCCAAATTTCCTGCGTTCATCAATATAAAATCTTTAATTGCAAAAATGTGCTTCAAGACAGAAAAAAAGAAGCCTTGATAAGACAAATATAGGTAGCAAGACCCATTTATGTGATCTGCAACTGCAGTTCATGTAATATTCCATAACTGTGTTCTTAAATGTACAGCCGAGACCTTACATAAATGTTGAGGTTTTAGACAAAATATAGAAATGTGATAGTTTATTTTGGGTATCAACATTGTTTTTAAGCCTTTCATAAACTATAGTTAATCCTTTTTAAAGTAACTGTGGTGGCCCAATATTTGTTTAAAACAACAGGGGACTGAATGAGATTCAAGGGAGGAAATGCCCTAAAATGACAAATTTTAAATCGATTTGTATTTTTCATAATTATCAAACCTTTCATCTTAATATAAGGGGGAGAGCTTGCAAACCCATGAATCATCTAAGTTTCCCAAGCCTCAGAGAAAATGGCCTGGGGGTGGTAACAGCAGTTGTTCTTGTTTACTGCCTGCCTTGGATTTAGATCCCCAGTCTACTTATAGGTGTAGATCTAACGACAGTAGTGTATGTAACCCATGTTCAGTGTTTTGTTTGGTCTCCTAAGTAATGGAATAAGAGAGATAGGAAATTGGCGACACCATCTTGGGAAGGCTTTGTGCCTCCAATGGCAGCGAGCGCATCCATTCCTTGTTCTGACTGTTCGCTACCAAAATCTCTCGCTGCTGCTGCTTCTCTTGAAAATTTTCTCCCTCGCTTTCTTCTGCTGCTTCACCCTTTGATTTGGCTTTCGGGGGGAGGAGGCAGCTCTCCCCTTGTCCAGTCTTTTCAGGAGGGGATGCGCAGAAGTTGACTGAGTATTGGGAGTCTTTAGGCCTACCAGGAGTACCAACCCTTTCCGGCCTATTGTCTCACTGCATGTCCTCTCTCATCCCATCTTCAGTTTCTGACATCATCTCATCTTACAATGGTTCTCCCTGTGTCGGTCTCCAGAGTGACAGTTTCGGTGGCTTCTTGGCTGTTAATGACTCGCGCTGCTCATTTCCATCAACTTCCATCCATGTGCCTTCTACGTTTGCACCTTCCGACTCCTTCGTTCAGACTATTTTCAATAGAGTCGAAAGTAATTTATGAAGAAGTTCGATCGTACAAAAATTCCTGTAATCTGTCATGAGCCAACATAGATCCCCATCCTCATCTTTGGCTTTTCTGTCCATCCCTGTCAGACTTTGGAGTAAGAGGGACTTCATAGCCCCTTCACATAAGAGGTTACGCGAATCCTCTTCAGAGTTGTTCCTCTTCTCCTGCTGCTGTTGTGTCCATCCAGTCACACCCATGCCAAAACCATGTTTCTAAAGCTGCTACAAGTCTTGTTCCTTCTCAGATCCATTCTTCTGTCAAGGCACGAATGTGTTCCATTCTTCTGTCAAGGCTCATGTATGCGTTCCATTCTTCCATCAAGGCACGTCTTCCTTCTGCCGTGTCCAATGTTCCACACGCAGTTCCTGACTCCTGTGCTGCAGTACTTACGGACAGAGATACTTCCTCTAGGATCCCCAAATCTACAGATTGGATTTCTCTTCCTGTTCAAGGTGTGAGCGCTCCTCAAGTCCGTAGGAAGGACAACAAGGCCCCAGTGTAGAAGCTGAAAGTGCAGAATCCCTCTCAGGACTGAGACAGTTCTTGCTTGAGTGTTTTTTTAATACAAAAGTAGTTGGCATTCTGAATAAGGATTAATGCGAATGGATGGAAAGAACCGTAGGAATCTGTTTACAGTACTGCAATATAGGATTTTTTTTAACCATTTCACTGTCTGACATGACTGGATAGAGAAATTTTAGTGTTTGCAGAAATGAGCCTGTATGCTTTTTTCTATCAAAAGAAAAGCTTATGAGGAGAATTGCTATTTAATACTCAATGATGATGTATTGAACCCAAAAACATGGCAAGTTGATGTAGCATTTAAGGCTTTGCAGAAATAATTGTCCAAGGGTACTGAAAATTGTCATAAACTCGATAAATGATTTTACAATGGAAGCTATGGTAAGTTTCAAGTGGAAGCTGGGAGGGAAGTGTAATTTTTGAACTCAGTATTATTGTTATGTATAAAATATGATCTTGCAAGAGAGGCACAAGAAGGGGGTGATAACTAATTTGGTGGTGGAAGGGTACGCAGAAACATTTGTTGCCATCAGGGCATGGCTGGAGTGTAAAGTTAAGAGTTGGAAAAAAAAAGTGGTATGGGAGAAGTGGAAAGAGTAAGGTATTCTATTAAAACAAAAAAATATATGAGGCATGTAAAAGACCTTTACTATTCTTATCTAGCATATTCATTACCTAGTAGTTTAACCAGATCACTGAACTAAATAAATTTAACTCGTACAGCTGGCCACCTCTGGCAGCAAACATAAGAACCTATATAAAAAATTATTATACAAGGAAGTTTCAAAGATATGGTAGAAGTCCAGTGGAAATAACTTACTTCATATTTACCTTCATAATGAAAACAAATTATTATGACCATCATTAATGATTGCAAGTCAAATAATCCAATTTCTTGCTTAGATATGTGGTTACCTCCACCAACACCTTTTGTACTTTCTGAATTCCTGCTTGATCTGTTGTTTATCAAAATTTTCATAGTGATCTTCCAAGTACACAACTTCAAAATAAACCTCATCCACATTCCATCTTAAGTACTTATGTCTCTGCTGCATAGGTAAAACAGGCCTCATACACATCTTTGACTGCTAATTGGATACTACTATTGACCAGTAGCCGTTGCTCATCCTGAAATAGCGTAGCTCCTGAGAAAAGAATCCAAGCTACCCAGATGCAAAACAGTCCAAGGTACAGTCATGTAAGGGATCCCCTCTTCTCTTCTATTCAGAATAACCATGAGGAAATTAACAAAGAATAAGGACTAACAATAACAATAATTTGTCTGACAAAAAGGTGACTTGCCTAAAAATGTTAAGATAAATGCATGGTAACTGCTTTGTCCTGGCAATACAGTAATCCGTAGCTCATCTGCACTCAAGCTATCCATTTACAAACCGATCAAACACGAGAGATCCCCAAACTCTTGCAATTTCTCTGCCACTCAGGAGGGCAGGGACCATTCCCTCCCTGCAACTTGAACCAGACAACTAAGTTGTCAGGAAATACTGAACATCAGGCTTCTTTAAGAAATCAGCTGAGGTAGACATTGCCAACCTGACAAGTTTGGCAAGACACACCTTTGAACCCAAGGTAGCACAGATTATGAAAGAATCCTGGGATACAATGCTCCCTGATCCCCTATGACCTCCACCCTAATCTTGGGATAGAATTGTAAAGACCAACATTGATCAGTTCTAGAATGAGAGGCAACTCACATGCTTAACTTACCTTAAGAAAAGTTTGCCTCACTGTTCGGGCCTCTGGAATACCGGGAAAGGACAGTGCTCCTCCTCTTGACCCCCATAACCTCCCAAATGCTGCCTTCTCACTGATGAGATGCGTAACATGAGCTGTAGACACTTCAATCACACAACAGAAGGATGTATGATTTGAATTGGAGGTTAATATATAGCTTTGATAAATGAGTGCATATATTTTCTAAAGGAAATGGGTTGGCGCAACTGGAATATTTCCTACACAATAAAGCATATTATGATTAATGATAATGTAGAGATTAGTTGTTCACCAAAGAAACTTCATAACTCTACCAGGATGGAACATTTATACTGCATACTTTTCCCACTTGCAACCCATAATCCTACTTCCTACAGTGTGTTACCTTACATTTCCTAAGGTTGCAACTGCTCACTCCATTGATAATATACTTTGAATATTGTATCTGAAGGCCTCTTCACTGTATGTACAATGTCAATAATTCTTCCTTGACTACTGTTTACAAAGCAGGTCCCAATTCCTACATACACTGTACAGAAACTGCAAACTCCACTCATCCATTACGAGCAGTCTTTCAATTCACTCGCTTATACTGTCTCTCTCTCTCTCTCTCTTTGTGTGTGTGTGTGATGAGAGAGAGAGAGAGAGAGAGAGAGAGAATTTACTGCTGCCCTACATTTTTCCTGAAATAAGTAAACGCCATAATTTAATGTTTATCTGTCTTACAGTTATTCTCTCTATTCAAAGACAAAAAATCATCATAATCCTACAATTTCTATCAGCTCAAAATTAATTTTATCATTCATTAAGTACTAATCAAATACAAACTACTGTGACCCAAGGATTTTTTAAAATTTTAAAGTATTAACAATCTTTCTGTTTGTGAGCTGTAGTGAAATCAAACCACCAAACATAACAGTACAAAACTAATTAGTGAAATTACTTATTACCCTAAGGCCCTTGAAAAACCTCTTAACAGCACATACATCACATATCAACCATGGCCCTCATTATCACTGCAACACAAATATTCTTTAAGTTCAGGAAACTACAGTTTGTAACTCTGCAAGATTAAAGTTATAGGAAAAACATTGTATGAAATTCCAAAATAATTAAAATATCTTTTCAATACGCACATTGTTAAAATGACAAATTTTTAATCAATTTGTATTTTTCATAGCTAACAAATCTTAGGTTTTAAAGACAATCAAAGATTGTAAAGCAAGGAATCTGTGGCATCTGGCAACTCGTGCATATACAAAGTGGATATTGGTCACTGACCAGGCTTGGACTCTCGTGATGCACCAGTCTTTCTTCAACCGCCTTGGAGAGTCATCTTTTGCTTTGCTCTCCTCCCCCCAAGCCAGTTTTTTTTTATATCTACGCCTGTGTTTTGATTCATATTTTTTTAGCCCATTAGTTCCGTAGAGGTCAACGTTTTTAGACGGCCTTCCTTGATTCCTGTGCTGACCTTCCACTGGGACAGATGCGAATTGCAGTAGACTAGTGCCTTTTCCTCTGCTTTGTCATCGATTGTGTTATGAGTATGCTGGTCCTTCTCCCAAGAGGATATTGTCCCTTCAGGGATAGAGGACCCAGCTCCTTTTTGTTCTTTAGCATTTTACTTTTTTTATATTGAAGATAATTTGAAAAGGCACCGCAAATTGTCTCCAAAGGAAAGGCATCTGTAATTTACAGATTTCCTAAAATAAGGGTCCTCAAAAAGCTGAAAAATACTGAAATAAAGAAAACTGAATGATTTAAGAGGGTTTGCTAAAAATTACCATTTTTAGGTTACAGCAAATCCCACAGCTTACAACCAGAGGATCTGCAATGGGCAGTTCCACAAATTATACTGAAAACATGCATTACTTGCTGGTATAAGAAAACAAAGCAAAAATTACAAAGTTTCAAAGCTGTAATATTACTTACAGAAAATGTACAGTCTTTATATCACAACATTTCAAAGTATGAACAGTAGCAATATGTTTAAACTGTCCCAGTATATGATGCAAC
Source organism: Macrobrachium nipponense (assembly GCF_015104395.2). Lineage (NCBI taxonomy): Eukaryota > Metazoa > Arthropoda > Malacostraca > Decapoda > Palaemonidae > Macrobrachium > Macrobrachium nipponense. Next base: position 1,110,204 of record NC_061105.1, on the reverse strand, counting down.
TAAAGCATTTGTTCAAAGCTTAAATCTCCTAAATTTATTTTTATAATTAAGAGATTTCACCAGACCAAATACCTTAGAAACCTGCAATACTGGTAACAGGTCTCTTTTTCAACAGGTTTAATTTTAAAGTGAGTCAATTTCAGTTATCTAAAACAAAGACCTTAAGCAATGATGCCCTCAATCTCAACCACATTCTTTACATTTATTTCAGATACAATATTTAATGGTAAAATGTGACAATCTTCAACAAAACTATTTTAAGCTAACAAAAATCAAGAAAACTAACAAAAATGAAAGCACTTAATAACAATAAAAGTTATATTTTGATTACAGAGTAAAATACACAAGACAACAAAAACATGAAATGTTACATTTCACAATATCCAATTTCACGTTTAATAAAATCTAAACCAAGAATCAACTTCTTGTCATTGGTGATGACAAACACAAAAAGATTGGAAATACTGAAGCTATACATGTTCCATAAGAGATTTTTGAAGATCAACAGTTCTGTGGGTGAGGGTGAGAAAATTTAACAATCATTGGAAGAAGTGACTACAAGAAATTATATATATGTACACAGCATCGAGTTTCATCACCAACAGATGTGGGATAATGCTGCTGTAATCATACAGCGATCGAGCAACATTTAACCGCAGCGGTATTTTTAGCCCATAACCAACAGTCATTTTGTATCACAATTGAAATATGTATCCGAAATAAAAAGCAGCTCTAAAAATAGCTTTGTACAGAGTTCATTTGATATTCTATACATCCTTATTCATTCTTCATTCCTTACATTACAGTACCATCTAGACAACCACATCAATCTTTCCACATCTACTGTTTACTTATATACAGTGTTCTATACCATATGCCTTGGTCTATTGACAACTTTAAAATCCATATTACTTCAGTTACTGTGCGGGTGAGAATGAATTAGGGACGAGAACCCTCGCATGCATTTCATCTATGAGTGGCACTGTGTAAGCCACAACTTCATCCCAACCTGGGTGACGCCATGCGTTTTCTCTGGCTTCTTTCCTTCCTTCAAATGAATCATAACCTATAAAAGATATGAATTCATTAGTTAAAAGATCTTTTCACAAATGGACATTTTAAAGTATCTTCAAGTGAATTGTAAGTGACTCAAGTTCTTCACTCATTTACTCAAAATAACACTTCTCTGTACAAAGAACAGGGAGGAAATTACAAGTAATCCCTTTGCAATGATTAACTTAAAACTGACTGGAAAGTTAAAACAGTAGACATAGAAAAGTAAAAAAAAAAAAAAAAAAAAAACTAAGTATTATAATTCTAGATGACACAAATTGATTGAGTTTTTAGCTCTTCACCTTCCCCCATTTCTTTGCATTGTAATTACCAATAGCACTGCCGTATTACTTTTAATTAGGTCATTTAAACAGCTAAGAAATGTTCTTATGACAGCTTTTGTGCTTCAGGAAGGAGAGGACCCACTCTAAAATGGGATATAGATATAGTACCTTTCTTTAGCCCAACCTTGATACTGTACTATATACACTCAAATTGCACAAATTACTTGGAGCAGAATACCCATGCAATCACGATTTTAAAAGCTGTATAATGTTCTTCAGGTATGATAATCTTACCTATTCAGAATAGTTATGTACTTCACTCAGCCAGAGGATGTAAAGAAATTGGTAAAGGGTGCAAGTTAATGAGTACTGGTCCATAACTATTACCACTGATAATGTATTATCAAAGAAGCTGGTAGAGAGGACAATTTCTGATCTGATTAAGTTAGTAAAATGGGATTAAGATAAGACGGATGACTAGGCTGCCACCAAAGAACCAACTAAAAAGAACCAACAATCTCTGCTCGAGTTGGAATTGGAATATGAAGTTTAAGCTACCTTTTTCATATTACTTTTTTACTTCATTTCTCAGATTTAATGTATTTATTTTTTGGATAATTTCTATTTACCTTCAAAAAATATTTCAGTTTCTGCTTCTCTCTGGGCTTCTTAAACATTGTGTTTACCACCTTAAATCCTTTGTGTCCCCTTCACAAACTGAAAACTATATATCTGCTCCAAGCCTCTCAAGGTCTCCTATTTTATACTTGTTGATTGTGGGACTTTTGCCATCACATCAGGTAACCTTCCCTCATATTCAAGATATTCTAAACTTAACTTGTGGTGCACATACTGACATGTTTACATTCTTTGTAATACCACATCAATCTTTATTATCTTTTTATTAAGGGTTAACTGAATTCATTTAACCTACCTGATTCACATTGGTAATTGTATCTTGGACTGGCAAGCCAACTCCATACGTTCTAGTCTTTCCAACATTCTGATAAGAACTGAGTCTGCACCTGTCCCCAAGTTTCATTATCAAAGCTCTCAAAAATAGAAAAAAAAACCTATGGAGTACTTAAGCTTTTCCTTTATAGACAGATCTATAGTTCAACAATCACTGAAATATCATTCTTGGGTCTGAATTTAAGAAAAAGCATCCAAAGAAATTCATCTTTTAAACAAAATAACTACAAGTGATAGTTTATTTACTTCATATAAATGGAAATTAAGAGTTACACCCTCATTAGATGTTGTACTCTACCATTTTTCATGAGCTTCTTTCATCAGGAAAATTACAGAAGTACTGTCTTGAAAGTCTGACTTACCTACAGCTTATACCAATTATTTCTGCAAGTTAATTTTGTTCATAAATTCCTTAAACTCCTGAATGTGTATACAGCACACACATCCCATGGAAAAATGATCCCCACCCCCAGTATGCCAGGAATGGAAATTAGGTATTTTCTACAAGAACTATGACTATTCCAAATAAGGCCCCCCTTCCATGCTAATATGCCAGAAAAAAATTGGTTCAGAAAAATTTATTCTGTTTGGTAAGACCACTCAGTGTACATTTTCAAACAGAATAAAAGCTGAAAAACCCACCACTAAAATTATATCAGCTGATGTGATTCTATTATCGTTAAGAATTTAATGAAGCCAGAGTCAAGCTGAAAAAGGGTGACCACAAAGATCAGTCTTAAAAGATTATTAGTTGGGGAATCTATAAGATGCTTGACTTGGTGGGAAAAAAGCCAAATAAACTCATGAAATACATAAAATAAAGGAACTTATCTGGCGACTAAGACCTTGCAGCAAGCCACACATGGCAGGCCATAAGTAGTTAACCCGACAAAAGATTTTCTAAGGTAACTAACCCTTCCAAATCAAATGATTATCTTTTGTTCAATCATACATGTATGTTGTACAACAGAGAGGTTGTAAAGCCTTGAAACAACTAGCCATCAGTGACTTGTAGCTCACAATCTCCCTGTAGTACAAGCCTGAAATGAATTAATGATCTCTTTCTAAGATGAAATGCATATTTGAAAAATCTTTGTACAAAAAAGTGTTTTAGCTTATATGTAAAGACTTTAAAAATTAGTGACAGTTAAAAATTAGTACTTCAGTTTTCATAATACTGTATACAAAAAATACCCTTCATATATGTCTTAACTAAAGACATACTTTCTAATGTGGATAACAAAGGTTCTTTTGAAAACACTTGAATTTAACTTACAAAATTTTTAAAGACAGAGACAAGAACAGCCATGCATATAAAGGAAGCAAAAATTGCAATAAAAAGAGCATGCAAGAACACCAAACTCAGAAAGATGAACCTTTCTACATGCTAAATTCTGCCACTGATTCATCCAAACAAGAAGAAGCATGAAAATAAAGAATGCAGCGTACCGTAAAACACTACTATGAATGTAATAATTTTGCATTAAAGTGATAAAAATGTCTTTCCATGACACCACTGAGGTTTACTTTATATCATATAAAAAACATATGTCCTCTTTTGATACGTCAACATTTCAAGTTAATGCACTCTGAACCATAAAAAAGGTACTTCTGTTGCACCACATTGCTCAGGGAGATAATTTTACTTGAATACTACACTGGTGACCAATGTTCAACAAATATACAAGACAAATAAACCTTAAAGAAGTTGAGGTCTGAGCATACACCAGTTTATGGGAGACAATAATGAATTGTAAATAGATAGCCATTAAAGGCATCTTAATAACCGGCATTGTTTCTCTCACAGTCTTCAACAAAGGAGAATGGCAAATGTAAGAATAATCAAAAGATGAAAAAGTAACGATGTTCCTTTTCTCGTATTCAAAATATCTCTACTATTAGTTATTGTTCCAACATGAATACATTATAGAAAACTTTAGCTGCAGTAACTTGCTAAATACAGAAATACAGAGGACCTGCTCATGCCTAGCCCATGCTCTGCCCTCCCACAAGGTGTCATACTTCCTTCCCTATCTCAACAGCAAAACAGTAAGAAGGGATCTAGGCACTAGGTATTGTGATCAGTGGATTGATTGTAACACACCAGGTTGATCTGCAGCCCTATGATCGACATAATACCAGAAGGATGAAACTCCTCCCTGAAGGAAGCAGTGACCAACAACTTGTCCACATAACACACTTATGACCAGCATTCTCTGAATACATGGATCGAGTCGTGCAGGTCAATTACCTGTGTGTCTATGTTTGTGACAAGCTTGCAGACGAGAACAGACTTCAATTGTGCTCTTATTGGTTTGAAGAATGTAATAATTCAACAACTAAGGGAACATAGACAAGTACTACCATATCTAATATTTTTCTACTGCTCTACCTACAGTGAAACATATGGAGTAAGAATTAACTATAAACCATTTAACAACTGCCAGGAAATGAAATTCCAAATCATACTTGACATACAACAATGACAAAAACCATCAAAAAGGGTAATGAAAAAATATAACTATTAACTGCTAAATTTCTCTAAAAAAAAAAAAACTGATATAGCAACAAAACAGAATGAAGATGGGAGAGAAGGGTTTGGACATACCCTGGGAAATGAACCATTTTCATATACTACTGGTTAAAATGAAAACAACAGTAGGTTTGAAGAGTCTCAGACTTTAAGAAAATAAAATACATTATCAAATATAAGATCAGTAGACATTAATGCTGGCTCAAACTGGGAAGCCAACAAGTAACTTTACAAAGTAACAGTTATTATGTTAACTTACTCTATGTTTATTCCTCCTTTACTATAAATTCCAACCCCCCCCCCTCCCCCCAACCCAAATACTTCCTTATGCTAATGGCATACTATAGAGAGCATTGAAGGTTCTTCACAGTGACCTTTTGTCTCCCACCCCACCAACTGGTTTCTGTCTATTTCTTGTCATCCAATCCATTTGTTTTTTTTTCATACTCAACTGTCCAACTTCTTTACCTTGCTCCAGTTCTCAGTTCTCATTTAAGAACAAATCCTTTGAGCAAGCCATTTGAAGGTTTCATAATATGACTAGTTTGTGATAATTATAAACCAAAAATTTTATTTTTTCTGTTAAAACTCATCAAGACAGCAATCTGAAAGTGCAAATAGAAGCATGACACTGTCCTAACATCAGAAGTCTGTCGGACTGCAGGCCAGTTTTATACTTCAACTCCAATGTAAAATCTAATCTGTGCTATTTCATGACCTCTTTTCATATTACACTGGACTGTAAAACCAGTTGATACAGTGCTTTACTTGAGTATTATCAGCAACTAATACAATATACTATGTCGTGAATATATGATGGGGAAGAGCTTAAAAAATCTTAACACATTCATATACCCAATCTTACTTTGTCTTCCAAAACAGTGTGTATAGATCTAAGATGGCTAACAATGAAATCTTGTTTGAAGGAACCCTGCAAGTAAGAGTATTTCATACTACTGCCTTCATCAAAAAGGGGATCCTATACTTAGGTCTTTATTTTTTTTTGCATATTGTTGAATTTAGTAGGATTAGTACTCCTGCTTTTAGAAGACGTTGCATACTCGATTAAAGCCTCTTACATTTCCCTTAGGATAATACTATGATCATTCTAAGTTCATTAGAAAAAGTGTCCCTTTTTAAACCTCATGTACGAAGTATATAGATGTCAAAGATTTTTCTATTCAATTCTCACTGAATTTTTAAGTCTGGTACCTATATAAATTGGCTAAAAAGTTCCTAGTATTGGTTAGTAACAAAAATATGTTTGAATGGATTACTTAGATTTTATGCTTACAATTAGCAACAAACTGCTGGAAATGTTAAATATGGCTTTAACAAAGTTACAATGTCTGAACTGAAATTCTCAACCTACTCAAGATATCTAAAAGAATCCTTCAATTTGGTATAAAAAGTCATCAATACATCAGTGTACCTAGAAATTAAAAGACAGTGGTACTTGATATTTGACTAGTCATCTAGAGAAGACACCATTGAGCTGACAATGGGCTGGGTTAAATGCAAGCAAAAAATTAAGCATTATCTTAGCCAGATCTTACGTTGCTTTGACTTGTACAATGCAGCATGCATTGCTAAAGCATTCAAGCAAGCTGCAACTTCACAGTATTGTCAATATGTATATATTTGTAACACAAAAATGTAAATAAAAAGCATAACTTAATATTAAAATTGGCAGAATGGCAATGGCTTTCTAGACGTTACTTGCATGGTACTGATGTTTGCTACTCTTGTCTTATAAGACTCATATCTACTGATATATGCTAAGGCACTGACATTTTTTGGTAACTTTTAATTGATACTGCACTTGATACACAAATTTAAATCGTATGGGTATATTAACACTATACAGAATCCTAACATAGGATCTAAGACTCATTGTATCTACTAACCTAAGATTACCTTAAACTGAATTTAGTAGAAAAAAAAATTTGAATTAATGTATTTCTTTAGAAGCAAAATTAAATGTACAGGCAAAAAACCTGATGGGGTAAAAATAGAAAACAGAACTGCTTTGAAAACAGGTTTAGTTTCATACTGCAAACCAAGTCGAGATATTTTCCATGAAAAAATTAAGATTTATAACTTTCTTACATATGAGTAAATTATCTTGTTTTTTTGACAGAAATGCTGTAATAATCTTTCTCACTTTGCTTAAATGAAATTCACTTTGCTTAAATTGAACTAAGCTGAAAACTATGGTATACTGTATTCAATAAGGAAATCGCTGTCTTGGAGCACTTACTATGTCTTACAATATAAAAATGTTCAAATTAGTCATATAAACTATAAAAAAAAAATTGCATTTGAACAACAGGTAGAGGCATTACAGGGATGAAAATGTAGCAAAAACTTAATAAAAATAATTATGATTTGAGTAACAACCACATTTTTACTCAAATTATAATTTTGTCATTAAGTTTCTGGCTACGCTTTCTTTGCTATAATGCCTCCATCTGTTGTCAAAATGTAATTGACAGTTTACATGATCAATCTGAACATTTGGATTTGAATAGATAATCCAGAATCGTGGTGACCCAGTTCTTAGTAAAAACTGAATTGTGACAGATTCTAAAAGGGTAATAAATTGTACAGGTCTCTTCGAAAAAGGTGACTTAGAAATTGCATGAAGATCAGGTTTGCAAGTGCACAGGTACTGAACATTCTTGAGATTGTAAAGTAGTTTCAATAAAATTCTTCAACACATGAACTATATAACTGTTTATTTGGTCTTACTTACTTCTTTACTATCCATAAATATGTTGTACAGTAATTGTAAATAAAGTACTTATTGAAAAAATTTACTTTTATTAAAATAAAAAAATCATTCTTCTAATCACGATCCGAAGAATTATTCATCTCTCCTCTTTTGTAGTTATAAATCTTCATGTGCACTATGCTAGAGCAAAATAATTCCATCTTAAATAAAAATAAGCTTGCCTACTTCTCTTGAAAACTGAAGTGAAGATTTACTGAATATATGAAATAAGATTCTATTGGGGGTAATGCATCAAGTGTGTTACACAGTCACTTTCCAAACTTCAAATTTCAGGGATGAAAGCCGACACAAACCCTCTTTCAAAATATCTAAACAAGAAAGTTCAACAATTTTGTTATTAAAAGAGCCTTTCCATTCAAACTTTAATACTATACAGTTTGAAAAAATCTCACCTCCCATAATTAAAAAAATGAATGTTGATTCTCCAGTAAATTACTCAACACATTTTCTTTAGAAGCTTTCCAATTTCACCTTACATATAAAATAACTCAACATCTTTAAATGACGGACTATGCAGTGGTATGGGTAATGCGTGAAACTGCTCTCCCATGCAGCATGCTATTCAACAAATTTAAATTTCTACATCTTTACTGTTCATTCAACTGAAATTTAAAGTTAATAAAAAAAATTCCATGTCTTAATTGCTCATGTTTTAAAATCACACACTACTGCTCCAGGTCAGTTTCTATGTTTAAATTTTTCTCTCTAAGTTACCATAATGTAGTTTATCAATCCTGCCTCCAGTCCAAAACTGAGTTAGACTGCACTGTATATTAAAAAAAAATACATACTTTAATTTGCTACTAGGAACTATGCACTGTAAACAGAACCATAAATTGATAACTTTTCAATTCTGGTCAACATAACTTAATTTCTTATTCCTATATATTACTCTTAAAACGTGTATAAGGTTCCTTACCAATTTTCTTTCAGCAAAGCCACTGACAACAGTGACGTATGGCTAACAAATATGTGCATACCAACTTACTCGAGGTGGTCACGGGGATAAGGTATGTTAATTGGCTGGCCTACTTCGTAGGGCTGAAGGAGTTGGGCAAGAGGATACGAGAGTAGTATTCCTCTATTAGGGGCACAGTGTAGGCAACAACCTCGTCCCAACCAGGTTTACGCCACGCAGACTCTCGGTTCTCCTTACGGTCCGCCATACTCTTGTAGCCTGGACATAGGAGCAGTCCCACATTGCAAAATTAGAGCTTAGGCATGCATAATAAGAAGATATCTTATGCATCAAGGAGAAACCCCCATAAAAAGGAGAAAACAGCACAAAGAACAAAAATGTTAAGAAAAGGGATTGACAAAAAACAAAATAGTCACAATACTAGGCAATGGAAATATACCTCAGTGCAGCACAAAACTTCTACTTAAATTCTTTGAAAATGCCTTGCCTTGTATAGTACCATTTAGCTGAACATTCTTGTTCCTAAATAATGTCAGTTCTGAACAAGGGACAAACCACTGGTTGCCAGTTACATAAGTCATTAAGAAGGTACATATTTACAATATTTACAGTACTGAGATAAGGTATATTTCTGCTAAACTACTACAAATTAAGAGGCCTTCAGCAATTATGGTTTTTGCATTCAGCCTTTACACAGATATGATTAAAAAACTAAAAACTGTGAAATGTCAAAGGCACAAATACAAGAATTTTGAGGAGACACTCTTCTCTTGAAAGCATTATAAGACTAGGTGAAGTATACTATAAAAAGAGCCCTAGTAAAAGACACCCTCTCAAAATAGTAAAAAAACCGATTTCATCATTCCTTAGAACAAAAGCACTGACACATACCATGTAAAAACCTCCTTATCTTAGTAAATAAAAATAAATAAAATATGAGCAAATATGAGTTAGATCACTTAAGCTAAGTTTTAAATGTAAAATTTCAACAGGCAATCTACCACTGTAGTTAAGGGTAGGACTAGTAAAAGTAAGAATCTTTCTCAAAAGCATGCACAGTTCTAATGGGGTCATGCAATGGACCCACCTTCTATCCCACATTATGGCCTAAATCCATCAATTGGATTTGCATTGTAATTCCTTAGAAAACCTTGACAACTTTACCAACACTGAATGCAAATCAGCTATGTGGACATTTTTGAGCCCAATGTAGTTAACATTTTCAATCAATGTTACTTGATACATTCCACATTACTTAAGATTGTTGCTACATATAACTAACCTAATATCATGGAGCTACCCAAAAGATACAAGATTCATAACCCTCCCGACAATTTAAATAATGAATATTTCTCTCCTGTACTTGATGAAAAAAAAAGACTATTTCCCTCTTTTTAGACTAGAAAAATAAATCACCTAGTGTTAATAACCATGTACCTTCAACTACAGCAAGTGATTCTTACAATATGTACTAAAGAAAGTTTCAGTTTCAGAAAATGTTTTGAGTTTTAGTATTGGAAATGTTTTTAAACTTAACAGAATCCCAAGTCTGTCATCCCACCCTATGCTTGCAAAATGAATCTTTAAGAACACACAGTGCAGAATAAAGATACACACTTTCAAACCCATTTTAAAATACATAATTGTTACCTAAACACAACAAACCTATCCAGCACTTGTAATCTTGATTAAAGAAAATAAATAACAGTGGCACTTCCACTTAATGATCTCAAATAAGCAGATTTTGATACTCAGTGGACTTGCCTAGGTCCAATAACAAAATATTCTATACTTACCGGAGAAATCCAGTAAGTATGACAGGGCTATCGAACAAGGTGATCAACTGTGCCCAAGCAAACAATCTCTATTCCTTAGTGGACAACCCACTAGCACGCAAGAGGTATTGGGGAGTGAACAAATGAGCGAATGCATGCAATCAAGGCTTTCCAGTTCCTTCTTGTGAGGATGGATAGTGAGTGAACAACTGAAAGCTCATGTTAACCACAGCTTACCTAGCTGTGCCTGTGAGGGCAGATGGTGCAACCAATGCCTTCGTCTTTGTGTAACAAGACACAATATCCAGTTACTGTGGGACCACCCCATTCTCATTATTTTTACTGATATTACTTAATGTTGCACAGGGTATTCACACTGTAGTGTTAGGATAAACTTCACACTTCCAAAGTGTTTGTTTGCCTTTTGTTCTCTCTACCACTGTCAAATTTTTTCCTTAAAAAAATTGGGGTTGCTTTTGTTCAAAAACAAATATAGTTTTCATTTTCTATACTGTATGGGTTTTGCATCCAGTATTTTACACATCATGTAAGCTAGACAGGTAAAGGTATATAAAACATTTTTTTTTTAAATAATTTACTTTGCAAATGTATCTGAATTTGAATGTCAAAATTTTAAATAACAAAATAATAGTTAGGATAGCCTCTCAAGTCAATTTTATGGAACTGCACTACACTATAAGCTGTGCGAGCTGACCCCTTAACACCTTATTGTCTACGTTATATGGTGTCTTCATTACAAAGGAGAATTTGCATCTATTTTGGTTATGCAAAGGATGAAACAACCAAGTTTTTATAAAGACACACGCTACTACTCCTGAAGGGCAAAACCATCCCAAGTATAGGCACAGATCCAAAACTCCTTTGTCCACAGCATCCTATCACTTCTCTTCCGCAGTTCCTCCAGGTATGTGCACTTCTTCAGGCTTTTCTTTTTCTTTTTGAACTTTCAAAATAGGCAGTTCTAAGCATTTTTAGAGGAGTTTTAAGTATTTGAGGATTTTAGCTTTTTGCAATAAGGCGGGTGGGGGGTCGTGGTACACATCCCCTGCAACAATCAGGGTCGACTGTATCCTCAGCAAAATGACACAGACAAGGAAGCAAAAACCTAGTAGTCGAATGACTGACCTCTGGAACTTGTTCATTGTGATCTTGTGGTTCTACTGATTCAGCATCATGAAAAAGTCTTAGATATAAAATTACTTTAGTTGATAACAACTTTGGTACTTTCAAACTATCTACTAAAAGCCAAGAATGATGTACCCAAAATTCTCAAAAACATTTTTGGCAGATATTGTATTGTTTGGAAACGTACAATGATGTCTGTCTGTATCAACAATAAAATTAAAATGGAGTACAGCCAGTTCCTCGTTTAAGACAGGGATTCCATTTCTAAATCGCATTGTCAACCAAAAATCACTGTAAACCAGAACATCGTCAAAAATCCTAAGAAAACCTTACTTATAATGCTTTGGGTGTACTGAAAACGATGTAAACTGCATTTTTACTGAGTTTTTCATAAATAAAACCTCCAAATTTTGATTATTCTGCCATTTTGGAGCCATATTTCTTCCGTCAGATTGGCATTGCAAGCGTCGTTAATGGTACATTCATTGTAAAACTGGGAAATAATTTCTGAAGAATATATTTGAAAAGCATCGTAACCTCGGAACGTCATAAGCCAGACCCATATTAAACCAAGGATTGTCTGTACTCAACATCTTCCCCTCAAATCAGTACACCTGAGAGGTCACATCGCACTTTTCTCTAAATGGGATGCTGCCTACTTATTGAAACAAACCTTCCTATGAGTATGTGGCTATGTGCAACCAAAATGGCTGTACACATTCGAAATAGATGTGTCAACTCACTTACGACTGACGCCTATATAAGCTTCAATAGGCAGGCATCCAAAACTCAGTAAACTTAAAATATTTGGTAAAAAGTGTTTTAAAAGTAGCCAAAACACTAAGATACTTGATATAAGATGTACTAAAAGGTATATTTGTGGGATACGATTAAGAAACTCTTGCGTTATTGATTTACTTTCCGGCAAATTGCATTGTGAAATGAGTAAGATGTGCTCAGTTTATGTGACATTCCTGATCTTAACATTCACACACCGCAAATTGTCAACCCTGTCAGTGGAAACCAAGACACCACTGGCATGAAGCCAGAAATTCTAACATACCAGAACCTACTGCTTGTGAAGATCTGAATCTAATGTGTCACAGTTTTCAGAAGCAGAAGTCCTACACCTACTAATGACAGATGGTACACAGCATGTAACATAAATAAGCCTCAATATTTAGATTATGATGTAGTGTCACACATGAATCATTCATTCATCACAGTTAAAAACCATCACAATCTGAATCTGATGTGTCACAAATTACAGATGTAGAACCCATTTTTCCTGAACCTATTGATGACAGAAAGTACCCACCTCATGACAGAAAGAAGATTAAGTTAGTAATGAGTACCCACCTCATGACAGAAAGAAGATTAAGTTAGTAATGGCACACAAGACACTCATTCATCACTGTTACAAATCTCTCAAAGTTGCTGTAATCTTAAAACGAAAATAATTATGAATCTTGTGAAGCAAACCTCTGAAACAATTAGTTGTGAGCACAGCATGTACTGTTCACTGCCTTATGTACCCATATATTCATTATACAGTTTGAAGTGCATTTGTGAGGCATGCATTTAATTATGAACTGATTATGTGTATACAGTGGACCCCCGTATTCGCAGATTTCTCTCGGGAACGTTTCCCCACATTATTCGCAGAAAATTCGTATTCGCGGTATTTCTCTATGAGAAATATCCACAAATTCCTGGTTTTTTATCAATTTCATCATAAAATGCACTTTTTGGGATAAAACTATTAAAAAAATCAAGTATAAACATTTTTATTGGTTTTTTCTTTAGTTTTAACTACCAAATTAGGCTGTTTTTAGCGTTTTTATAGGGGTTCCAACTATTCGTGGGTTCTAAACTATTCACCGGGGGGGGGGGGGATGGGTGATCTTGGTAATGTATCCCCACGAATACAGGGGGACCACTGTATTACTTAATTAGCAATCACTTCTTCCATTATGTAACATATCTGATGTAGTCCAAAAATAAATTAGTGTACAACCAATTACATCTTTAAAGGAACAGTCTAATTCATTTTTAAATTATGAGTAACTCCCCAACCTGAAATATTTTTCATGCTGTAGACTTGATTATTAAATTATATTAACTGTTTAAGAAATGTGACAAATAAAGATATCCACCTCAGCATTGATATGCAGTTCTTGCTATCCTAACTGAAATATTATTCTCTTATTGGTAGTCAAGATACCTATTGTTGCTAAGATGTGATAAAAATGGGCTGAAATGACTGTTAAGTAATGTGAAATGTACACAAAGACTGATCAGTTTTTGTCAATATACAGTGTGTGAATTTGTTATTCAAATTACTTTAAATACTATCTTAGGCAACATTAAAGTTACTGAAACATCTATACACACACACACACACACACACACAAAAGGGGCCTAATCTATTTAGCTTGTTACCTTATGCTTGATGTTTCCTTTACAAACAATTAATTTACTAATACAGGTTCAAAGAGTAGAGTACCTGTGGTGTTACTCCAGCTTTTCCTTGTAGTTATTTAAAAGGAAAAAACAAAACAAGACACACTGGAATTGGTGACATAAAAGCATCTGTTAACTTTCAAATCCTGCGCCAAAGGCCAGGTGAGTGGTAGAGCAGACCATAAAAAGAGACTTCACAAAATCACAAAAAAACGCTCACAAAAATGGGGGACTTCGTAACAGTCAATAACTGCAGCAAAAAGCATGGCAAGCCTAATATTCTTAGCAACTCTTGTATTTTAAAAGAAAAGTTTATTCAAATGGAGGAACACAAAACTTTTATTTCAGTAATACCGTACGTATACAGAATATCTTCAATAACCGAGTAAAACAAGGACAATTTTATTCTTGTCTATCAACTGCCAAACTGTTTAATCTTAAGTCAGTAACGCAAAACATAAAAGGCTAAAACAGAGTTGGTATGCTTCACTTAATATAAAAGCATGCTCTAATGAAACTAACTGGCAATGACAATAAAGAAAAGCAAAATCTAAGATTAAACATGTTGATCTACTGCACAGATTTCAGCAATTAATGCATTTTTAGAATACAGTACCCAAAGATGTCATTGCACTTGTTCCAAACATCTAATGTGTGTGCATGCTAACACTAAACTTGATAAAGGCATAGCAAAATAAATTAAAAAAGCTGTGAAAAACATGAAACTAGAAAAAAACTTACACCAGATGTGATGAACATTGTACAGTCGACCCACTTGAGAGAAGAATCCACCAAAAGCTTCATTATTTGCTTGGCGGAAATGAATGGCCCTTGCCCAGTTGTTGCCCCATTCAATCATTGTACCTGGCTGTAAAGCAGGCGTAATAATACTAATGGTTGAAGATAACAGTGTTCCATACAAAAAGTAGTTTACTAATTTTTTTAACAGATTTGTCGATATAACCATGAAATGTGGGGGCAAACAATCACACAAGGTATCATTGCAATAGCCTCTTATTCTTCCAAATTTAGTAATCAACACGGATAATTCCTAGCACAAACAAATAAGAACTGAGTTTGCCAATTAGGGTAGAGAGAACTCCTGAAATAGATGATACAGCTTCAAATAATTCCAAATGAAATGGCCCTTAGTATCAGTCAGCCTTTGAACACAAAAGGGGGACCAAGAATCACAGGGCAAAATAAATATTTATACTGTACTGAAAAAAGTTCAGTGAAAGGGAACACTATGGATTTTGGAAAAATGGTAGTACAAAAAGAGTAGGAACATGGTGATGCTAGAAAGGTGGTTAGGTATAAAGAAGGAAAAACTTACTGACAATGGAATACAACAAAATGCCAGTAGCCAGAGAACACAATGTTCCTGAACCCAAGAAAAGTTGACAATATAAAATGGGACAAACAAACACATATAGTGATGAAAAGTACAGAGGACTTTAAGGAAAAGAATTGCAATGTTATATCATATAAGGCAAATCAAACACAACTCAGGATATGTCACATTGAGCTGATAGTGTAGGCAAGCAAGATCCCATGCCTCTTTCCACCTCCTGTTCTGTATAAGGGGATGCTCCTTACTTTATGCTTTACACCACATGTTGAACAGTACTAAAAGTACTTTATGGGGGCCTTCAGACCCCACCTGTTGCAATTTTCCCTCAGAATTGAAGAAACCCTTAACACTAAGAATTCCCATTTCCACACAAAAGTTCACAGAGGACTACCTGCAGAGTATTTGCAAAACTAACTCTAATATAGGAATAAAATCACTACACAAACATAATTCAGAAGTGGTGTATAAGTGATGAGATGAGAAAATATTAGTAAATATGACAACACACAATATTAAATCAAGTAAAACTCTAAAGCATTCAGTATTTCACCTCATGACACCCTGGATAATTGCATTATAAGGGGTATCAAACAGTGTATAATTATAAAAAAATTTGAAGTAATTGGTTATGTAGGTATTACCTAACTTCCTTTTTATTCTCATTTAAGATACTGTGACTTTTCATACACAATATATTACCTCTAACTCAGTTTTATAAGCATTTAACATTAACACACTTCAAAAACTAAAGAATATTACCTTTAAAAAATAGGATCGGATTTCGTAGATGTTGCCACCTTCACGTGGTGTAACTGGGGGCCAAAAGCTGAATGGCAGGAGAAACTGATTTGAACGTTGTCTCAAATACTGATTTCTGTCCTTAATGAGGGCTGAAAGATCCTGTAAAGAAGTATAATCTTACTGGAACCAATGAATTATATATAATAAAAAATGATTCCATCCTACCTAACCGTTTATCTCCAACCTGATTTTAAAGCAAATTCTTCCTACGAGCCCTATAAGAATCTAGGAATATGACAGTGGATTTATCAAAATGTAGTGCATAAACAAGGAAAAGGAACAAAAAATATAAAATTTAACCAACTTACAGAATCAGTCTTAAAAGTGTTATGTGCTTTATCAATATTTCCATAACCTCCAGCATACTTCCACAAGTGAACACACTGGTCCTGGTCACCAACACACACAGTCCATGACCCTTGGAGTTCTAGGTTCATCGATTTGTCCTTAATTCCTTTAGCATATTCTTCACTGGGGAAAGACAAAATTGATTACATTTACTGGTATAATTTACATACAAGGAAATCATTAGGTCAGCATCCTTTATCAAGAAATTTCAGGCAAAACTGTGGAGCAATTCTTCAATTTGGAAACCAAGTACGTACGTATATTTGTGAATAAACAAAGTAGTAACTTTCTTATTACAACTACCAAAAATTTTCTTAGAAACTTACTAGTTTTTAAGGTAAGTATCTGCACATCCTGGTTTGAGATTGTGTGTTTGTAATTCATAAATAACTTCTTTATCAGATAACATCCTACTATGGGATTCCTTTGTTGGCTCTATTTTTCGTACAAGTAATTTGTTTAGCCAGTTTTCCTTCTGTGGAATGCATACTGTTGTAGATATCCATCTGAAAATATAGAGAAATGAAATAGCTAATAAAAAAACTCCTGGTAAAAATATAAAAGCAACTTGCAATAATAAAAATTCATGTCCTCAAACATTCATCTTTACAGAAAGAGAGGCTGCAAAGGTCCATCTCAGGTATCCATTTCTACTTTTGTAACAACAAAGAAAATGACCTTAAGCTAAAGACCATTGTTGAAAAAAAGGAGGAAATAGAGTAATATGTATTTTCCCTAAGTATACAGACCACAACCTTTTATATAAGAGGAAGCTGGAATCTGTTCAGCTACCTTGTAATTAAAAGGAGCGAGTGGAAGAATACCCTCATTCACCTGCCGTGACCAAGCACTTACCTTTTGGCAATAGGAACAATAAGAAAAATATAAATGACTATGTTTCCGAGCATCGAAGATGCCCCTACTTCTTTTATGTATTAAATGTATCCCACCACTGATGTTGGCGTTTAGGCTTTATTTTTTTTCATAACGCAAATTTTTTGGCTTTCCAGAGTTCCCTTATGTTATCAAATACTATGGCCATGGGAAAATACATAGCAAGTGGTTTGTCTGTTTGAATATTGATGAGAAAAAAAAAAAGGTCACAGTATAAGCAGCTGGAAAAAATCAAAGCTGATTTTGCCAAAAATTATAACTATAGAATCAGTACCACCACCAGGCTACATACAGTATCACCCAAGAAAATTAAACTATTCTTATTAGGATATTCTTACACTGACAGCATGGGTCATAAAAACAAAACAATTCAATCCCACAAACCAGGCAATATCCAGAGTACTTTTTCTGAAGGCAGAAGTAAAGTCATGGGAAACAAATTCTTTCACCACTTACCCAAGATAAGATTAATTATAAAATAAAATTGTCTAAGATACAATTATAAAATAAAACAAACATTATTTACAGCTAGCTTAGCTTTGGGGTATAGGCTAGTCTATTCTTGACTGATGGGCTATCGTATATTATTGGTTTCTGCCTGAAAATGTTAAAACAGCAGGAAAATTATAATTGTATACAAAAGCCTAAAAGCTATATGATGATATATGTATATATAAACCTTTAATCAGGCTCATATATCCTGGCCTTTGATAGCCTCAATTGAAGATTTATATAATCTATTAAAAATGCATCCTTCCATTTAAATGTCTACTATTTGTCATAAATGACAGTCAGTACAATCTTAAAGAGTATCAACCCTGAATTGAATTGAATTGAATGTAGAATTTAGGCCGAAGGCCACACACTAGGACCTTACGAGGTCATTCGGCGCTGAAACGGAAATTGACAGTAAAAGCTTTCATAGGTGTAACTGGAGGAAAACCTTGCAGTTGCACTATGAATCAATGTTAGAAGAGGATGGCAAGTAAGATGGAAGTAAGAGAATATGAAAGGAGGTGCAGTTAAAGGAACAAAAGAGGTTGCAGCTAGGGACCAAAGGAAAGCTGCAAAGAACCTGAACTAATGCCCGAGGTGCACTGAGGGCACTACCCATCTATGGGGAAGTTAAAACCTAGCATTTTAAGATACCTTTGAACGATTGGAGTAACTATGTTACATAGCATTGAGAAGAAAACCAGCCTGAGAAGAGCCGTGGTTAAGCTCAGAGGTCTGGAAAAATTAATCCTTGATAATAATAAGCATTAAGAAGCGTATAATCTACCCTAACCCGTCTAACATACCGGGTAGTAGGCTAACCATTTTCCAGAGTAAACGGAATCGACAGACCTCCAGAATGTTACTTGAGGTCTGGTTATACATTGGTCTAGCGATTACCTGTCCATAATCCTAAATATAGTAAACCATTAAGACCACAGTGGGTTAAAAAAGGGCTTAATAAAGACTAGCCTAGCCTACATTTTGATCCCCGATAAGCTTTGCTCCATGACACGACACGTGTCAGTAAGATCAGTTTCTGCCCATTACCCGTCACTAAATCTCCAAACATCTGTAGACAGTAAATAAGCATATTGAATCTGAGTTTTATAGTCCACATTTAGCGGGGAAACCGCGTCTCCAAAATCTTGACCTTGACGTTGACCTCAAGGAGAGGAAAACTATTGTTTATATTCGAAGGACGTCCACCAAGCAGACGACAACCAAACAGCTGATTGGGGAAAGGCCGACACAAACACAATCTTCAACGCGAATTTACGCCGCCATTGCACATCTCTCGCACGAAATAACGTCTCCCCAACTCTCGCGAAAATTAATCGGGTTAATATCTAGCCGTACCTGGCTTGCACGGCTTGGTGGACAGCCGAACTCAAAGAAAGGGCCCTCTTTGATAACACGGTCATGGCCGCCATGACGGAACAACGATGTGACGTCACTCCCATAATGCCATTCTTGAGTTCGGCGTTGCCATGGCAACCACTGACGCTTTCCCGGCGAAAGTTACAGTGGTGAAAACATTCGAAGAGGCTTTTTCTTAGAGGATAAATGGATTTAAAGCCGAAAAATCATGGGACAGGAGACCAAAAGGAGACGGAAACTTTTTATACAAGGGTATATGACGATGCCGTCGCCAAAAAAACGCCCGTCGACAATGCAATTATCGAGTATGTATTGTTCAGCAATTAGCAGTAGTTGCGATAGGCCGTGGCTAAGCCAAATAGTATTGTCTCTATAAACATCAAAATTTAAAACATGTAGAAGCAAGCAAAGAGAAATAAGTTATCCCTGGAATTGTATTCGATTTATGTCCACCCTTTTTCATTTGCCATGTGTAGGTGGTGGTCTAACGTAAACATCAGGTCTGAAAGATTGGTTGTAGGCTGACGGCATAAAGACACCAACATTTTACATCTCAGATTCATCACGTTTAGACATTATTTCTGGTTAAATGGATTTTAACATTAAAACAATGGGTGAAAACTCAGAGAGAAAAACATAAGAAATGAGATAAACAAGAAATGTTCCTTTGATTTTTACTTGTATTGCACAACCAACGAAGACTAGGCCTACTTGAGAGAGCAAGCAGTGGAGATAAATTTTTAAACAAAAACAACCTGACAGACTAGGTATAAATTATTTATAGAAATATGTGTATTTAGCTTTTTCAATGTTAAGCCTGTCGTATTAGCTAGGGGTGATTTTCAAGAAAAGTTAACGCAACGTTCACTGCCATATTCCATATTCAACTCTCAGAGTTTTGATGAAGAGCTTTGATGAATCTCCACAACATGAGCCTTAGATGAAGTGTGTGTACACACGCACACACACCCATATATATATATATAGGTATATCTATATATTATATAATATATATATATATATATATATATATATATGGGTGTTCTAATTAATTTCCTCTTCTTCCCAGTGTGTTCTTATTTGTCTTCTTCTTCGCAGGCAAACCTGTGAAGTCGGTGGTGGTCGAGTGGAGAGCCTCGGTCGAGTCTTCGACAGCGGCGGTGAGGGGGATCCTGCAGCCTCACACCACGCCGCTTACACGGCCTCTCTGGCCACCATACACAAGCAGAGGAGGAAAGCTCATCACAGATATGCAACTCTTGTGGCCAACATTCTCACTCATGAGCCTGATCTCCGGGTAAGATGCTGCAAATACTGTTTCATTTCCTTATAAAGATTAATGATTTAAGTACTGTGTTTGTATCCAGGATATAGTTGAAACCTATTCACGTGGTACAAACACACAGGGGTCATTGACTTGGAATTCGAGCTTCCAAAGAATGTTGGTTTCAACCTACCACCGCAGACCCCACACGTAGGAAGTGCAGCAATAATTGAGCATGATACAGAGCCAGTTCTTGCTAATCTTCTTTTAAACACACTTGATTTACCTGTCTTGGCCTGACAAGACAACAGAGAGAGAGGAGAGAGAGAGAGAGAGAGAGAGAGAGAGAGTAGGAGAAGAGAGGAGAGAGAGAGAGAGAGAGAGAGAGAGAGAGAGAGAGAGAGAGAGAGAGAGCCTATCAAGTGGTCTTATTGCCTGAGTGATGGTACTAGTTAGTGTCACAGACGTGTTTATTGCAACACCAAATACATAAAAAAGTTCTTGACTGTTTCACATCTTTTCCAATTTCCTTCACTTTCTTCTTCTTCTCCTTTGTTTACAATCCCCTTTGTATCTCAGGCTCAAGAGGAGAGACGCAGAGAAGGAGCCTTGATCCAGGAGCGACAGAAACTCGAGTCTGACATTCTCGAGGAGCGCATTCAGTACCTCCAAGAGAGGATCTTCAGCACTCGCAAGGACACAGCTGCCACGAATGAAAAGGTCACGACGTATTTGACCTACAAGGTGGGTGCTTACGACCTGTTTAAGTTTTCAGTATGTGTAGGATCTCGTGAACAGCAAACTTATGGAATAGAGTATGATATACAATGTAGGCCAAGTGCTGGGACCTAAGAGTAAAATGGTTGTAATGGTGGAACAGGATGAAAACCTGGCAGTTGCACTATAAAACAGGAGAGGGTGGAAAGTATGCGATAAAAGAAAAAGTATATGAACGGAAGTACAGTTAAAGGAATGGAAGGGGTTGCAGGTCGAAGGGATGCTGAAACAAACGTTAAGTAATGCCTACAGTGCACCACGTGAGGTGCACTGCCAGCATTAACCCCATGGGGAGCTTACTCTTATGGAATACTGATTTAACTATGACATTTAGTAACCTCAAATTGTGGTAGCGTGAAGTAGCTGCAATCCAGAATTATTATTTTTCTGTTTAATAATTATGTGAATGATTATATAAACGTCATACAGCTGTAATAAACTATTGTAGGCTATATTTTTTCCACATTCCTTTGTGTTCCTTCGAATACATGTTTCCCCTTGCGAATTAAATATTTATGCGGACATTTCTTCCTCATTTAATTTTACAGTTTCATAAATAACTCACAATAGCTAGCCAGCTTTTATATCATTTCTGATCTGGATGCTTTCTTTCAAATGATGACTAATATTTTCATAAGAAGGCATCAAAATTTTCTGTCAAATCGTTTGTTATTTTGCCACCAGTTTGTAGATACTTGTCAGGAAGTGCAGATATGAAAATTTCACTTAGCATGGAAATTTACATTCGTTTATCGGACTTTACATTTTATGTTCATGCTTTCATTGCGATTAAAAATCTTGAATTAGTTTAAGAATATGCGCAGTTAATGTAATAAGTTATCAGCCAAAAGCCTTCAACGAAAGAGGGAGTACAACGGTGTTTACATAGCCACTGTTGTTTCATCAACGTCTACATTTTCTGTGGATAACGTTTAAATAATAGAAAACGATGGCTAGCAATGTAGAAACATGGTGCCTAAAATAAAAACAACCAAATACTTACATGTATACACCTGTGTATATGTAAGTCTTTGTGCTCGAGAGAGAGAGAGAGAGAGAGAGAGAGAGAGAGAGAGAGAGAGAGAGAGAGAGAGAGAGAGAGAGAGGTATAAAATAAAAGGTGTTGAATCCAATAAGAACGAGTGTTAAGTGAACTGTACAAAAATGAAAGATCCTTTTCGCGAATTCCTGTTTGTTTACATTCTTGTTCAGTGACAATAAGAAGCAACCTGGCTTCTATTGTGTTTATATCAATTCCTCCTCAAAAAACTCGTGTAAACCGCTAAATATAAGCCGCATCTGGATATGCGATATGATGGCAAGGGACAAGAACCAATCATGATGCTTGCAGGTGCAGTATACGAGTTTTAAAAGCTACTAAGTATAGGTACGTCAGATGAGATAAATACTTCCGGTGGTGTTTGCTTATAATGGCGTGCTGACAGACCTTTAGGCTAACCCTACAGTCAACGCTACATGACTTTCGACGCTATTGCTACTGATATTAGTAATTAGACTTGTACCAGGCTTCAAACTCTTAACAATTCATCATAGGCTCCAATGATTTTAGAAACTGATTTTTGCCCGTTTTCTTTTATTTAAAATCTTAAATGTAACGTACATATTTTCTTATTTGTGTATTTTCATAGTTACCACTATAGCCTTAATAAAAAAAATCGATCAACATCTATAAATTATTTGCATATTCCTTGACCATATTTTATTGTATTACATAATTATATTAATGAAAATTTCAAGCAGATTCCAACCGAACGAAGTGCTGGTTGCTCTCTTCATAAACACACTTCAGTATTATTATTATTATTATTATTATTTTTTTTTAATTTATTTATTTATTTTTTTTTTTGCTCTATCACAGTCCTCCAATTCGACTGGGTGGTATTTATAGTGTGGGGTTCCGGGTTGCATCCTGCCTCCTTAGGAGTCCATCACTTTTCTTACTATGTGTGCCGTTTCTAGGATCACACTCTTCTGCATGAGTCCTGGAGCTACTTCAGCCTCTAGTTTTTCTAGATTCCTTTTCAGGGATCTTGGGATCGTGCCTAGCGCTCCTATGATTATGGATACAATTTCCACTGGCATATCCCATATCCTTCTTATTTCTATTTTCAGATCTTGATACTTATCCATTTTTTCCCTCTCTTTCTCTTCAACTGTGGTGTCCCATGGTATTGCGACATCAATGAGTGATACTTTCTTCTTGACTTTGTCAATCAACGTCACGTCTGGTCTGTTTGCACGTATCACCCTATCCGTTCCGATACCATAGTCCCAGAGGATCTTTGCCTGATCGTTTTCTATCACTCCCTCAGGTTGGTGCTCGTACCACTTATTACTGCAAGGTAGCTGATGTTTCTTGCACAGGCTCCAGTGGAGGGCTTTTGCCACTGAATCATGCCTCTTTTTGTACTGGTTCTGTGCAAGTGCCGGGCATTCACTTGCTATGTGGTTTATGGTTTCATTTTTCGTATTGCACTTCCTACATATGGGAGAGATGTTATTTCCGTCTATCGTTCTTTGAACATATCTGGTTCTTAGGGCCTGATCTTGTGCCGCTGTTATCATTCCTTCAGTTTCCTTCTTTAGCTCTCCCCTCTGTAGCCATTACCATGTGTCATCGCTGGCTAGTTCTTTAGTCTGTCTCATGTATTGTCCGTGCATTGGTTTGTTGTGCCAGTCCTCTTTTCTGTCTGTCATTCTCCTGTCTCTGTATATTTGTGGGTCTTCGTCTACTTTTATTAGTCCTTCTTCCCATGCACTCTTTAGCCACTCGTCTTCACTGGTTTTCAGATATTGCCCCAGTGCTCTGTTCTCGATGTTGACGCAGTCCTCTATGTTTAGTAGTCCTCTCCCTCCTTCCTTTCGTGTTATGTATAGTCTGTCCGTATTTGCTCTTGGGTGTTGTGTTTTGTGTATTGTCATATGTTTCCTGGTTTTCTGATCTATGGTGCGGAGTTCTGCCTTTGTCCATTCCACTATTCCTGCGCTGTATCTGATTACTGGCACTGCCCATGTGTTTATGGCTTTTATCATATTTCCGGCGTTGAGTTTTGACTTGAGTATCGCCTTGAGTCTCTGCATATATTCTTTCCTGATCGTGTCCTTCATCTCTTGGTGTTTTATATCCCCTCCTTCCATTATTCCCAGGTATTTGTATCCTGTCTCATCTATGTGTTTGATGTTGCTCCCATCTGGTAGCTTTATCCCTTCAGTTCTCGTTACTTTGCCTTTTTGTATGTTGACTAAGGCGCATTTTTCTATTCCAAACTCCATCCTGTTGTCCCCAGATACAATCCTTACAGTCTGGATTAGGGTATCTATTTCCTTGATGCTCTTACCATACAGCTTGATGTCGTCCATGAACATCAGATGGTTGATTCTGTTGCCTCTTTTCTTGAGTTGGTACCCATCATCCATCTTCTGTAGTACTTTTGTCATGGGAATCATGGCCACTACGAAGAGTAGTGGGGACAGTGAGTCGCCCTGGAAGATCCCTCTCCTGATATTATTATTATTATTATTATTATTATTATTATTATTATTATTATTATTATTATTATTATTATTATTTTTTTTTTTTTTTGTGTGTGTGCTCTATCACAGTCCTCCAATTCGACTGGGTGGTATTTATAGTGTGGGGTCCGGGCGGGTTTCCATCCTGCCTCCTTAGGAGGGTCCATCACTTTTCTTACTATGTGTGCCGTTTCTAGGATCACACTCTCTGCATGAGTCCTGGAGTTACTTCAGCCTCTAGTTTTTCTAGATTCCTTTTCAGGGATCTTGGGATCGTGCCTAGTGCTCCTATGATTATGGGTACGATTTCCACTGGCATATCCCATATCCTTCTTATTTCTATTTTCAGATCTTGATACTTATCCATTTTTTCCCTCTCTTTCTCTTCAACTGTGGTGTCCCATGGTATTGCGACATCAATGAGTGATACTTTCTTCTGACTTTGTCAATCAACGTCACGTCTGGTCTGTTTGCACGTATCACCCTATCCGTTCCCGATACCATAGTCCCAGAGGATCTTTGCCTGATCGTTTTCTATCACTCCCTCAGGTTGGTGCTCGTACCACTTATTACTGCAAGGTAGCTGATGTTTCTTGCACAGGCTCCAGTGGAGGGCTTTTGCCACTGAATCATGCCTCTTTTTGTACTGGTTCTGTGCAAGTGCCGGGCATTCACTTGCTATGTGGTTTATGGTTTCATTTTTCGTATTGCACTTCCTACATATGGGAGAGATGTTATTTCCGTCTATCGTTCTTTGAACATATCTGGTTCTTAGGGCCTGATCTTGTGCCGCTGTTATCATTCCTTCAGTTTCCTTCTTTAGCTCTCCCCTCTGTAGCCATTACCATGTGTCATCGCTGGCTAGTTCTTTAGTCTGTCTCATGTATTGTCCTTGCATTGGTTTGTTGTGCCAGTCCTCTTTTCTGTCTGTCATTCTCCTGTCTCTGTATATTTGTGGGTCTTCGTCTACTTTTATTAGTCCTTCTTCCCATGCACTCTTTAGCCACTCGTCTTCACTGGTTTCAGATATTGCCCCAGTGCTCTGTTCTCGATGTTGACGCAGTCCTCTATGTTTAGTAGTCCTCTCCCTCCTTCCTTTCGTGTTATGTATAGTCTGTCCGTATTTGCTCTTGGGTGTAGTGCTTTGTGTATTGTCATAGTTTACCTGGTTTTCTGATCTATGGTGCGGAGTTCTGCCTTCGTCCATTCCACTATTACTGCGCTGTATCTGATTACTGGCATGGCTGCCCATGTGGTTTATGGCTTTTATCATATTTCCGGCGTTGAGTTTTGACTTGAGTATCGCCTTGAGTCTCTGCATATATTCTTTCCTGATCGTGTCCTTCATCTCTTGGTGTTTTATATCCCCTCCTTCCATTATTCCCAGGTATTTGTATCCTGTCTCATCTCATCTATGTGTTTGATGTTGCTCCCATCTGGTAGCTTTATCCCTTCAGTTCTCGTTACTTTGCCTTTTTGTATGTTGACTAAGGCGCATTTTTCTATTCCAAACTCCATCCTGATGTCCCCAGATACAATCCTTACAGTCTGGATTAGGGTATCTATTTCCTTGATGCTCTTACCATACAGCTTGATGTCGTCCATGAACATCAGATGGTTGATTCTGTTGCCTCTTTTCTTGAGTTGGTACCCGGCATCCATCTTCTAGTAGTACTTTTGTCATGGGAAATCATGGCTACTACGAAGAGTAGTGGGGACAGTGAGTCGCCCTGGAAGATCCCTCTCCTGATATTAACCTCTGCTAGTCTTATTCCAGAGCTTGTAAGTATTGTATTCCAGTTGCGCATTGTATTTTTGAGGAAGCTGATGGTGTTTTCCTCTGCCCCATATATTTTCAGGCATTCTATTAGCCATCTGTGTGGTATCATGTCGAAGGCTTTCTTATAGTCTATCCATGCCATGCTTAGGTTGGTTTTCCTTCTCCTACTGTTCTTCATTACCATTTTGTCTATCAGGAGCTGGTCTTTTGTGCCCCTACACTTCCTTCTGCAGCCTTTCTGTTGGTGGGGGATGGTGTTTGTCTCCTCTAGGTAGTTGTATAGCCTTTCACTGATGATACCTGTTAGTAACTTCCACATTACTGGTAGGCAGGTGATAGGCCTGTAGTTACTGGCTATATTTCCCTTACTCTTGTCTTTTTGTACTAAGGATGTTCTTCCTGTGGTCATCCATTTGGGTGCTTGGTGATTTGAGATACAATGCTGGAGTTGTTATTATTATTATTATTATTATTATTATTATTATTATTATTATTATTATTATTATTATTATTATTATTATTATTATTATTATTATTATTATTATTATTATTAGTAAGTTCTCTTGAGCTTTTCTAGAAGTTATTGGAAAATGTGAAGAATTTGTGGTGGTTTACGTAGATGAAACTAAAGGACGGAGGGGTGTTGGACAGCTTTCTTTCAGATTTCAGAGCTCTGGTTAAAACTTGTGGTGGTCACTGTCTTAATTCACTCCTTGGGTAGAGATTGTCTCATTTAAACAGAATTAATTAAGGTTGGAAACCTCACTCTGGAAAAATGTATATAGATAAATGTAAAGCATCTTGAAAACGCTTCTTTAAAGAACAGTGTTTCAACTTGACAGCAGGGCTGCCAGATTGGGCTACAAATCACAAATTGGGCTACTGTTTACACCGTTGGGCGACCAGATTTCACAGTCTGCTACTTGCGACTTTTTGGGCTACTTTTGATTTGACTTGGGCTCTTTTTTCGATTTGGGCTACTTCCATTCATTTTTGTAATAATAATAATAATAAAATAATAATAATAATAATAATAATAATAATAATAATAATAATAATAATAATAATAATAATAATAATAATGCAACCCGGAACCCCACACTATAAATACCACCCAGTCGAATTGGAGGACTGTGATAGAGCAAAAAAAAAAAAAAAATAATAATAATAATTATGGTTGTAGGTCCACAATAATATTGCATGTGATTATATGGTCTTTAATGGATATTAAAAGCTTTCGAACCTTGTACTAGGTTCATCTTGACTGAAGATGAACCTAGTACAAGGTTCGAAAGCTTTTAATATCCATTAAAGACCATATACTCATATAAGATGAACCTAGTACAAGGTTCGAAAGCTTTTAATATCCATTAAAGACCATATACTCATATAAGATGAACCTAGTACAAGGTTCGATAGCTTTTAATATCCATTAAAGACCATATACTCACATGTAATATTATTGTGGACCTGCAACCATTGTCATCATTATCGACACGGAAAATTGTGCCCAATGATAATAATCAAACCAATGATCTACTGCTGACACGACCCCCATTTTCTGAATCACCTCTAAAATTAGCGGATGACCAGTCTAAGATATCAGATATTGTTGAACCTGGACTGGAGTAATATTTTCATTGGGAAATACCCAAAATTAGGAACTGTTTTGGACAAAGGTAATTGATGTAACCAACGCAGGAGGTGAATTAGTTTTAAAGGATATATCAGAATTTGCATTAAAAGTCTACAGCCTTCCAGTAGGTAATGCTCTTCTAGTTGAAAGGGTTTTCTCTAGAGTTACACGAGTTAAAACCAAGTTGAGAAATCGAATGGGCTTAGAGCTCTTAACCTCAATATTGAGAATAAAGACCAGCCTGGAATTGAATGGCAAATGCTGTTCAACATTTGAACCCAAACGATCCATGCTGAAATATGACTCTTCAATCTGTAAAAATGAGAAAGATGATAATGTGGAAAGCCTACTGAATGACTTGGTACTCTATTAAATTTGGAAGAGAGTAATATGTGCTTTTTTTTTATTTTTATTCTTTTTTCAAGGAAGAAGTTTACTTTATGTGGAAAGCCTACTGAATGACTTGGTACTCTATTAAATTTGGAAGAGAGTAATATGTGATATTTTTTTTTTTTTTATTTTTTTTTTTTTTATTCTTTTTTCAAGGAA
Organism: Macrobrachium nipponense; assembly: GCF_015104395.2. Classification (NCBI taxonomy): domain Eukaryota; kingdom Metazoa; phylum Arthropoda; class Malacostraca; order Decapoda; family Palaemonidae; genus Macrobrachium; species Macrobrachium nipponense. The sequence goes on along the minus strand of NC_061105.1, from coordinate 1,081,453 downwards.
GAAGTTTACTTTAGTTGCGAAAAAGAAGTGTCATAATTTTTCAAGAAAAGGTTATTGATTTTGAAAGGATAAAATGTACTTTAGTTTTGAAAAGGATCAATTTAAGTTTGTTTTAAAAGGCAATAAAAAGTTTTTGAAAAGAAAAAATTTCTCCAGTTTTGAAAAGACCAATTAACTTCAGTTTTGAAAAAGAAACGTGTGCCATATAGCCAGGATTAACCACTAAAATGTAAGTAGTAACTTTATTATGCTGTAAATGTGTGTGCATACATATACATATATAGATATGATAAATAGTAATTTGTAGTATGCTACATACATACATACATACATACATTATATAATATATATATATATTAATATATATATATATATATATATATATATAATATATATATATATATATGATATTGGGCTACTTTTACCTGAAATTCGCTACTTTTTAAGTGTGTTTGTGCTACTTTTAGCCAAAAGCATCTGGCAACCCTGCTTGACAGTGCTTCTGTACTAAAGTTACCACTATAACGCTTTTGCCATCCTCAGGAATACGTTGAGAACAGCGTGCAGACCTTCGGGAATGAGGCTTCGACTGTCGAGGGCGTCTGTGGGCGTTTTCGGGACCTCCTCACTCTCCGGCTTCAGCTCCTCCTCAAGGTCAATCACGCCCGTCTGCAGCTGCAGCAGTCACGCCGTCAGCTGCTCATGTTCGTGCAGGTGAGAGATTTGATTGTTTATCGTAATCTAAAGAGTGAAGAGATATTCAATTACTGAAATACAGTATAAGATTTAGGCCAAAAGGCCGAATCCTGGGACCCATGAAATTGAGAATAAAGAAGGGTTGAAAAGGTGTAATGGGAGGATAACCTCGCATTTGCGCTGTTTTCAGCAGTTACCTATAAATGGCCACCCCTATACCCCTCTTTTTTTATATTTTTTATTCTCAACCAGAGTGAGAAGGAGCGCGAAGGCCAAGCTCTCTTGGAGCTCTACAGAGCTCGCTCGGCAGGGTGGGCGTCATCCAGAAGACTAGGAGAGATGGAAGCCAGGTTAGCAGCTCTCCAGGCCGCTTCCACCCACACTCACACCCACCTGACGAGAGTTCGCCTCGCCCTGGCCAACATCTACAGCGTGGCTCGCTCGTACCAGCGCTCCTTGCCTCCATTAGGCTCCAAGGCGCCTTCGTCAGCGGTGCTGGAACGCCTCCACAACTTTCTGCTGGACGCCATCACCGTGACGACGGCCGCCAGAAACGCCACGCAGCCTGACTCGATGCGACCTAGCGCTCCTAGTCTGAACAAGTTCGCCATGAAGGAGGCGCCCCTTTCGAAGCCGCCTGGTACGAAAAAGGACGTAGCGGCGGCGAAGGATAAGAAAGATAAGGGCGAGGAAGATAAGAAAGGCGATTCGAAGAGTCAGACTAAGAAGGAGAGTAAGAAGGGCTCGGCGGTTAAGAAGAAAGCTGAAGGCGAAGTTGCGAAATCGGTTCAGAGCGAGACAAAATTTGAGACGCCACGCAAAGAGATGTCGATCAACAAGCCTCAGTTGCTCAAGAAGAAGAATGTAGAGGAAGATGCCAAATGACCGACTCTGGCTGTCAATTTGTCAAATTAGTCTAGAGATGAGAGAAATGCTGCTCTTATGAACATTATTTCGTTCTCTTTTGAAGGTAATTCCACGCTCAAATGCTTCTCTAAGATGTAAAATGAAAATTGTGAAGAGATCATAATTATATTCTTGTATGAAATTACTGGTTATGGTATTTATACTTCCTTGATAATGTGTTGAGAATCTATAGATTGTATGTTGGCATTTTTTTTTATTTCTTACAGATGAAGCTAGAAGTAAGCAATTTTAAGGTATTACCGATTAAGTTATTGCTTTTATTACCATAGAAGGCTGTTAACCGGAATTTGCTTTCAACTCGTGAAACGGTAAGTAATGATCGATGAAACTATAGTAATTGTAGCAGTAAAAGACTCCATAGGCCATTATAACCTAATTATTTATATTAGGCTTCGAAGTTCAGACCATCAGTACTCGTTGATTTTTCTTGTAACATTCACTCGCTCCGTATCCACGACCGCAATCCACAATAGCCGACTATATACTATACTGTTTTTTTCCATCTGTCCACCTGCCTGTGGTGTTTGCGTATGGTAACACTGCGTCCCGGGCTTTAGATAGTTAACACTAGTGTAAGTTTTAGGTAAATAAAAGGATATCTGGGTGTACATTTGCAACTGAAAAGCGTTTTAATAATTCACTGTATGCGAATTACACCGTAAATATTCGAAATAGGGTTATTATTATTGTTGAATGTAAGCTAAATGTAATTATCTAAAGCCCGGGACGCAGTGTTACCATACGCGTACACCACACGCTGGTGGACAGATGGAAAAGAGGCACTGCCACTGGGTGTTGGCGAAGTAACCTTTTGTATTTTGCGTTACCGTACATCCTTCATCATTAACATGATCTAGATAGTGACTCCTAAAGGGTTTTAACCCGGCATGCTTTGCGACGAGTTAAGTATAAGCCCGTTTTTTTTTGTGTGTGTGTGTGTGTCTTTAGTACAAGCCCATTGGGCCTTGTTTTGTGTGTTGTGTGTTCAGTACAAACCCGTTGGGGATTTATGTAAATAAAAACCCGTTGGGGATTTATGTAAATAAAAATGCCACGCAAGGTTTAGAAATTATACACACACACGATACCAAAATATTTTATTGCACAAGTCTTCAGTTACTCAGGTCAAGAACACTAAGTCTCTAACAATCAAGAACACTAAGTCTCTAACAATATTTGGCTGTTTTTTCTGTTTACTACTTTGGCATTTAATGGCAAATTGTCTCAGTATATTTGTATCACTGTAAACTAAATTGCGCTAACATCCCAAAGAGAGAGAAAAAAAAAAAGTGACGTAAAGGTTAGGTTAGTAATCTACGTTTAACCTTAAAATTACTCAAAAACTTCAACACTCTTTGGTATATGCAGAATCTCTAAATTACGGCAGCCGTGTAATGCCATACAAGACTTATTATTCTAGCCATTTAATAACTTCCAAATGGTCATTACTGTCCAGCAATCCCCAGCAATGTGCGTTTGTCAAGCAACCAATTTGATATCCTTCACTGGTGGCCATTGATTATTCCTGTTCAGCAATTCTTGGAAATGTCGCCTATGTTCTCAAGCAACCAAACTCCTCAACGAAATATCCTTTGGTTAGACATTCACAAATCCTAGCAATTCCTCGCTGTAGTACTACAAACGTGTTTCAGTCACGACGGACGAAAAGTGCTTCAGGAATCGTTTAGGAAGCTGCGCAACTGGTTAGTGGTTGCAAGCACTTCCTCCATCTTGGGGTCGTACTGTAGAATGAACTCGCACTCGGCGGCTTCTCGCAGGAGAATCTGAAAGTGGACCCCGGGTAAACAAATAATTATTAGGACTTAAAACGCTGCCATTTCCGAATCTGTTATGTAAAACTCATGAAACAGGACATGTGTATAGTGTTTTACAGGACTCAGACTTAATGCTGATTATATAGAATATACATTATTAGGTTCAAATGCCAATGGGCTGGGCATTCAAATAACCATTTCTAGCCCATAACCGAAAAAAAGTCATGTTTAAGGAAAAATCGAAGCAGAAGGCAAATACCTGCGCCTTTTGACGTGGAGATGCCTCATTCATCTCATTCATTTTCTTCTTCTTCTTCTTCTTCTGTGAATCGAGCAAGTTCCGATTGGTGTGGAGTGCCGTTGCAGGGAGGGGCGTAACCGCAAGTTCTCCTGAGTTTCTCCGTGGACGCTTGTATCCTGGCCAGTAAAACAAGTCCTGAAAAGGAACCTCTGTGAATTCTGAGAAGTATTGTGGGTGCCAGGGTTGCTGTTTTGAGGAATTTCGTCTAATAGTGTGGCTTTCTGGTGACATCTGGCAACCCTCCGTGGCTTTTCCGACCACAGGCCACGGCACTGAAGAAAAAAAATTCTTCACTTTTGCCTTTTTATGTTTTATTACGAAAATAAAGCCATAAAACATATCCTGCTTATTTAAAAAATGAATTTGATTGAAATCCTTTATTTTTCTTCGTCAAAAATACTTTATATTAAGCTAGTGACGTGTAATTTTCTAACATCACGGAAAATAATTCTACATCGGAAAGTACGCATTCTAACCATTAAATCATAAAGTAAAAAAAAAAATCAGATGAACTCCATATGGTAACACTGCTAAAAGCCAATGTTGGGAAGAAAAATCGAAGCCTCTCAAATATGATCATTCATCTCCTGATATAATGGATTCGTCATTAAAATTCAGACTATACTTCCTTTGAAAACGGAGAAGACGAAAGGGGTGGAGGAGAATAGGCCTTTGTGAATTTCAGGAAGTTTTACGGTAATAGAAAGAATATAGATGGAGGAAAATAGGCCTATGTGGATTTATCTTCTAGTATAGTTAATTCCTCATTAAAATTCAGAGTACGTCTTTTAGAACGGGAAAGAGTACGGAAGATTGATGGAAGACAATAGGCCTATGTCAGTTTCAGGAAGTTTTACGGTAATAAAAAGAATATAGAAGGAGGGAAATAGGCCTATATGAATTTATCTTCTAGTATAGTTAATTCCTCATTAAAATTCAGAAAGAGTACGGAAGTTAATGGAGTACTGGCCTATGTGAACTTCAGGAAATTTTACGGTAATAGAAATAATATAGATGAAGAAAAGTAGGCCTATATATATGAATTTCAGGAAGTGTAACGGTAATAATGAATTATTTATGAATTCACCTTCTCAGGTCGTCAATGATTCATCATTTTTTTTTTCTTCAAAAATCCCGTTTTCTCGCCAGGAAACAAATACCGCCTTGATTTTTACCAGTCATGTTTTCAGCTTCTTGTATCTGAGTGTACGAAAACAAAAGGCTTAAAAGAGGCCGTTGGATTAACACCACGCCCACAAAAACTTTTACTTCTTCAGTGCCAGCGGAGGGATACAGAGGAAAAAAGACTAGTGGATGCCCGGGCACTGACCTTTTATTCATATAATATTAATTTATTGTTTTATTTTTGATTATAAGTAAGATCCCTTCTTTGGAAGCTTGAATTTTAAGTCATTGGCCCCTTTGGTGGTGGGCTTGTTCCATATGAATAGGGTTCATCTTCATCCTTAGTTGCTACCGGTTAAAAAAAAAAGTTGAATATATATCTTAGTTCAACCAGACCAACTTGAGCTGATTAACAGCTCTCCTCCTAGGGCTGGCCAGAAGGATTAGATAGTATTTTTACGTGGCTAGGAACCAATTGGTTACCTACCAACGGGACCTACAGCTTATCCTGGGATCCGAACCTCATTATATCGAGGAACGAATTTCTAATCACCGGAGATATATTCCCCTGGTTCTACGTTGGCAGAGCGGGGAATCGAACTCGCGAATACCGAAACGGTAGGCGAGCACGCAACCCACTCGTCCAACGAGGAACTGCTACCGATTCAAGAAGAGGATAATAGGTTGGGCCCTTACCTCTGAAGCGAGAGAATCCAGGGTCGATGAGAGAAGCGATCTCAAGCAATTCGCCTGAGATTTCGACGGCTTTTTCAAGGTCATCGTCCTTGATATCTGTCATTTGAGAGGAGATATACGCATGTTTATGACCTTGTGTTTAGAACATCTTTTAGCAATGGTTTATCTTTACGTTCAGGCGTTTTAGTTAACAGAATGGCTTGTTTCTTTTAGAGCATACTCCAATTAGATTTGTCTTTCATTTAAACAACAAAATTTAGCTTTCGTTTTTTTTTTTTATCAAAGAAATCATAAAAAAGAAAAATTGGCGATAGTTACCCTGAAGAGGCTGCTTCATGATGGCGTTCATCAGGGCATACCTGACCTCCAGCGTGATGTAATGCCTCTTGCCCAGCATCATCCTGAGATGGTCAGAAGTGACCCGAAGGGCTTCCAGGTCGTTGGAGGGCACGCGACTCCTGGTGGAGTTGGCCGCCCGTATCATCGTCTCCACGGCAACGTCTGGCATTCGCTTCTGACATTTCAGGCACTGCCAGTCTTTCAGGGCACCGTCTGGTGGCACCACGAGGCTCCTGCTGTCACTGCCCCTGTCACTCCTACAGCTTCTGCACGAGACGGAGCTGACGTGGCTGCCGAGCTCTGTCGGGTCGAGGCAGCGCTTGCAAGCGCATCTGAAGAGCTTCGTGGCCGCCAAGTGCGCTGCCCGACCTCGCGTGCCCAGAAGCATCGGGGTGTACGTGTTCGTGATGGACTCCCCAGCTGCGATGTCCGTGACGGCCCTCACGATCAGCACGCCGTCCGTGAACCAGTGCTGAGTGTTGGGCAGGCAGGAGTGGTTCATGATGGCGCCCAGGGGAAACAGCGCCCTGCCCCTCCTGCGGTCGTCCACGCTGACTTCGAAGGCGTTCGTGTCGAACACCCCACAAATGTGGTGGACGACGTCGGACTTGACGTCGAGGTTCAGCCGCTTCTGAAGGGTCCCTACGATGTGTTCTTCTATGTAATGGCCTATTTGGAGGTTCCGCCTCACCTCCTTGTTGCTCTGCAGGGCAGCCACGATCTCTGCCGCGGCCGAATTGTTCTTCAGGAGCAAGAGCGTCCTCAGAGGGGTCAACAGAACGTTGAGCATTTTAACGAGGGACACGTCCTTGCAGCCTCTGAGCCCAAGTCTGGCGACAATCTTGCATTCGTCAGCAGAGTGCCCATCACCTGGGCAAGCTGACGAGCACAAGGGCGCCCCACACCCATCACAGCCCTCCCAGGGGTCTTCCAAAATCTTGAGACACCTCAGACAGGTGGGCCCGGTGCCGGCTTTGGGCGCGAGGACCAGGGGCTTCTCCCTAAACACCACGTCCCCAGCGTCAATGTCTCTGGAAGCCACGAGGTACCTGCCGAAGGCGGGGCTGTATTCAATCTTCAGCGACCCGTGGGCGGTCGGATTTGAGACCTCATGGAAAAGGGGCTTATCTACTACGTTGTTCGATCTCTGGATCTCGAGGTTTTTGGTGGTACTGTACTCGTGGCCCAGCAGGTTGGAGAAGGTGTTCGAGTGGTGGTACTTCTCGTGGGCGTCATTTTGGCAGGACCACGAGGGATTAATGTCCGTCAAGGAGTTTAAATAGGAGACCAAGATAGGCACTGATTCTTGCATGTTCGTTTCTTGCATGGTTCCTGTCGATGTAAGATGAGGGGGTGTCAGTAGTCACAAAAAGTAAAAAAATCTCACACAATTGTACAGGGTGTCCATAAAGTCCCAGTACCATTACAAGTATTGGTTGGTCAGAAATCATATAACATAGAGTAATGCAGTTTTTTGTAGAATGAAGTGCTCTGAATGTAAACTTGAGGAAACGTAGAACATTCTACAAAAAACTGCATTACTCTATGTTATATGGTTTCTGAGCAATAATACTTGTAATTGTACTGGGACTTTATGGACACTATATATTAAGGAGCATGTCTTTTTAAAATGTGCTGAGTACATTTATGAAATACAAATAAAAGAGTACATGCAATTGTATCGTAAGTAACATTTCTTTATAAATATGCTGTGCTGAGTACATTTATAAAATCCATACAGAATGATAGATGACGAGCACACTTTCAAAAATTGAAGTTCAGGATTATTGTACGTAAATGGCTTTCTACATGTTGCTAGATAAATTTCTAGGCAGAGTAATAGCATAAACTTTTACTTTCCTATTTTGTATTGATCTCCATGTAATCTGTGTCGTGTCAAATAAATAAGTTCATTAAGTATCATGATGGGACGCGAAAATTCTCGCATTTTTCTCTCTCTCTCTCTCTCTCTCTCTCTCTCTCTCTCTCTCTCTCTCTCTCTCTCTCTCTCTCAGCATAAGAAAATGCCACCTCTTTGTTTTACAGCTCAGTTCAGACTCTGAAAATCTCCTGGTATCTTAGTGCTACTGATTACAGCAGCAAATATGCTATTGTTTGTGCCAACTTTCCCTCCTGATGTCGATTAAAAAAAAAAAAAATAAAAAAAAAAACTCCTTCAACCATTTTTGTTCATGTCAACGTAGTTCAAGTTGACCAAGACTAAACACTGTCTGCTCCATAAAAAATAAAAAAAAAAATTATTTTGCATTGCAGGTTTTACTTTTGAACTCTAGAGAGTTCATTATTTATTTTTTTATTTCATTTTATTTTATTTTTTTACTTTGCTGTTTAGTCTTGATACCTTTGTTAGTTGCGGCTTAATATTCATTTATATGTATCAGTTTATTTCATTTTATTTTTTGTCCTTTTTTTTACATATGGGGGATTCCGTTGCATTGTATCGGTCTAATAATAATAATAATAATAATAATAATAATAATAATAATAATAATAATAATAATAATAATTGATTTATGAGTACTGAAACTTGCGTGACAACATCTAGGTTACTGACTCCGTAATAATAATAATAATAATAATAATAGAGAGGGCAATGAGATCTCGGCCTTGAACGCACAGGTAAACTAGCTCGCCTCTGTGTGTGTGTGTTTGTGTGCGTGTGTGTGTGACTCAACAATGCCAAGGCTTTTCCCAACTAAACTAACTGCACCACCCTTTCTCTCTCTCTCTCTCTCTCTCTCTCTCTCTCTCTCTCTCCCCAGTATGAGTTTTTGTTTTAATTAAGGAAGGTTTAGCGCCTGAATCATGAAATTCTCGACGCGACGAACCCTCCGACCCGACTGCTTGGGGAAGGGCCGCCAATTCGCGGAGGGCGTTTTTGGGAAACGACTACTCTGGCTGGACGCTTCCTGATTCTTCTTCTTCTTCTTCTTCTTCTTCTTCTTCTTCTTCTTTTGTGAAGTGGTGGTGGGAGGGAGGTGGGGTGGGGTTAGGAGGGGCCTGAACCTCAGATTTGAAAAATTATATTTTGAGGGCCAGGTTATCTTTTGGATGGGGTTGAACCTCAGATTAAAAAATAAGTTTGGGCGGGGTTTATTTTTTGAAGGTGGTTGAACCTCAGATATTATTATTTTGGGGGCCGGGTGGGTGGTTATGAATAGTTCCTGAGTTTTTTTTTTTTTTTTTTTTTTTTTGAGGGATCTTTCATGAGTAGCTTTTGACCTAAGTTCCTTCCACTTTTTTTATTTAAATTTTATAAGTTATGGGTAATGTGGGCCCCAAGACCTCATCTGATATCAGAGTATTTATTTGATTATTTATTTCATTGCTTTTTTTTTATAGCCTCGACGTCTTAGCCTTCTCCTTAGTCTTGGTTTGTATAAGTATTTAGACTTCATTTTTTCTCATTTCTTTAGGTGTTTAGGCAATCTTACCTCAGCTTCGTGTATAAAGTCTTTATGCGTATTTCGAACTCAGATTTTTTTAAGGGCTCTTGTATACAGGGTCACAACTTCATGCCCGAGGGTATTTTGTCTTGATATCTTGACCCCAGCTTTTTATTCTTAAATGTTTTTTATGGGTAGTTTTCCATCGACTCTCTTTTTTTTTTTTTCAGAGGATTTTACAGGTCTTAACAGGTAGTCTGACTTCAACCCCTCCTACTTACAGGTTTTTAAAAACCATTTTGATTTAAGTTGCTACTCTTGTTTTGAGGTGAGTTTTTATAGGTATAAATGCTTCATATTTCTTGTGTTTGGATCCAAGGCTTTGCGGTTACAAGCGTATCCACAAAGCATCTTCGTTTGTTTTAAGTTTTTTCTAGGTCATATGACCTCGTCTTTCTTTTATTTGACCTCAGCTTCTGTTTATAAGGAGTTTTTATGGGTATTTTATCCTCAGTGTCTCATTTTTCAAGCGTTTATAAGGAGTTTGACCTTAGCTAACTTGCCTTCAATATTTATGTTTTTGTTATTTTTTCATGTGGGCATTTTGACCTTAGTTTCTATTCCTCATTTTGAGGAATTTAGTCTTCACTTTTATTAGAATAGATTGAAGCCCTTAAGGCTGTTCAGTCTACTGTGTACTCTCAGATCACAAAGAGCAAAGCGTGATCCGTCGTTCAGCTTACTCGTGGCACGTGCTAAAATCTACGGTCAAGTAGAGCGTTGTTTCACCAATGAAAATTAAAATGTATACACCATATTTTTTAAGAAATAATTTTTATGTACTGTTTAACATGCGCATTATTCAATTTTAACATTTTTATTCTAATGAATAAATCATCAATATCCTATCTTAAAAATGCCTGTACCTTTAACTCAACGCGAAACAACCTTTTTTTCAGGGCTTTTTTGGCTTTCCTATCCCCAACAAGAACAAGAACAACAAAAACAACAACAAAGTAGTTTACAGGCTTATTCCCAGAGTAAGAGAAAATAATGGATAATTTTAAACACTGAAAAATTCTAATGAAGGAGCCTTGATATTTGAAGCTTTACTTGATAGCAATATCGCAGTATCTCTCATTTTACATTTTTTTTTGTAAATCCTACGATGCAGTTTGTATATTATCTCACTCACGACATTTTTACGTCTATAATGAATCACTTGTTTTTCACCCGATGTATTTACTGGGAGTAGATTTATCTCTGAAGTATATTACTCAGATGATATCCATCCAAAATTTATTCATTCTCTCGACCTAATGCATTTCCTGAGGTTTACCTTACTTGCTAATTTAAGATTCACATTTATCTCTCTAAAGTTATTATTTTACTCATGTTTACGTTTTTTCCAGTAATTTATCCGCTCACTTTTACTTTTGGTCTTTGTCATTTGCATCCAAATTTCCTGACCTGTTCAATGAACAACACGATACTCTTTGGAAGCTTGAATTTCAAGTCAGTGGCTCCTTTGTTTGTTTGTTTGGTGTTTTTACGTTGCATGGAACCAGCGGTTATTCAGCAACGGGACCAACGGCTTTACGTGACTTCCGAACCATGTCGAGAGTGAACTTCTTTCACCAGAAATACACATCTCTCACTCCTCAATGGAATGGCCGAGAATCGAACTCGCGACCACCGAGGCGGGGCGCCAACACCATACCAACCACGCCACTGAGGCGCTCAGTGGCTCCTTTGGTGGGCTTGTTCCGTGTGAATAGGGTTCATCTTCTGAGCGATAATAATATGGCGCTTTATACTATAGCCTATTTAAACAGTACTGAAAAAGCCGCTATTCGAAAAATAGAGAAGACTCTACAACGGTAACGCTGCTGAAGTAGCCATTACTTATGATAATAATAATAATAATAATATAATAATAATAATAATAATCATGAAAAATATGTGGATGACCAAAAATACTGCAGTAAAAGTAACACTTATTCTAATACTTCACCGCTAGTTATCGATAACTTTTCTTAATTAAGAAGGAGAAAATGGAATGAAAATGACCATGATGACCAGATGAATGAGAGAGAGAGAGAGAGAGTTGGTAAAGCTATCGGAACTGAAGGGTCTCATTACTGAGGAGTGAATGACACAGTATGTTTGTAGGGTGGCTGGGGTTCAACGTGATGCTGATGAGCTAACTTTGTAAGCATATGGAGCCGCTAATATTGTGGAAGGTTTCTGCCCTTAAGGTTCAACTCCTAATTAGCTGTTAAAGTGCGCTTAAATTTGAAAATATAGCCAGCCTTTTTATAATTAGATTTGCTTGCTTAGTGTAGATATTGCGTCAGTTACTCAAACGTCATTGGGGTCAATATCGCTTGGCCTCTCTAGGCTATAAACGAATTTGCTCTTCGATACTTTTAAGATCTTGGACCATTCTACTTTATTCCGTTCAAATTCCACTTACGGAGGTACTTAACAAAACGCTAAGAGAGCATCTCCCAGGTAGATTAATGTAGACTAATAATTTACACGTGCTCAGACGTACTAGAAAACGTCCCAGCGCATTCCGACATCGTTCAAGACTCAAAAGCATTTATGCTGTGCGAGTTCACACTGACCCAACCAATGGACGCTGTGAACTCGCCATGTACGTGAGAACGCTCATTTCTCTCAGTCCACTTTCTCCTCGTTTATTCAGATGTGTACCTACTCCTTCCTTGTTGGGGGGCGGTGCAGTCTCGTGAGTGCGCCTAACTCGTTGCTCTGTAGGTATTCGCCAAGGCCTATATAGTACTATATATGCCTTGGTATTCGCAAGCGTTCCTTCGGTAACCCATAGCTGAACCCGCTATCATTTATTCTTTTTACTGTGCCTCCGTTCGTGTTCTCTTGCTTCCATCTTGCTTTCCTTAACTCTCTGCTGACAGTTGATTCATACGTCAGTTGTGAGGTTTTCCTTCTGTTGCGTCTAAGTCCTTCATTCCTTCCTTTTTCTCTCTCTCCTTTATTCAGAGCTATGCATTCGCTTGCCTTATTATCTTAGACCGAGATGCCTCTGCAGATATTTTGTAGTATATCTCTGCTCTTCATTATTTGGACGCTTTTAGTATTTCCTCTTTTCGGAATGTAAGTTAGATGGCCTTAAGTATATTTTACTTCGACCAAACCACTGACCTGATTAACAGCTCTCCTCCAGGGCTGGCCAGAAGGATTAGATCATATTTTTACGTGGCTAGGAACCAATTGGTCACCTAACAACGGGACCTACAGCTTATATTGTGGGATACGGACCAGATCTTATCGAGCTCGTAAGCCACACTCGTCCAACGTGGAACTTGCAGATGGACTTCCTCTTTGCTACTCTGAGGTCTCCCGCGCCTCCCACCATATTTGCACTAGATTATTTTATCTTATTCCTACGTTGTTTTCTTCACGTCACACTCGAGCCCTTGGCACCATTAGCCACGACGTTGCCAAGCTACTCGTGGCCATCAGATCTTCTTCTTCTTCTTCTTCTTCTTCTTCTTCTTCTTCTTTTCAGTGTCCATGTCTGGTCCTCTTTACCTGCCTTGCTTTATCTGTGTCATCATTAAAAAAAATTTTTTCACTTTAGCTGAAATTTTCTTACATTATGACAATGTTTGTGTTGGTTTTTAGCTTCTTCGTAACAATTGTTTATTTGATGCTTCATTTATTAACAGCTGTTTGCTTCATTTATTGTCAGTTGTTTCTTTCATGCTTCATTTGTTAACAGCTGTTTGTTTGATGCTTCATTCTTTAACAGCTGTTTGCGTGATGCTTCATTTATTAACAGCTGTACAGAAAACTCGAATTTTTAGTATTTTACTCGTTTTTGTCATAAACGAAATGAGAATTCTGAAATCGCTTCCATCTCTGTTCTGGCACAACTATAGGTACCAGCAACACAGGCACCACCGGACCGTGGCTGAAAGTTTCATGGGCCGTGTCTGAAAGTTCCACACAGCTTATATGCTGTACAGAAAACTCGAATTTTACTAATGTACATGTTTTTGTCATAAACGAAGCGAAATCTCGGGACCTTCAGAGGAGGAGGAGGAAGAGGGAAAATTTGTGAGGACGTTTGTGGAAGCGGCGTCGTTCGTACTTCTATGAATAGCGTTCCATGTGGCGTCTCTGGTTCTTCATGGCCGCTGACGTTCATAATGGGAGCGAATTCCTTATCGCGGTGACAGGTGGCATATGCGCAATATTGCCGTCGCGCTGAGAGCCCCTTCGAGAGAGGTTAAATTGGGGTTCCTCCTTCTGCTCTTGATGGACAAGGGCGGCCTCCCCCCTCCCCCCCACCCCCCCCCCCCCCCCCCCCCCCCCCCCCCCCCCCCCCCCCCCCACCCCCCCCCCCCCCCCCCCCCCCCCCACGCTCCCCCCTCTTAGCTGGCAACGGCCCACTCTGGCTGGCATGCTGTACATAAGTCAAAGGAAGGCAGCCGTTCGCCTCTGTTATCTTCATTTGAAGCGTTAAAAAATAATACTGAGATTAGGGGTTTTTCTGTATGACGTATAATGCTTTACGAAACTCTCAGCTGTGGCCCATGAAACTTCAAGCCATGGTTCGGTGGTGGCCTGTGTTGTGTGGTGGTGCAAGACGCATGATCATGGCTAACCTTAGATAAAAAATAATACTGAGATTAGGGGGTTTCTGTATGACGTATAGTGCTATACGAAACTCTCAGTCGCGGCCCATGAAACTTCAAGCCATGGTTAGGATGTGGCCTGCGTTGTATAGCGGTGCCACACGCACGATCATAGCTGACTTTAATCTTAAATAGAATAAAATAAATACTGAGACTAGAGGGTTTACGTACATCGTATAGTGCTGTACGAAACTCTTCACCTTGGCTCGTTAAATTTTAAGCCCTCTCCCAGTGGTGGCCTGTGTTGTATAGCGGTGCCACACGGGCGATCATGGCTAACTTTAACCTTCAATAAAATATAAAAAAAACTGCTGAGGCTAGAGGGCTGCAATTTGTTATGTCTGATGACAGGAGGGTGGATGATCAACATACCAATTTGCAGCCCTCTAGCCTCAGTCGATTTAAAAAAAATTCTATTTAAGGTTGAAATCAACCCTCAAGCCTCAGTAGTTTTTTTTTATTCTGTTTAAGGTTGAAATCAGCCCCCTAGCCTCAGTAGTTTTTTTAAATTCTATTTAAGGTTAAAATCAGCCCTCAAGCCTCAGTAGTCTTTTAAAATTCTATTTAAGGTTAAAATCAGCCCTCTAGCCTCAGTAGTTTTTTTTTAATTCTATTTAAGGTTAAAATCAGCCCCCTAGCCTCAGTAATTTTTTTTAAAATTCTATTTAAGGTTAAAATCAGCCCTCTAGCCTCAGTAGTTTTTTAAAAAATTCTATTTAAGGTTAAAATCAGCCCTCAAGCCTCAGTAGTTTTTTTTTATCCTAAGTTTTAACGGTTTAAAATCGCCCTCTAGCCTTAGTATTTTTTATTTTTTTAAAATTCTTCCTAATTTAAGGTTAAAATCAGCCCTCTAAAGCCTCAGTAGTTTTTTTTTTATTTTTTTTTCTATTTAAAAAATTAAAAATCAGCCCTCTAGCACTCCCAGTAGTTTTTTTAAAATTCTATTTAAGATTAAAATCAGCCCTCTAGCCTCAGTAGTTTTTTAAAATTCTATTTAAGAGTTTAAAATCAGCCCTCTAGCCTCAGTAGTTTTTTAAAATTCTATTTAAGTTTAAAATCAGCCCTCTAGCCTTCAGTAAGCTTTTTTTTATTCCTATTTAAGGTTCAAAATCAGCCTCCCTTAAGCCTTCAGTAGCTTTTTTTTTAATTCCTATTTAAGGTTAAAATCAGCCCTCTAGCCTCAGTAGTTTTTTTTTTATTTTATTTTAAAAGGTTAAAATCAGCCCTCTCGCCTCAGTACGTTTTTTTTTTTTATCCTATTTAAGGTTAAAAATCAGCCCTCTAGCCTCCAGTGTTTTTTTTTATCCTATTTAAGGTTAAAATCAGCCCCTTTTTTTTTTAGCCTCAGTTAGTTTTTTTTATTTTATTTAAGGTTAAAAAAATCAGCCCTCTAGCCTCAGTAGTTTTTTTAAAAAAAATTCTTTTATTTTTAAGGTTAAAATCAGCCCTCTAGCCTCCAGTAAGTTTTTTTTTATTCTATTTAAGGTTAAATCAGCCCTCTAGCCTCAGTAGTTTTTTTTTATTTTTTTAAAATTCTATTTAAGGTTTAAAATCAAGCCCTCTAGCCTCAGTAGTTTTTTTTATTCTATTTCAAGGTTTAAAATCCAGCCCCTCTAGCCTCAGTAGTTTTTTTTATATTCTATTTAAGGTTAAAATCAGCCCTCCCTAGCTCATAGTTTTTAAATTTATTTTAAGGTTAAAATCAGCCCTCTAGCCTCAGTAGTTTTTTTTTAAAATTTTATTTAAGATTAAATTTTTTTTTCAAGCCCTCTTAGCCTCATTAACAGTTTTTTTATTTTATTTAAGGATTAAAATCAGCCCTCTAGCCTCAGTAGATTTTTAATATTTATTTAAGGTTAAAATTTTTTTCAGCCCTCTATTCCTCAGTTTAAGTTTTTTTATAAAATTTCTATTTAAAAGGTTAAAATCAGCCCTCTAAGCCTCAGTAGTTTTTTTATTTTTAAAATTCTATTTAATGGTTAAAATTCAGCACTCTAGCCTCCCAGTAGTTTTTTTTTATTCCTATTTAGGTTAAAATCAGCCTCTAGCCTCAGTTTTTTTTTAAGTTTGTTTTAAAAATTCTTTTATTTAAGGTTAAAATCAGCCCTCTTAAAAGCCTCAGTATAGTGTTTTTTATTTCCCTACTTTAAGGTTAAATCCAGCCCTCCTAAGCCCTCAGTATTTTTTTTATTTTATTCTTTAAGAAAGGTTAAAATCAGCCTCCTAGCCTCAGTAGATTTTTTTTATTCTCTATTTAAGGTTAAAATCAGCCCTACTATCCTCATTAGTTTTTTATATTCTATTTAAGGTTAAAATCAGCCCTCTAAGCCTCAGTTAGATTTTTTTTATATTTCTATTTAATTTTTTTGTTAAAATTCAAGCCCTCCTTTAGCCCCAGTTTAAGTTTTTTTTTTTATTCTATTTAAAGGTTACAAAATCGGCCCTCCTAGCCTCCAGTAAGTTTTTTTTAAATTCTATTTAAGTTAAAATTTCAGCCCTCTTTTTTAGCCTTTTCAGTTTAAGGTTTTTTTTTAAAATTCTATTTTTAATGTTCAAATCACCCCTCTAGCCTCAGTAAGTTTTTTTTTATATTCTATTTAAGGTTTAAAATCAGCCCTACTTAAAGCCTCCCAGTAGATTTTTTTTTATTCTATTTAAGGTTAAATCAGCCCTCTTTTTTTTTTAAAGCCTTTCAGTAGTTTTTTTTAATTTTATTCAGATTATTAAAATCAGCCCTCTAGCCTCAGTTTATTTTTTTATTTTATTTTAGTTAAAAGTCAGCCCTCCTAGCCTCAGTAGTTTTTTTTTTTTTATTTTTTTTTTATTCTATTTAAGAAGGTTTAACAAATTCAAAGCCCTACCTAGCCTCCCCAGTAGTTTTTTTTTTAAAGTTTATTTAAGATTAACCTCATCCCTCTTAGCTCATTTTTTTTTATTTTTTTTTTTTTTTTTTTTTTAGTTCGATTTTAAGGTTTAAAAAAGCAAGGCCCCTCCCCACCATCCCCTCTTAAAAGCCTCAAGTCCCGTTTTTTTTATTTCTATTTAGGTTAAAATCAGCCCTCTAGCCTCAGTATTTTTTTTATAATTCTATTTAAGATTAAAATCAGGCCCCTCCTAGACAATCATTAGTTTTTTTTTATATTCTAATTTAAGATTTAAATTTTTTTCAGCTCTTCTAGCTTCCAGTATTTTTTTAATATAAATTTCCTATTTTAAGATTTAAAATCACCCTCTAGCCTCAGTAGTTTTTTTTTATATTTCCGATTTAAGATTAAAATTCAGCCCTCTCCTCAGTTTTTTAGTTTTTTTTTATATTCTATGATTAAAATTCAAGCCCTATTAAAAACCTCAGTAAGTTTTTTTTTATATTCCCTATTTAAGATTTAAAATCACCCTCTAGCCTCATCTGTTTTTTTTATATTCTAATTTTAAGATTAAAATCAGCCCCTCCCTTAGCCTCAAGTAGTTTTTTTTTTATATTCTATTTAAGATATTTAAATCAGCCCTCCTAGGCCTCAGTAGTTTTTTTTTATAATTACTATTTTAAGTACTTTAAAATCAAGCCCTCTAGCCTCAAGGAAGTTTTTAGTTTTTTTTTATATTCTATTTCAAGGATTAAAATCAGCCCTCTAGGCCTCAAGTAAAAAGTTTTTTTTTATATTCCTATTTAAGGGATTAAAAATCAGCCCTCGAGGGCCTCAGTAAAGTTTTTTTTTATTTTTTTTTATTCTATTTAAGGGATTAAAAATCAGGCCCTCTAAGCCTCAAGTAGTTTTTTTTTATTTTTTTTTTTATTCTATTTTAAGGTTAAAATTCAAGCCCTCCTACCTCAGTTAGTTTTTTTTTTGCATTCTATTTGATTAAAATCAAGCCCTCTAGCCTAAGTTTTTTTTTATTTTTTTTTTTTTTAATCTTTTAAGGTTAAAATCAGTCCCATCTAGCCTCTAGTATTTTTTTTTTATTCTAGTTTATTTAAGATTAAAATCAGACCCTTCTAGCCTCAAGTAGTTTTTTTTTAGTCTATTTAAGGTTAAAATCAGCCCTCTAGCCTCAGTAGTTTTTTTTTTTATTCCTATTTAAGTTAAAATCAGCCCTACCCTCAGTATATTCTATTTAAGGTTAAAATCAGCCCTCTAGCCTCAGTAGTTTTTTTAAAATTCTATTTAAGGTTAAAATCAGCCCTCTAAGCCTCATTGTTTTTTTTTATATTCTATTAAGATTAAAAATCAAGGCCCTCTAGCCTTCAGTAGTTTTTTTTATATTTTTTAATTTGTTAAAATCAGCCCTCTAGCCCCCCTCAGTAGGTTTTTTTTATATTCAATTTAAGGAAAAAAACAGCCCTCTAAGCCTTCAGTAGTTTTTTTATTCTATTTAAGATTAAAATCACCCTTCTAGGCCTAATTAGTTTTTTTTTTTTATTCTTTGTTTAAAAGGTTTAAATCAGTTCATTCTAGCCCTCTAGTTTTTTTTTTTTTTATTCTATTTAAGTTAAAATCACCTCTAAGCCTCAGTAGTTTTTTTTATTTCTATTTAAGGGTTAAAATCGCCCTCAGCCTTCTAAGTTTTTTGTTCGATTTAAGGTTAAAATCAGGCCCTCTAGCCTCAGTGTTTTTTTTTCTTTTAAGGTTAAAATCAGCCCTTAGCCTCTAGTTTTTTTTATATTCTATTTAAGGTTAAAATCAGGTTAAAAGTCAGCCCTCTAGCCAGTAAAATTTTTTTTATTTTTTTTTTTATTCTTAAAATTTAAGTTAAATCAGCCCTTTCTAGCCCCTCAGGAGAAGTTTTTTTTTATTCTATTTAAGGTTAAAAACCTCAGCCCTCTAGCCTCGGTAGTTTTTTTAAATTCTATATTTAAGGTGTTAAAATCAAGCCCTCTAGCCCTCTGCCAGTATGTTTGTTTAATTCTAGAAGGTTAAAAATCAGCCCTCTAGCCTCAGTAGTTTTTTTTATTCTATTTAAGGTTAAAATCAGCCCTCTAGCCTCAGTAGTTTTTTTTATATTCTATTTAAGGTTAAAATCAGCCCTCTAGCCTCAGTAGTTTTTTTTATTCTATTTAAGGTTAAAATCAGCCCTCTAGCCTCAGTAGTTTTTTTTATATTCTATTTTAAGGTTAAAATCAGCCCTCTAGCCTCAGAAGTTTTTTTTATTCTATTTAAGGTTAAAATCAGCCCTCTAGCCTCAGTAGTTTTTTTTTTATTCTATTTAAGGTTAAAATCAGCCCTCTAGCCTCAGTAGTTTTTTAAAATTCTATTTAAGGTTAAAATCAGCCCTCTAGCCTCAGTAGTTTTTTTTTAATTCTATTTAAGGTTAAAATCAGCCCTCTAGCCTCAGTAGTTTTTTTTTATTCTATTTAAGGTTAAAATCAGCCCTCTAGCCTCAGTAGTTTTTTTAAATTTTATTTAAGATTAAAATCAGCCCTCTAGCCTCAGTAGTTTTTTTTAAATTTTATTTAAGATTAAAATCAGCCCTCTAGCCTCAGTAGTTAATTTTTTTAAATTTTTATTTAGAAATTAACAAAATCAGCCCGTCTAGCCTCAGTAGTTTTTTTTTTATATTCTATTTAATGGGTAAAAAATCACAGCCCCTCTAAGCCTCAAGTAGTTTTTTTTAATTCTAAAAAAAAAATTTCAAGGTTAAAATCAGCCCTCTAGCCTCAGTAGTTTTTTTCAATTCTATTTAATGGTTAAAATCAGCCCTCTAGCCTCAGTAGTTTTTTTTTTTATTCTATTTAAGGTTAAAATCAGCTCCCTCTAAGCCTCCATAGTAAGTTTTTTTTTAAAATTCTATTCAAGTTTAAAATCAGCCCTCTAGCCTCAGTAGTATTTTTTAAATTTCTTATTTAAGTTTAAAATCAGCCCTCTAGCCTCAGTAGTTTGTTTTTTTTAATTCTTATTCGAAGGTTAAAATCAGCCCTCTAGCCTCAGTAGTTTTTTTAATTCTATTTAAGGTTAAAATCAGCCCTCTAGCCTCAGTAGTTTTTTTTTAATATTCTATTTAAGGTTAAAATCAGCCCTACCCTTAGCCATCAGTAGTTTTTTTTATTTCTATTTAAGGTTAAACAAAATCAAGCCCTCTAGTCCTCAGTAAGTTTTTTTTTTTAAATTTTTTAAATTTTTATTAACGATTAAAATCAGCCCTCCCTAAAAAGAGGAAACGAAAGTAGAAGCTGCCCTCAGTATTTTTTTTTTTTTATTCTATTATTTTGGAAGGGTTACTATTAAAAATCAGCCCTCCTTTGAGGCCCCTCGAGTTAGTGTTTTTTTTTAAAAATTTTGATTTTAAGATTAAAATCATACAGCCCTCTTAGCCTCATAGTTTTTTTTATTCTATTTAAGGTTAAAATCAGCCCTCTAGCCTCAGTAGTTTTTTTTTATTCTATTTAAGGTTAAAATCAGCCCTCTAGCCTCAGTTATTTTTTTTTAAAATTTTATTTTAAGATTAAATCAGCCCTCCTATAACCTCGAGTAGTTTTTTTTTTTATTCTATTTTAAAAGGTTAAAATCCAGCCCGCTAGCCTCAGTAGTTTTTTTAAATTTTATTTTAAGATTAGCAAATGCATCCCGCCCTTAGCCTTTCAGTAGAGTTTTTTTTATATTCCTATTTAAGGTTAAAATCAGCCCTCTAGCCTCAAGTAAGGTTTTTAATTTTTTAAATTTTTTTAAAAATAAAATCCACCCTCTAGCCTCAATAGGTTTTTTTTTTTAATTGCTATTAAGGTTAAAATCAGCCCTCTAGCCTCTAGGCCTCAGTTTTTTTTTTAAATTTTTTTTTTAATTTTATATTCCAGATTAAAATCAGCCCTCTAGCCTTCCTAGTTTTTTAGTTTTTTTAAACTTAAATTTTTTTAAGAATTAAAATCAGCCCTCTAGCCTTAGTTAGTTTTTTTTTTATATTCTTTTAAGGTTAATGCAAAATCAGCCCTCTATCCTCAGTAGTTTTTTTTTTATTCTATTTAAGGTTAAAATTAGCCCTCTAGCCTCAGTATTTTTTTTTAATATTCTATTTAAGGTTAAAATCAGGCCCTCTAGCACCTACAGTAGTTTTTTTTTTTCTATTTAAGGTTAAAACTTAGCCCTCTAACCTCAGTAGTTTTTTTTTATTCTATTTAAGGTTAAAATCAGCCCTCTAGCCTCAGTAGTTTTTTTTATATTCTATTTAAGGTTAAAATCAGCCCTCTAGCCTCAGTAGTTTTTTTTTATTCGGATTTAAGTTTAAAATCATCCGCCCTCCTAGCCTCAGATAGTTTTTTTTATATTCTATTTAAGGTTAAAATCAGCCCTCTAGCCTCAGTAGTTTTTTTTATATTTTATTTAAGGTTAAAATCAGCCCTCTTGTCTCAGTAGTTTTTTAAATTCTATTTAATGTTAAAATTAGCCCTCTAGCCTCAGTAGTTTTTTTTTAATTCTATTTAATGTTAAAATCAGCCCTCTAGCCTCAGTAGTTTTTTTTTTTAAATTTTTTTTTAAATTCAAGGAATTAAAATCAGCCCTCCTACCTCAGTAAGCCTTTTTTTTAAATTCTATTTAAGGTTAAAATAGCCCTCTAGCTCAGTAGGGTTTTTTTTTAAATTTTTTTTTTTATTTAAGGTTAAAATCAGCCCTCTAGCCTCAGTAGTTTTTTTTATTAATTCTATTTAAGATTAAAATCAGCCCTCTAGCCTCAGTAGTTTTTTTTAAATTTTTTTATTTAAGATTAAAATCAGCCCTCTAGCCTCAGTAGTTTTTTTTATATTCTATTTAAGGTTAAAATCAGCCCTCTAGCCTCAGTAGTTTTTTTTATATTGCTTTTTTTAAAAATATTTAAGGTTAAAATCAGCCCGCTAGCCTCAGTAGGTTTTTTTGTTTTTTTTTTATTGCTATTTAAGAAGGTTAAAATCAGCCTCTAGCCTCATTTTTTATAGTTTAAGGTTTTTTTTATATTCTATTTAAGGTGGTTAAAATTAGCCACCTTCTAGCCTCAGTAGTTTTTTTTTTTATTCTATTTAAGGTTAAAATCAGCCCTCTAGCCTCAGTAGTTTTTTTTTTATTCTATTTAAGGTTAAAATCAGCCCTCTAGCCTCAGAAGTTTTTTTTATATTCTATTTAAGGTTAAAATCAGCCCTCTAGCCTCAGTAGTTTTTTTTTATATTCTATTTAAGGGTTAAAATCATCCCGCTATCTCAGTTTTTTTTTATTTCCTAAATTTAAGGTTAAAATCAGCCCCTCTTTGCCTCAAGTAGTATTCTATTTAAGGTTAAAATCAGCCCTCTAGCAGTAGTTTTTTTTTTTTTATTCTATTTAAGGTTACCAATCAGCCCTCTAGCCTCAGAAGGTTTTTTTTTGGTTTTTTTTTATTCTATTTAAGGTTAAAATCAGCCCTCTACCTCAGAAGTTTTTTTTATATTCCTACAAGTTAAATTAGCCCTCTACCCTTTCCAGCCAGTTTTTTTTATATTCCTATTTAATGGTTAAAAAACTCATGCCCTCCTACTAGCCGCCAGTAGTTTTTTTTTTATTCTATTTAGGTTAAAATCAGCCCTTTCTTTTTAGCCTTCAGAAGTTTTTTTTTTTATTCTTTTATTTTAAGGTTTTTAAAATCAGCCCTTCTATCCTCAGAAGTTTTTTTTTTATTCTATTTTAAGGTTAAAATCAGCCCTCTAAAAGCCTTTTTTCAAAAAAAGAAAAGTGGGTTTTTTTTTATATTCTTAAATTTAAGATTAAAATCAAGGCCCTCTTAAAGCCTAAGCAGTTTTTTTTATTCCCTATTTAAGGTTAAAATCAGCCTCAGCCCTCAGTATTTTTTTTTGATTTCTATTTAATTGTTAAAATCAAGCCCCCTCTTTTAGCCTTTCAAGGTTAAAGTTTTTTTTTTAGTCCTATTTAAGGTTAAAATTCGCCCTTCTTTTAGCCTCAAGCATTTTTTTTTATAATTTTTCTATTTAAGGTTCAAAGCAAAGCCCTTCTAGCCTTTCAAGTAGTTTTTTTTATTTAATTCTAAATTTAAGGTTAACCATCAGCCCCTGGACTAGCCTCACAAGTTTTTTTAATATTCTTTATTTAAGGTTTAAAATTCAAGCCCTCTAGCCTAAAAAAATAGTTTTTGTTGGTGTTATTCTTTAATTAAGGTTAAAAATCAGCCTCCCTAGCCTCAGCCAGTTTTTTTTATATTCTATTTAAGGTTAAATCAGCCCTCTAAGCCCTCAGTTTTTAGTTTTTTTAAAATTTTTAAATTTTTAAGATTAAATTCAAATCCCCTTTAACCCGCAAGTCGGTTTTTTTTAAAATTTTACAAGATAAATTCAGCCCTCTTAGCCTCAAGTATGTTTTTTTTTTAAATACGATTTAGTTTTAAAATTTCAAACTCCTCTAGCCTCAGTAGTTTTTTTTATTTTCTATTTAAGTTAAAATCGGCCCTTAAAATTAGCCTCAGTAGTTTTTTTTTTTATTCTATTTAAGGTTAAAATCAGCCCTTCCTAGCTAGTAGTTTTTTTAATTTCTATTTTTAATGTTAAAATCAATCCTCTTTTAGCCCTTTCAAGTAGTTTTTTTTTTATTCCTTAATTTAAGGTTACACTCAGCCCATCTAGTTAGCCTCAGTAGATTTTTTTTATTCTTTACAAGGTTAAAATTCAAGCCCTTTTTTAATTACCTCAGTAGTTTTTTTTATTCTAAGAAGGTTAAAAATCAGCCCTCTAAAGCCCACAGTTTTTTTATCTTCTATTTTTTTTTAAGGTTAAAATTCAGCCCTCTAGCCATTTAGTAGTTTTTTTTTATTCTATTTAAAAAGGTTACAAAGCCAAGCCCTCTTAGCCTCCAGTATTTTTTTTTTTATTCCTATTAAGGTTAAAAATTCAGCGCTCTTTAGCCTCAGTTTAAGGTTTTTTTTTTAAAATTCTATTTAAGTGTGAAAATTCACCTCTTAGCCTCTATAGTTTTTTTATTCTATTTAAGAGTTAAAATTTCAGCCCTCTAGCCTTCCATAAGGTTTTTTTTTATTAAAACTTCTATTTAAGGTTAAAATCCAGCCCTCTAAGAGCCTCCGTAGATTTTTTTTTTATTCTATTTTAAGGGTTTTTAAAATCAAGCCCTCTAGCCTTCAGTAAGGTTTTTTTTTTAATTTTATTTAGAAAATTAAAATCAGCCCTTCTAAGCCTCATTTTTATTTTTGATTTTATTTAAAGGTTAAAATTTTTTTCAGCCCTCTAGCCCTCATTATTTTTTTTTTTTAACGACATTTTAAGATTAAAATCAGCAGCCCTTCTAGCCTCAGTACATTTTTTGTATTTCTATTTTTAAGGTTGAGACTTTTTCGAATTCTAGCCCTCAGTGTTTTTTTAAAGGTTTATTTAAGATTAAAATCAGCCCTCTATTGCCCACAGTTTTTTTTATTCTTCATTTAAGGTTAAATTCTGCCCTTCAGCGAAATAAACTTTTTAAGCCGTCAAGTTAAGGTTTTTTTTATATTCTATTTAAGGTTAAAATCCAAGCCACTCTTAGCCCAGTATTTTTTTTATATTCTATTTAAGATTAAAATCAGCTCCTCTAAGCCTTCGAAGTTTAGTTTTTTTTTTTATATTCTATTTAAGATTTAAAATCAAGGCCCTTTTAAAATTACTAGACCCTCAGTAATTTTTTTTTTTTTTTTTATTCTATTTAAAGATTAAATCATAGCCTCTAACTAAGGTCCCCTAGCTAGCTTCAGTTTTAGTATATTCTATGTTAAGTCTATGAAAATCAGCCCTCTAGCCTCGACAGTTTTTTTTTTATATTCTAAGTTTATGTTGTTTTAAAAAAATACAGGACCATCTCTTGTCAATTTATAGCAGAAATTAGTAATCTCTTCAATCTTTTATTTTATTCCTATTAATACAGAGTTAAAATTCAGCCCTCTGAGGCCGCAAGGAGTGTTGTATTTTTTGTTTTTTTTTTATTCTATGTAAGGTTAAAATCAGGCCCCTCCTAGCCTCAGTTTAAGGAAAATTTTTTTTTTATTCCTATTTAAGGTTTTTTTTTAAAATTCACCCTCCCGAGCCTCAAGTTTAAGTTTTTTTTATTCCTATTTTTTTTTTTGTTTTTTTTTTGTTTTAAAAAGGGGTTTAAAATCAGCCCTCTAAGCCTCATTAGTTTTTTTATTTTTTTTTTATTTCTATTTACAAGGTTAAAATCAGCCCTTTCTAGCTTAGTAGTTTTTTTATTCTATTTAAGGTTAAATCAGGCCCTTTCTTAGCCCTCATAGTTTTTTTTTTATTTCTTTTAATTTGGTGTAAAATCACCCTTTCTAGCCCTCAAGTTAGTTTTTTTTTTTATTCTATTTAAGGTTAAAATCAGCCCTCTAGCCTCAGTAGTTTTTTTATTTTTATTCTATTTAAGTTAACATTCAAAAGCCCTCTAGCCTCATTAGTTTTTTTTTATTCTATTTAAGGTTTAAAATCAGCCCTCCTCGCCTCCCCCCTAGTAGATTTTTTTTATTCTATTTAAAGGTTAAAATCAGCCCTCTAACCTCAGTTAAGTTTTTTTTTATTTAATTTAATTTAAGGATTTAAAATCAGCCCCTCTAAGCCTCATTAAGATTTTATTTAAGGTTAAAATCAGGCCCCCTCTAGCCTCCATAGTTTTTTTTTATTATTTTATTTAAGATTAAATTCAGCCCTCTATAGTTCCTTCAGTATTTTTTTGTTTTTTTTTATATTTCTATTTAAGGTTAAAATCAGCCCTCCTACCTCAGTAAGTTTTTTAAATTTTATTTAAGATTAAAATCACCCTCTAGCCTCATTTTTTTTTATTCTATTTTGGTTAAAATTAAAATTTCTGCCCTCTAAGCCTCAGTAAAGTTTTTTTTTATATTCTATTTAAGGTTAAAAGTCAGCCCTCTACCCTCATAAGTTTTTTTTTATTTTATTTTTTTCTATTTAAGGAAAATTAAAATCAGCCTCTTCTACTTAAGCCCTCGTAGTTTTTTTATTTTTTTTTTATTTTCTATTTAAGGTTTAAAATCAGGCCCTCCCTCCTTAAGTTTTTTTTAATTTTTTTTATTCTATTTTAATTAAAAATTAAAAATCAGCCCTTTCTTTAAAATCCCTCCAGTAGTTTTTTTTATTTTTTTTTTTATTCCTATTTTAAGAAAAATTAAAATTCAGCCCTCTACCTCAGTAGTTTTTTTTATTTTTTTAAAATTCTATTTAAGGAAAATATCAGCCCTCCCTTTAGCCTCAAAGGTTAGTTTTTTTATATTCCTTTTTTTTAAATTTTTTAGATTAAAATCAGCCCTCCTAGCCTCAGGTTTGTTTTTTTTAAAAATTTCTAATAGATTAAAATCATCCCTTCTAAGGCCTCATAGTTTTTTTTATTCTTATTTAAGGTTAAAATCAGCCCTCTAGCCTCAAGTAGTTTTTTTTAATTCTATTTAAAGAAAATAAATCAGCTCTAGCTTCATTTAAGGTATTCCTATAAGGGTTTTTTTTTTTAAAATCAGCCCTCTAGCCTCAGTTTAAAGTTTTTTTAAAATATTCCTATTTTTTTTAGATTAAAATCAGCCCTCTAACCTTCAGTAGTTTTTTTTTAAATATTTCTATTTTTAAGGAAAATTTATCAGCCCTTCTAGGCCCTCAGTGTTTTTTTTAATTTTTTTAAAAAATTTTATTTTAAGTTAAAATCCATCCCTCTAGCCTCAGTAGTTTTTTTTATTTTTTTTTTTCCTTTTATTTAGGTTTTAAAACAGCCCTCTACCTCAGGTAAGTTTTTTTTTATTCTATTTAAAGGGTTAAAAATCAGCCCTCTAGCCTCAGTAGTTTTTTTTTTTCTATTTAAGGTTAAAATCAGCCCTCTAGCCTTCAGAAAGTTTTTTTTTAATATTCTATTTTTTTTAAAAGTTAAAATTTAAGAATTTTAAAAATCGCCTCAGGAAGTTTTTTTTATTTTTTTTATTCTATTTAAGGTTAAAATCACCCTCTAGCCTCAGTAGATTTTTTTTTTTCTAATTTTAAAGGTTAAAATCCAGCCCATCTAGCCTCCAGTAGTTTTTTTTATATTCTATTTAAGGTTAAAAATCGCCCTCTAGCCTCAAAGGAGTATTCTATTTGAGGTTAAAATAAGCAGCCCCCCCCCCCCCCCCCTCTTTAGCCTCTCGTAGTTTTTTTTTATTCTATTTAAGGTTAAAATCAGCCCTCTAGCCTCAAGGTAGTTTTTTTAATTTTATTTTAAGAATTTTTTTTAAAATCAGCCGCCCTCTAGCCTCAGTTTAAGTTTTTTAATTCTTTTAGTTATACTATTTAGCAATCATAGTTTTTTTTAATTCTATTTTAAAGGTTAAAATCCACTTTTAGCCTCGTAGTTTTTTTCTTTTATTCTATTTAAGGTTAAATCAGTCCCTTCTAACCTCCAGAAGTTTTTTTAAATATTCCTATTTAGGGTTAAAATTCAAGGACCCTCTAGCCTCAGTAGTTTTTTATTTTTTTTTTATTCTTTTAAATTAAAATCAGCCCTCTAGGCCTCAGTTTAAGGGTTTTTTTATTCTATTAAGGTTTTACGGAAATTAGCCCTCTAGCCTCAGTAGTTCTTTTTTAAAATATTCTATTTAATGATTTTTTTAAAATCAAGGCCGCCCTCTAGCCTCAGTAGTTTTTTTATTCTATTTTAAAGGTTAAAATCAGCCCTCTAGCCTTATAGGTTTTTTTTAATTCTATTTAAGGTTAAAATCACCCTCTAAAGCCTCAGTATTTTTTTTATATTCTATTTAAGGTTTAAAATCAGCCCTCCTAGCCTTCAAGGTAGTTTTTTTTAATTTTATTTAAGATTTAAAAGCAAAAAGCCCTCCTAGCCTCAGTAGTTTTTTTTTTAAATTTTATTTAAAGTTAAATCGCCCTCTAACCTCATTAGTTTTTTTTTTAATTTTATTTAAGATTAAAATTTTTTTTTTCAGGACCCTCTAGCCTCAGTAGTTTTTTTTTAATTTTATTGGTTAAAATATTAATCAAGCCATCCTAGCCTCATTTAAGTTTTTTTTTTTATTGCCTATTAAGGTTTTTTTTAAAATTCAAGCCGCCCTCAAGCCTCATAGATTTTTTTTAATTATAATTTAAGGTTAAAATCAGCCCTCAGCCTCCGTTTAAGGTTTTTTAACCATTCCCTATTAAGGTTTTTTTTACGAAAACAGCCCTCTAGCCTCAGTATTTTTTTTTTATTCTATTTAAGGTTAAAATCACCCTCTTCTTCGCATTTAGTTTTTTTTAAATTCTATTTAAGGTTAAAATCAGCCCTCTTAAGCCTTAAGGTGCCGTAAGTTTTTTTTTAAATTTTTTTTTTATTTTATTTAAGGTTAAAATCAGCCCTCTAGCCTCATAGTTTTTTTTAAAATATTCCTTTTATTTAAGGTTAAAATCAAGCCCTCTACCTCAGTGGTTTTTTTTATTCTATTTAGGTTAAAATCAGCCCTCTAGCCTCAGTAGTTTTTTTTTATTTTATTTAAGGTTAAAATCGCCCTCTAGCCTCATAGTTTTTTTTATTTTATTCTATTTAAGGGTTTAAAATCAGCCCTCTAGCCCCTCAGTATTTTTTTTTCTATCTATCAGATTTATTAAAATCACCCTCCTCAGCCTCATTTAGGTTGTTTTTTTAAATTTTTTTTATTTAGAAATTAAAATCGCCCTCTAAGCCTCAGTTTAAAGGTTTTTTTTGGAACTGTTATTTAGATTAAAATTTCAAAACGCCCTCTAGCCTCAGTAGTTTTTTTTAAAATTCTATTTAAGGTTAAAATCAACCCTCAGCCTCATGTTTTTTTTTTTAAATTTTATTTAGATTAAAATCAGCCCTCCTAGCCTCAGTATTTTTTTTTAATTTTTATTTAAGAAAATAAAATCAGCCCCTCTTTAGCGCCCTCATTATTTTTTTTTTATTTTATTTAAGATACAATCAAGGACGCCCTCTCAGCAGTAGTTTTTTTTTATTCTATTTAAGGTTAAAATCAGCCCTCTAGCCTCATTATTTTTTTTAAAATTCTATTTAAAGTTAAAATCATCCCTCTAGCCTCAAGGTTAGTTTTTTTTGAAAATTTTTTTTTTTTTCTATTTAAGGTTAAAATCAGCCCTCTGCCTAGTAGTTTTTTTTTAAATTCTATTAAGTTAAAATCAGCCCTCTAGCCTCAGTCCGTTTTTTTTTATCTATTTAGTTAAATCACCCTCTACCTCAGTATTTTTTTTTTATTCTATTTAAGGTCAAAAATCAGCCCCTCTAGCCTCAGTAGTTTTTTTTAAATTTTTATTTTATTTAAGGTTAAAATCGCCCTCTAGCCTCAGTTAGTTTTTTTTAAATTCTATTTAGGTTTAAAATCAGCCCTCTAGCCCTCGTAAGTTTTTTTTTATATTCTTTTAAGTTAAAATCAGCCCCTCTAACCTCATAGTTTTTTTTAATTTTTTTTAAATTTTATTTAAGTTCAAAATCAGCCCCCTCTAGCCTCGTATTTTTTTTTTAATTTTTATTTTAAGGTTAAAATCAGCCCTCCTATTTTTTTTAAAATTCATAGTTTTTTAAATATTCCTATTTTTAAGTTTGTTAAAATCAGCCCTCTAGCCCTTTTCCCAAGTTAAAAGTTTTTTTTTAAATCTTTATTTAAGTTAAAAAATCACCCTCTACCCTCATTAGTTTTTTTTTAAAATCTATTTAAGGTTAAAAATAGCCCTCTAGCCTCATAATTTTTTTTTTTAATTCTATTAAGGTTAAAATCAGGCCCTCTTTTTTTTAGCCCTCATAATAGCCTCAATTTAGTTTGTTAAAAATCGCCCTCTAGCCTCATTAGTTTTTTTTATTCTATTTAAGTTAAAATCAGCCCTCTAGCTCAGGTAGTTTTTTTTAAATTCTATTTAAAGGTAAACAGCAGCCCCAGCCCGCAGTTAGTTTTTTTTAATTCTATTTTAAGGTTAAAATCGCCCTCTAGGCCCTCATAGTTTTTTTTTAAATTCTATTTTATTAGGTCATCAAAGCCCTCTAGCCTCAGGTAGTTTTTTTTTTTATTTAGTTTTTTTTAACAAGTCCCCTCTAGCCCTCCGTATTTTTAACGTTTAAAATCAGCCCTCTAAAGCCTCAGTAGTTTTTTTTTAAATTCTATTTTAAGGTCAAAAATCAGCCCTCTAGCCCTCATAAGGTTTTTTTTATTTTTTAAAATTCTATTTAAGGTTAAAATCACCCTCCTAACCTCATAGTTTTGTTTAATTCTATTTTTTTAAGAGTTTTTTTTTTTAAACATGCAAGCCCTCGATTTCCCAGGTTAAAATTTTTTTTTATTTCCTTTTTAATTTTTTTAAAATTTTCAAAAGGCCCTCCCTAACCTCAGTAACTTTTTTTTCTTTTATTTAAGGTTAAAATCAGCCCTCTACCTCAGTAGTTTTTTTTTTAAAAATTCTATTTTAAGTTAAAATTTTTTCACCCTCTAGCCTCATAGTTTTTTTTTTTTTATTTTGGAAAATATTCTTAAAATTTCAAAAGGCTTATCCGTTTCCCTTCTCGCCTCCCAGTTTTTTTTAATTTTTTTTTTTATTCTATTTAAGGTTAAAATTAAAATCAGGCCCTTCTAATCCTCAGTAGTTTTTTTTTTTTATTCTTAAAATTAGGTTAAATCAGCCCTCTACCTCGTAGGTTTTTTTTATTCTTATTTAAGGTTTAAAAACAATCAGCCTCCTTCTATTCCTCAAGTTATTTTTTTTATTTTTTTTTTTTTCTATTTAAGATTAAATCAGCCCTCTAGCCTCAGGAGTTTTTTTATATTCTATTTATGTTAAAAGCAAAAGCCCTCTAGCCTCAGTAGTTTTTTTTAATTTTTATTTTAAGATTAAAATCAGCTAGCCCTCAGTAGTTTTTTTTATATTCTAATTTAGGGTTAAAAATCCGCCCTCTAGCCTCAGTAGTTTTTTTTTAAATTTTATTTAAGGGTTAAAAAAAATCCAGCCCCTCTAGCCTCAAATTAGTTTTTTTTAATTCATTTAAAAAACTAAATCTGCCCCGCTAGCCCTCAGTAGTTTCTTTTTTATATTTCTATTTAAGGTTTAAAATCAGCTTTTCTAGCCTCAGTAATTTTTTTTATTCTTTTTAAGGTTAAAATCAGCCCTCTAGCCTCAGATTTAAGGTAGTTTTTTTTAGAATTCTATTTAAGGTTTTTTTTTTATCAGCCCGTTCTTTAAGGCCCTCAGTAGTTTTTTTTATTTTTTTTATTAAAATCTTTAATTTGGTTAAAAATCGCCCTCTTGTCTCAGTAATTTTTTCAATTCTATTTTAATGTTAAATTAGCCCTCCTAAGATAAGAGTAAGAGAATAAGAAGAGTTCTAAGAACAAAAGTGAAAAGCCTCCAGTACGGATAGTTTTTTTTAAAAATTCTATTTTAAGTTTAAAGTCAGCCGTCTAGCCTGAGTAGTTTTATGAGGTCCAGTTATTGTATCGTAATCCAACGCTATAATTGTAACTGTTTTTCGTCCCCTCCATTAACTGACTGAACAAGCCGTTAAAAATTGTTCTTATGAGTGCAACGCACGTTTAGCATCATGGCCACCTCGCGTCTCTTGAATAAAAAAGGATTTCACATATTTTTGCATCGGCTTAATGGATGTTTTAATGGACGTTTTCTCGTCAGCGCCTGCGTCGGGGAAGAGGAGCATTTATAACTCGCAAGGTCAGGGAGTTGCATTCAAGCAGGCATGTTCGAAAGCACCCACCGAGTCTCCTCCTAGCCCCTCCTCCGGCTGGGTAAAAAGATACACAATAAAGTGCTGCCTGGCAACTGGGATTCTGATCTAATCACCCGTAAAAAAAAAGTGGTTCAATTTGTTTAATCAGTGTTGACTTAATCCCCTCGTTCAAACTCGCATTCCGCAGATCGCATTTCTGGGCTTAGAGACCTCTCGAGAGCTATTATAAAGTCAACAGTTTAAATCATATTGGGCTATATATCCTAGACATCAAAATGAGAAGCGAGTCAAAAACTGAAAGTGCCATTCATATCCTCGCGAAATATGACTTATGGCCGAGTCAGACGCACATCGTTTCGCTTCTGAATTACTTTATCTTCGCCCTGACATTAACGGCTCGCAAATGAAAAGGGATTGCGTCGAGATTTGGCCATAACTTGGCCATAACAATTCGAGCGTAGTAGTAGTAGTAGTCGTATAGTAAATTCACATCAACCGTGCATTTGACGTCTAGGCCAATCCCTTACGACGCTCCTGATTGGAAACTCAGTCTCTCTCGAGAGTTCACATAGGTAGGATCTATGTTCCACCTCTCCTGAGGTATACGTTTTTCAGGAGAGGTAGAGCATACATCCAACATATGTGAACTTTCTCGAGAGACTGAGAGTTTCCAGCCCTGTGATTGGCTTATCAACAGCCAATCAGGGACGTCCTAAGGGACTGGCCTAGACATCAAATGTACGTTTTCTGTGAATCTACTATAGTAGTAGTAGTGGTGGTTCGTACCAGATGTAAGTTCCTCGCTGGACTTGTGGTTTTCGCGCTCGGCTGCCAATCCGGTGGTCCGAAGATCGAATCCCGGCTCGGCCAACGTGGAATCAGAGGAATTTATTTCTGGTGATAGAAAGTCATTTCTCGATATAGTGTGGTTCGGATCCCACAATAAACTGTAGGTCCCGTTGCTAGGTGACCAATTGGTTCCTAGCCACGTAAAAAATATTTAATCCTTCGGGCCAGCCCTAGGGGAGCTGTTAATCAGCTCAGTGGTCTGGTAAAACTAAGATATACTTAACTTAACGTACCAGATGTGTGTCGGGGTGGTTAGTGGCGTTTCTAAATTATAGCAACATTCGTTTTTTGTTTTTTTCCCGAGTTGTGTTCGCAGCTAAAGAGTTGCTTGGATTGGTCTGCTCTTATCTTGATTTATGGTTCGTTTTTGTTTTCTCTGTGTGTGTGTGTGTGTGTGTGTGTGTGAGAGAGAGAGAGAGAGAGAGAGAGAGAGAGAGAGAGAGAGAGAGGAGACTTTTTTGGCCAAACTCAGTATGGCGTTTCAGACATTACATAAATATGTTTCTTTTAACTAGGTGCGTTTGTATGCACGCGAGAGAGAGAGAGAGAGAGAGAGAGAGAGAGAGAGAGAGAGAGAGAGACAGACAGACAGACAGACAGAGACGGGGGGATGAGGGGGGAGATGGAGTGGGAGCCGGCGACGGGGAGATGAAGCTATCTTGGCTAAACATCTGTCATATTTCGTATTCCCTTTGATGTCACTGATGCTGCTTTTAATAATGTGAAATACTATACCCAACTTCGTGCAGAGTTAAGATATAAATGGATGATAGTGTAGCCTTGAACGGAAACTGTAGTTTTATGATTGAGATGATGCAGATCGTCGCTGAATTATCATGGTCTGTAAAATTTATACGTGTTGCAGACGTACATCGACATTCTGACGTGAAAGGTTTGTGGAAATACATATAGGGCTAAAGGTATTCCCACATTTTTTGGTTACTCAGTGAGTAAGCCTACAAACTACTTTGTTGCTGTTACTGTTGTTTCAGGTGTTCTTGTTGCAAGGGGGTTTGTAGGAAAGCATAAAAAGGTCTAAAAAAAAAGGTGTTTCGCTTCGAGTTAAAGATACAGGAATTCTAGGATCGGATATTTATGATTTATTAATTAGGATGAAAATTTAAAAATTAGATAATATGCGTGTTAAACAGCACAGAACAATTATTTCTGTTGAGAAATTTACCCACAAAATTCTCTTGATGTCCTTCTTAAAAAACTTTAATGTATCGGTTTTTTTTCTGTCATTTTTTTTTATGGGTGCTTTTCATATCCACCAGCCAACATCTGCTCTTATGTAGCTCCTAACATTACTCTGTGTTCCTGTTTTCTTATCGTCAATAGCCATGTGATCTATTCAGTCCTAGTGGTTTCCAAGTGTAAATGGATGCCATTTTATAAGAATATAGTACATCCAATCAGAAAAATATTTATGGCCTTCATGACCATTTATACGTCTTCCATACCTTCCCTCCTCCTATCAACTTCTGCATTCGTGTCACCAACAGCAGTTCTCATACGTCTCTCTCTGGTGTTTCATCTAGAACATTCTGCAGTCCTAAATAAGATTTATCTTTTATTTCTTTGGAGAGATCATTCGCTGGTGCACAACACTGTAGTACTCATGTAGCTTAGCTTTGGCTTAAATCTTGCCAGCAGTAATCTGTTGCTTACTGCTCTCTGGTCAGTCAGAGTCTTTCTCTGTCTATTCCATCTTCTCTTTCTGAATAAATATACACTTTGACTTCTTCCAAACTCTTCTTTCCCATTCCTTTGCACCGTGATTCACAAACAGCTGAGATGTCTAGTCCACATCTCTTTATTTCAGTTTCTACCTGTTCCATCTTTCTGATTTGATCAGAGTTTCTTATAGTCCAATTTCCAAGTTCCTGTTTATTGGTAACGTTCGTAATCCGAGGGGTTCTTGGCATCTCGATACGCCTAGATTTGGGGCCACATCTCTAAATTGTGCTTATTCATTAGTGGCAGAATCATTAGAGGATTCATTGGCAAATTACACTGAAGAATAGTCTGTTCCTTGCAGCACGTAGTTCCTAGGTGACTCGGGCCAATGACCGCTGCCATTGCCTGGTGAATTTTTAACCAAGGTCCCCCGTAGAGGGGTACTGCCGTCCGTGCACCTCATGCGGCACACTGTAGCAATACTTGAGGGTCTTTGCAACGTCTCTTTCGTTCCCTTTAATGTACCTCCGTTCATATTCTCATTCTTCCATCTTAGTTTCCACCCTCTGCTAACAATTGTTTCATAGTGCAACTGCTTTGAGGTTTTCCTCCTGTTACACCTTTCAGACCTTTCTACTCTCAATTTTCCTGCCACTGAATGACCTCCTAGGTCCCGCCTCTTAGCCTTTGGCTAAAATTCTACCTAAGAGTCAGAGTATCCAACTTAGCCGTATCAGTCATCTCGCCTGCCTGTGACCTCTAATGCTTTTTCTGGGCAAGGTCACGGTTTTCGATTGGGGAACTACCCTTTATACCCACAAAGCAGAAGCTTCTTGCGCCCGAAGAAAGGACCCCTAATCCAAGTATTACCACCTGAGTTAGTTGGAGCCAACTCCCCCCCAAGAGTCAGGGTGGCAGGCAGCTTTTTGACGGTACGTTTAATACCTGTTTACCCCCAGGTGTTCATAAAGCAATTAACAGGTGTTGATTTTTCGTCATATCTCTAGTCCTTATTTATTACTTTATCGGTCGGCGCGATAAAGCATTAGAATTTAACAACGCTTGTGATGAAATTGAAATATGAAGAAAAAGAGAAATAATAATAATAATAATAATAATAATAATAATAATAATAATATAATAATAATAATGAATCTCGTAGACAGTGAAAAGAGATTATATCAAATTAAGATAATTCTAAATTTAAACGCAAAAAATACTACGTAACTAATGTTACGGAATTTTAGCAAACAAACAAACAAACAAACATGTGCATTTTCTGGGGCTTAATGCAAACCTTTTAAGAGGCAAAGAAGTTTTATTTATCTGTTTATTTTTTTTTTGCGAGAGAAATAAAATCTCATTTTTAAAAGGTTCCGACGCCATTAAAGCGAAGAACTCCATTAACACTATCATATCAGGCTCTCTCTCTCTCTCTCTCTCTCTCTCTCTCTCTCTCTCTCTCTCTCTCAGTCGATTTTAAAAGGTATTTTCTTATTCCGAGTAAATATTTCTATTTAAATAACATTTGTAAATGTGTTGAAAAGTTACAACTGAACATTGATATCATATCTCTCTCTCTCTCTCTCTCTCTCTCTCTCTCTCTCTCTCTCTATCAATTTTTATATTGCTTTCAATTAACTGTTTCATTATGAATGTATTTATTTCTGTATTTATTAATCTATTTACCAATTACCCTTATTCCATTCTTATGTATTTTGTTCCTACTTTGTCTAACCTATTAGTTTGGTTTACTCGGGGAGTAAGCCTACAAACTACTTTGCTGTTGTTGCTGTTGTTGTTGTTGTTGTTGGGGGTGTAGGAAAGGTCTATGGAAAAGGCTAAAAAGGCCTGAAAAAAGGTGTTTCGCGTCGAATGAAAGATACAGGAATTTTAGGATAGGATATTTATGAATTATTTATTAGAATGAAAATGTAAAAAAAAATAAATAATGTGCAAGTAAAACACTACGTAACAATCATTTCTAATAAAATATAGCATATTTATTTTAATCTTCGTTGGTGAAACAACGCTCTATTTGAGCGTAGATTTTAGCACAGGCCCTGAAAAAGCTGGAGGTCGGACCACGCCTTGTTTGTTTGGTTTGAATTAGCTAAAACTGCTTTTTAAAAATTTATTAGATCTCGTTTTTGTCGCATGTGTTTAGTAATCATGGGTGGATGAATTGACGAACTAAGTCTTTAGTAAAAGGATTAAGCTTATTTTATATTTAAATGATTTATTTATCTATCGATTAAAAAAAATAAAACTAAAGCAGGAAAGCCGTCTCTGAAATGCTTTGATTCTGTATCGTTTTAATCTTAAAAATAAAAAAGATTATCGATTTAAACTTGAGGAAGACTTAAGAAATATAAGAGAATTCATCCGTTTCGTAATTAATGGTTTTTTACCGTATTCGTTTTTCTTCTTTGCTTCTACTTTCCCCGTTGTGACCCTTTGGCTTGTTGCAGCTTGGTTAATAATAATAATAATAATAATAATAATAATAATAATAATAATAATAATTAATAATAATAATAATAATGATGATGGTAACGTCTTCAACAAAATACCTGTCAACTGACGGAAGGTGAAACACGATAGCTCGAAGGTTTCATATTACCAACTTGAGGAGAGAGAGAGCAGAGAGAGAGAGAGAGAGAGAGAGAGAGAGAGAGAGAGAGAGAGAGAGAGAGAGAGAGAGGAGTTGAAGGGTAAGATGAAAAGACGTGAAATATTTCAGTTTTGGCAGATGTCTACATACTTTATCTAATGGTAACTTGAAGCTTGAAGAAGAAGAAGAGGAGGAGGAGGATGGATGAGGAGGAGGAGAAGAAGATGAAGAAGAAGAAGAAGAAGAAGAAGAAGAAGAAGAAGAGAGAGAGAGAGAGAGAGAGAGAGAGAGAGAGAGAGAGAAGGTATTAGTAATTAGGCGTTGGAAGAGGGTAATTTGAACAGAACTGGAAGAGGAAGAAGAAAGAGAGGAGGAGGAGGAGGAGGAGGAGGAGGAGGAGAGGAGGAGGAGGAGAGAGAGAGAGAGAGAGAGAGAGAGAGAGAGAGATTAGAGTTGGGAGAGGGTGAATTGAAAAGACCTGGAAGAAGAAGAAGAAGAAAACGAAAAGAAGAAGAGAGAGAGAGAGAGAGAGAGAGAGAGAGAGAGAGAGAGAGAGAGAGAGAGAGAGAGGGGCGGGGTTGAAACAATGTCGTCTTGAAACATGTCAACATTTTTGTAGACATCATCCCATCATTACTAAAATAAGCTAATGGGACGTCAAAAGAAAACGAGAGGAGGTCACTTCGTAGGGTAGTATCAACTGAATATAAAGATACCACATAGCTAGGTACAACTACTCTCTCTCTCTCTCTCTCTCTCTCTCTCTCTCTCTCTCTCTCTCTCTCTCTCTCACACACACACACACAGCTAGTCGTATAACACTTCTTCCATACGACACCGATTAGAATTCCCTGCATTGTTCTGTCGATGTGGATCAAATAACTGCTAGAACTCAGCGTGTCCGAATAGTGTCACGTACGAAAGAATGAGCAACGCACAATATAACCTCTTCTCTCTCATCCTCTCTCTCTCTCTCTCTCTCTCTCTCTCTCTCTCCACCTTGACGTCCAACCAATAACAATAACTGTACACACTCGCATACACATGCCAAGTTACGTGTGCAAAAATAGCATCAGGTATATTTAGTTCACCTGCGGGGACATAGCCGGGACGCAGTGCCATAAATTCAATCGCGCTTTGATGAGAGAGAGAGAGAGAGAGAGAGAGAGAGAGAGAGAGAGAGAGAGAGAGAGAGAGAAACCAAATAAGAAAAACCTTTCGTGATAGATGTCGAAGACGTAGCAGTTTTTTGGTGTTCTCAGGTAACTATCCATATCTGGATGACTGAATTCAGGTGTGTGTGTGTATATATATATATATATATATATATATTATATATATAATATATATATATGCTAGGTAAATCGGGGAGGTTATCAACCAGATCTTTATCGCAAGGTCTAAAGACCTATATATTTATGCTGAGTAAATCAGGGACGTTATCAACAAGGTCTTTATTGCAATCTATAGACCTATATATTCATGTCAAATCGGGGAAGTTTACAACCAGATCTTTATGCTAGACCTATAGACCTATATATTCATGCCGGGTGAATCAAGGAGGTGTACAACCTGATCTTTATCGCAAGATCTATAGACCCATACATTTATACCGGGTAAACCGGGGACATTATCAACCTGATCTTTATCGCAGCTATAACTCTGGTGATTAACACGTGTTTTGCAACGGCCGTGCATGTAAAACTCCTCCAAAGCTGACTTCCGCGTATTTCAAGGGAAAAAGGGGATATATCCCCTTTTAGCTCGGGGTCCATCATAGCCCTGACACTCGAATGAGCTCCGGAGTTATTTCTGGACGGCCCGAGACACTTTGGGTGCAAGTTTTCGTTTTTTCATTTTTGGGGGATTTTTTTATTAATTTTTCTTTTACTGGTGTCGTTTTGACTGGCTATTTTTTTTTTTTTTACACTTTCAATTTTCCGCTTATTTGGTTACTCGTTTGTTGTGACTTCTTCGTCAGTTTTTATGGCTGTACCCAAGACTAGCTAGATCTTGGTTGTACCAGTATTTAGATGTTTGCGTGTTTAGTTTTTTCGTTAGCTTCTGGTATTTCTTTGATTTAGTTTCCATTTTATTCAGTTGTCCACCTTTAATCATTGTATTTTTTTTATATTGCTGCTAATTTCAGTCTAAATTTACAGTGTCTTCCGTTATTCTTCCATCTAAACTAATTGCCTCAGTCATTATCGGTCTAAGTTGATTGCTTTAGTATTATCGGTCTAGGACTCTAGGCTGATTGCTTCAGTCATTATCGGTCTTGGCTAATTGCTTCATTATTATATGTCGGTGTAAGCTGATTGCTTCAGTTACTATCGATATAGGCTGATTGCTTCAGTCATTATCGGTCTAAGCTGATTGCTTCAGTCATTATTCGTTTATGGCTACCTGTATTTCTGTGGTCTCAATTGTTACTAATCTGCTTTTGTTTTTCTCGTTGGTTTGGCCACGATCTAAGTTCAAAGGGTCACAGAGCAGTTTCGATCAGAGGTTCAAGTTGTTCCTTGACTGTCTCTGTTCGCCATTTTATCCTTTCTCTCTCTCTCTCTCTCTCTCTCTCTCTCTCTCTCTCTCTCTCTCTTCCTTTCTTTATTTCGCACTGTCCGATAATTATCTTGCGTTTTTTCAGAAGTGCCATCAGTGTATCTCGCGCGGCGCACTGTGCTCATTACTTAAGGTTCTCCTGAGGCCCCGTAGCTTCCAACCCCTTTCGTTCCTTTTACTGCACCTCCGTTTATATTCTCTTTTCTTCCTAACAATTGATAATGACCTCATTAGTCCCAGCGCTTGGCCTTTGGCCTAATTTCTATAGTATATTCTATTCTATTCTTTTACTTATTTTATCCTAACGGCTTCGTCAGAACCCCCTGTGACTGCATGCCCCTCCCATCGGACTCCCGAAGTCTCAGTAGTGGTCAAGGGAGCTCATTTGCCAAAGGCCTTGGGCATTCATTGGTGGGCACCCTTCCAAAGGATGACCACACCCAGCGTCCAGTTATTTCAAAAATTAAATCACGATCTTATTCATGATCTCTATTCACACAACGCCCAAGAAGTTTTCGGTTATCTGCTGAACCTTGTAATACTCTGGCCTCCTGATTGGCGTGGAGGCTGGCACGTACTACGTACCTCATTCTGCGATAGACGCTGTTGAATGCCGGTACTGCACAGGACTACTAATTGTTTATTTGTTTGCTTTCTTTATGAGGCCTACGGGTTGAGAATTCATTATATATATATATATATATATATATATATATATATATATATATATATATATATATATATATATATATATATATATATATATATATATATATTATATACCTACATACTATATATCACTATATTTAATTATTTTTTTCGGTACAGACTTCCTTCCTCTCGTACACACTGAACTTCCAAAAGGGCGCAATGTGTTTACAAATCGATCGCCCGAATCCTTGGCAGAGAGACGGGGACCCTGGGGGTGTGGGGGGAGTGGAATCCCCCCCACAAATGAAGAGAAAAATGAAGAGAAAAGTCTTTTAGATTTTGCTCCTGTTTTTTTGCATTTAAGAAAATCCCCTCCAAGCACTCTTGGTACGAAGGTGCTTGCAATTCCTCAGCGTCTGAGAATTTTTTTTTACGAGCGAAACGAAGTCATTACTGAAAACGGGCTCATTTCTGGCGGCCCGGCACGGCCCGGCACGGCCCGGCACGGCCCGACACCTGACGCTAATCAAATGCTAATATCTCCAAGAAAAATTCTTTCGGCAGATACAACCTTACGTCTTTAAATTTCATCCCATATAAGATTGATTTTTAGTATATCATAGATACACATTTAAATTATGTTCTAATTATTGCATTATAATTTTCTCAAAATTGATGATTTCGGCGCCAAAGTCGATAGTTTTCTCGAATACTAGGCTTAGTTAAAATATGTCTTCTCGCCTCCGCTGTACAGAATCATTTTGCATTGTATTTTCGTATTATTAGCAGTTTGTTGTTGGAAGACTATTTGGAATGCAATGAAAAATAGCGTTGATGTAGCACAGTTCCGAGATTCCTAGTTAACCCTTTCATGGTTTAACTTGAAGCTTCGTGAGTGATCGCCTAGAGGGCGCCCTACTAGTTATTATTATTATTATTATTATTAGTATTATTATTATTATTATTATTATTATTATTATTATTATATTCCGAGAGAGAGGGCTCCCTACTGGTTATTATTATATTTTATATTATTATTATTATTATATTATTATATATTACAGAAGGAGCTACATTTTAGGGATTATCTCGCTGTATGTGAAAAATAATTACGATTGAATAAGAGAGTATATTATTATTATTATTATTATTATTATTATTATTATTATTATTATTATTATTATTATTATTATTATTATTCGTGGTTAACCGGGTCTCCACAAACTCACGCACTTTTTTCCCCTCCCCTAACCCAACAAAATTCTTGCCTCCCGATCTTCACCACTTCGGTATTTCGGACTTGCCCGGGGCCTGAAGGCACCACTGGGGCCCCCTGAACTTGGCAACAAGTGTCGATGAAGTCTGTGAATTCAGGCAATGCCAACGACACCCCAGTACTGAAGTATGCGAAAGCGTGGTGTTCGTAAAAAAATAAAAAATAAAAATAAAAAAGTGGAGGTAGTGTCATTGGGTTAAATCAATGTGGAAATATTATTCCTGGTTTAAAAAGGTGGAGAGCATTGTTGTATTTTGAAATGTATTTTCTGGTTTCTTTTATTTTTTTATTATTCGTTTTTAAACATATTCGGAAGTCGCGGAGTGCAAAATGGACATTTTTAACACTTCTGTTTGATACGGAAATGAGAAGACATATAGTTTAACTAAGCTTATTATCCGAGAAAACCTTCGAATTATAATGCAATAATAGAAAAATCATTTAAATGTGAAGTTATTACATTTTATAAATAAATCTAATATGGGAAGAAATGTAAAGACGTGAGGTTTTATCTGCCGAAAGAACTTTTCTCTCGTCTTCAATGCTTTAGGTAGTATATACATATTTTAGGTAGTACATGCTTTAGGTAGTACATATTTTAGGTAGTACATACTTTAGGTTGTACATACTTTAGGTAGTACATATTTTAGGTAGTACATACTTTAAGTTGTACATACTTTAGGTAGTACATATTTTAGGTAGTACATACTTTAGGTAGTACATATTTTAGGTAGTACATATTTTAGGTAGTGCATACTTTAGTAGTACATATTTTATGTAGTACATATTTTGGCCATACATAGAATCAGGCTGGAAGGTTGAGTTGCTTGTCGATTTAGAACTTTGGATTAAGCTAGATTGTAACGGGCTCTTGCCCCCAAAAGCGATATTAGGAACGGGGTGGGGGTTCTGGCGTGGACCCTCGGACTCTTCAAACCAACAGGGATAGCAATGAATTTTCGCCTCAACTTAGCAATCTTTTTAGGTTCGCTTTTTTTTCACGTCATTTTCAATGTCTTTTCCATCTTACTGCGCTCTCGCGTCTCAGAAATGGCAAGAATTCGTGATTTTGCGACGTTTCAGATTAAAACTGCGACGCAAATGACTTCGTTGGCCTGATGCTTTGTTTACGAACTTCTCTTAAATCTTACTTATCTCGAAGATGAGGTTTCTCCAACAACACCAACCGCGCTACTTCGGTTAATAGAAATATCGCAATTCTTAGTGCTCCTCTCGAAGTTTATGGTTGGCTGTCGTTATCAAAGGCTGAATTAGACCGATACTATAGTAAATTCACATTACCGGTGCATCTGACGTCTAGGCCAGCCCCTTACGACGCTCCTGATTGGCTATTGATAAGCCAATCGCGGGGATGGAAACTCTCAGTCTCTCTCAAGAGTTCACATAGGCAGGATGTATGTTCCACCTCTCCTGAAGGATACGTCTTTCAAAAGCATCCCTCAGGAGAGGTGGAGCATACATCCTCCTATATGAACTCGCTCGAAAGTTCCAGCTCTGTCATTGACTTATCAACAGCCAATCAGGAGCGTCGTAAGGGGCTGGCCTAGACGTCAGATGCACGGCTGATGTGAATTTACTATAGGATGAACCTCGGTGAACTTTTATAGAAGTAACGTTAATTAAAGACGGTCAGATGTGTCTGGAGGTGACGGAAATGTGTTATTGAGTGAATTCGTAACAATTATTTGCCGTTGGTGATTCAGTGTGGAAACATATATCGCAAATTAGATCGGTTAGTCAAAAGATCAAAACTCGTATCAAACAAAAGTGTTAAAATGTTCATTTTACACTTTGCGACGTCCGGAAATATTTAAAAACTATATATATTATATGTAAATGTAACATGTATATATATATATATATATATATATATATATATATATATATATATATATATATATATTATTACATTTTTATATAATGTGTCGGAGGTTCTAGGTAATAATCTCTTTATAATCCCTATCTGTCAGTTATACGAATCTTCTTGTATCGTCTTTTTCTTCATGTATGTCAGTTTCTGCTTAGATAAAGGACGTTTAACGTCGAAAGGTCTCGCGGATACTCCGTCGTTTATTTTCCTTCGTGGCATTTATCTTTATTTATGGATTTAATACGTTCCTAACTTTCGTGATTCTTAGACATATACATACATACATACATATATATAATATATATTATATATATATATATATATATATATATATATATAGAGAGAGAGAGAGAGAGAGAGAGAGAGAGAGAGAGAGAGAGAGAGATAAAGAAAAGCAAGACCAACTAAAGATAGCAAAAGGAAGGATGGCTGATTCCGATTCTGCATCTGAATTATGCGACAGCTGTTGGAGATAGCACTCGGGAACAAGTATCCCGTAAGATTGGAGCAGAAGGAATATTTGATCTTTTCGGTGTTCTTTTATTCTGGCGTGAATGGCCCTACACGAAGCGACGAGGAAAGAGCACTGAAAGGTTTTAATTAAGGACTGACGTAACACAACATCACGTCAAGAAAAACGTATACAAGGCGTTTAGAATTGACTTTGAAACTCTGTGATCGTATAGGTCTATACGAAGCTGTGAATGAAGGCTTTGCAATGCGTGGAAGATAAGGCTAAGAGACTGTTAGATAAAAAGTTTAGAATGGCTTAAATAAAGGCTTTTGGAGATGCTTTGAACAAAGGCCTAGGAAGTCTTTGCATGGAGCCATTTGAATGCGTAACAAAGCTCTCATGAACCATTACATAAAGTACTTAATTTGCACCGAATAACAGGACTTTCCAGTATGGCGGAGAAAGGTCTTAGCAAGACTTAAATAAAGGCTTTGTAATTCTTTGAATAAAGGCTCTGGAGTGCTTTAAATAAGGGCTCTGGAATGCTTTTGATCAAGGCTTTGATATGCCTTGAATAAATACTTAGAATACCAAACAGGACACCCTTAAAAGACGTTCTATAAAAGCCTTAGGAAGGTCTCATTTCAAGCTTTGGAATGTGTTAAAATAATACGTAATTATGAAAAGCCTTTGAGACGGGCCTTAGAAAGCCTTCAAGCCTCGGTGGAGCCTTGAATGAAAGTCATAAGGGCCCCATACGCTGAACGATTGTATCAATGACTGTCTG
The DNA here is from genome assembly GCF_015104395.2 of Macrobrachium nipponense. Taxonomy (NCBI): domain Eukaryota; kingdom Metazoa; phylum Arthropoda; class Malacostraca; order Decapoda; family Palaemonidae; genus Macrobrachium; species Macrobrachium nipponense. Next base: position 1,037,090 of record NC_061105.1, on the reverse strand, counting down.
AACGACTTTAGTTATCGACACGCACACACACACACACGCTGTTCAGACAGTACGAACGATCTCCGCACCGATTTCAGTCTGAACAAAGATTTTGTCGCGGGAAGACATGGTATCATTTCTAGAAGAGACGCTCGCGATAGCGTTATATCCTCAGACAAACGCATACATTGAACGACCTGTGTATGACAGACTTAAGTCGCAAGCCACCAACCTTTGTCGTAACAGATTCCCGCTGAGACCGTTCAGGCCACGAAACCCCGCCCACTTTTGCATTCGGACAAGCCCGTACACAAAGTTTTTGCGAAAGATTCAGACAATCGCTCATACAATCGTTCAGTGTATGGGTCCCTTTAGAGAGCTTTGAAGGCTCCAAAAGGATGTTGGCATAGGTTGGATGTACTGTTGCAGAAAGAATGATTTGCTTTTAGTCATGTTATGAAAACTTATAGTGATCAAACATTGCGGTGAATAATAAGCACACGAGAGGCTGAAGATTTTAGCGACGATAAAAAAAGGAGATTTTCATCTCATCGAAGCAAGTAATAGGGCACTAAAATAAACAAGATTCTTATATCTCTTCCACGAGAATGTTGATAACGTTGACGAGGGATTCTGAGAAATAGGAAAATGACTCTTTGTATGAGAAGAATTTAGTAATTTTGGATAGGTAATAAACTTGTGGTGCATTTGAGATGTGGGAATACAGGAACCTGGAGAAACCAATGTTAGATTGACTGATATTGGGAAAAGTGAAATGTAATTGCGGATACTGGAGAAAGTGAAATGAACTGAATGAAGGGATACTTGAAATAAGTGAAACGAATTGGCGAATACTGGAGAAAGTGAAATGAACTGGCGGGTATTGGAGAAAGCGAAATGTACTAAATGAAGGGGTACTTAAAAAAAGTGAAATGGACTGGTGGATACTGGGAAAGTGAAATGGAGATATCGAATTATAAAAGAAAGAACTCTTTCATTCTCTCACACACACGCCCATCAAAACCCATTTTCACAGATCACTTTTACAGAAGATAAAACGTCTGAAAACGGCAGCAGATGATTAATACGGAAATGACCGTCGGTGATTTTGCAATTGGTAAGAATTCCTCTACTGAATTTGTACCGTACGACATTTTTCTAATTGCTGTAATTGTTTGGAGTTTTACAGAGTATCTTAATGCGACTCACCAGCTTCGAAATCCTTAACTAAGGCAAAACATACTTGAGGCTTAATTACTAGTCTTGCAAAAAAGGTAAAAACAGTGATTTGCAAACCGCTCCAAGATTAGAAACATGCTATCAAACCAGTGCAGTAAAAGAAAAACTCTATAGACTAGAGAGAGAGAGAAAAAAAAAAAACAAAGGACAACATAGGAAATAACTGAACAACAACTAAAAGCGTCTTGCAAGTACATTTAATTAATAGGTCCTGTGTCTGTTCTATATAGCTGTTTTCATAGTAGAGAACTCCAGTACCTCTCACCAGTTCTACGCACCTGTAGAGACACCTGCTGCCCTGTAACAGCCCGACCTTCGGTGTCACCTGTCCTGTGTGAGCTCAAGTGTAAGTAGGTGCCAAGGCCAAGCTCTTAAAAAAAAAAAACCACCGAGTGACACCACCAAGTGACACGCACCTTAGCGGGACAGTTATTGAACTCGTTGCAAATCTCAACGGCAGGAGTGCTTCTCGCTGACTGACTGAGTGGGCCGGGTAGCGAAGTTGAACCCGCCTGGCCCTCTCTCTCTCTCTCTCTCTCTCTCTCTGTCACGTCACTCGCCCCATACCCACCCTCCCCACCTCCTCCGATATGCCAGTAATACCAAACCATTACCCAAGGGCCAACTGAGACATAGCCACAACTCCCAGCCTCACTGGCCAACATTTTTTTTTTTTTTTTATAGTTTATTATCGTTTCCCATTATGTTTTTTTCTTCCCTTTTGTGTAGTCCTGGCTGTTGTTGATACTGCTTTCTTTCTTCTTCTTCTTCTTTTTCTTCGTTTTACAGGGCGAAATATAGATGCATTTCTTCACATTCTTCTCGTACTTAAATGATCCAGTGTCTGGTATGAGGGGACGGAGGTGTGAAAACTTCAAGTTAATGAACTACAGTTTTCAGTTGCCTTGAGTTTAAAATAGTGCCACAGCAGTTCCCTTTTGAACTTTCTAGAACAACACACGAGAGAGAGAGAGAGAGAGAGAGAGAGAGAGAGAGAGAGAGAGAGATACTTATCTTTGTCGAAGATACCTTTATCATTTTGGACATTCCTGCATTATGTAAATATATTATCTGGTTTTCCATAAAAAAAAAAGCTTTATGACATAAATATCATGAGTTTAATCCACCCTTGTATCATAAGATCTGAATGAAATACTTTATTCTTTAAGTTTCATAAACAATTAACTTTCAGGAATAAATTACTGGCGGAGCATTGCAGCCGATTAGTATCACCTCACATAATTATCAATGGCTTAATTAAAAGTTCACTTAAATTATTCATGAATATCTTTATGCCCTTCACATCAATACAATTCCTAAAAATCCATTTGCCATCGATTCACTCTTTAAATGTCGATAACCTCCTTATAGAACCCCCGAAGGGATAGTGCCGTCAGTGCACCTCACGCGGTGCACTGTAGGCGTTACTTAATTCAGGTTCTTAGCAGCGTCCCTTCGGTAACCTGTAGCTGCAACTACTTTCATTCCCTTTACAATACCGCCATTCTTAGTCTCTGCCATCTTGCTATCCACCCTCTCCTAACAGTTGTGTCACAGTGAAACTGCTAAAGGTTTTCCTCCTGTTACACCTTTCAAACCTTTGTACTCTGTTTGGCCAAATTCCGTATTCTAATCTTAAGTCCTTTTATGTCGTCTGGTGTCGTTGGTAAGTACTATACTTGCCCTGGATGTCTAACGGCGCTCTACATATGTGGGATCCTCTCTGCTCTATACTACAGTTACTGAAGGTGCGCATCGATTCTCATCGTGGTGTCAGCTATCGTAACGGTGGCATAATTTCAAAAACCAGAACAATCGACTGTCAGAAGTCGTTAGAGAATTTGCATTCTATGGTATTTTGTACTGCATTGGCCCAGTAGTAGTAATAGTAGCAGCAGCAACAGTAGTAGAGTAGTACTAGTAGTAGCACTAGTATTAGTACTAGTGGTATTAGTATTCGGACAAAAACCTTCTCTCAAACATATTAGTAGGAGTACTAGTAGTAGCACTAGTACTATTAGTAGTACTAGTACTAGTAGTATTAGTATTCGGACAGAGACCTTCTCTCAAACATATTTCTTTCGATAGCATAGCGCGGAAGACATTCTTATCATATTTTGCTTTTTAATACTTTTTTTTATAATTTTTCCCCTTTTTTCCTCATCGTGGAGTTAATTTAATGTTCCCAAGTGAAAACATGTATAAAACAACATGAAGAGAAGGACATACAACTGTCCCATAAACTTACGTAAGTAAAAGGCAAAAAGTTTAGATATATACAAGAGCTTACGTAAGTCGAAATATTCGCTTCAAACTTTTTTCCTTTTTAAAATCATGTAACATCAGATGTGTCACTTGTGATTTTATTGAGATACTGAATAAACTCCATGAAGAAGAAAAACAAGAAAAACCATTAGTAAGGAAAAACAGGATCACTATCATTATTATTGTAACTGAGCATACGAAGGTTTTTTTTCCTCGGATCCATATGTTGTTATTTGTCTTTTCAAATGATTTTGCTTTGACGACGAGAGAGAGAGAGAGAGAGAGAGAGAGAGAGAGAGAGAGAGAGAGAGAGAGATTTATTCCTAGACAGTGATAACATATCAGATCCAGATAATATCAAACAGTGTAAGTGTACAAATAGCAAAGAATGACGGTGTAAGTATAATACTCTAAGGTGTTTCCATGCCCTTGCACTTCAGATTACTGGCCATCAGAGAAAACGGAAGCTAGAGTAAATGTATTTCCCGGGGACTCATTCAAATTAAATAACCTGCGCAAACTTGTGTTACATACGCCACTCTTTATTGAATTATATGCATTTTGAATAAGTGTGGTCAGTTATAATCTTAATGTTCAGGACCACTGCTCTCAATATCTCAGTAATAGTCTACCTTAGGATATTCCAAATAACCACAATTCCACTTTGAAGTACTGTATATCAGTAGTAGTAGTAGCAGACAGAAAGAAAGAAATGTGTTTGGTCGAGGCATCTGACTGTGTAACGGCCCTTCATGTTAGTAGGTGCCTGATTTCTTGTTAATTACTCCACAAATCACGTTTCCGGGCACAATATGTCTTTACAGTTACGTCCAAAGTTTGTTTAATTGCTCTTCTTCAACTAAATTCTTATTCTAGGTCATTCTTGCCACGTCTACTTATTTTTTCTTAAAATTCGGATGTATTTTCTACCTTACAGTTATGAAAGGCGTACGAACTCTCGGTAATGAGCACTAAAAATGATAGGATTTTTTGCTGAGGAGCCGAGGAAAGTTTCCTCACTGCTCACTCCACATGGCGTGTCTTGTTTCCTGAGACAATTTTTAAGCCCCTTTTAATCTCGTCTAATCATTTACATTCACCATTTTTATACAGCATAAACTACGATAGCTTCTTGCTCTCAGCTTTGGCCACTTGTTCAGGTCTTGTGGTGTCCTGTCTTATGTATTCTGTCTCCAAAATTTATGTAATCTTTTGCACGAGATTATTCTTCTTCCGTGTTTTGAAGTTTGCTTTTATATACAGCATATTTGATCGACTTTCCATTATAAGGATAGTCTCTTCTAGACACTTCTTTACCATAGGGCTTTGGGCCATCTCTTTCCATAAATCTCATTTTCTTCTTCATCTTTTTGTTTATTGTTTTCTCTATGGTTTCCGATGACTTTTTAATTTATTTTTCAAGATTTCTTCTCCAAGGTTTATGTCATCTATTTGTAACCTATATTTTTAAAAGGACTTCACTTCTGCAGTTTTTCTATAGGTTCACCTACTTGGTCTTCAGTCACTTTCATTCATCTTTTTTTTTTCTACAGTTATGATGTTTTGAAACAGCAATATCTTGCTATATTCTGTCCTGCGGGATACTGTCCACGTAGCTGTCTTTTTTTCGGCCATTAAGCCCCTGGTTCCTGGCAGTGATGGATTAATACTCTCTGGGGCCCCTAGGCTGAGGGTGTATATATATAATATATATATATATATATATATATATGGATATATATATATATATACACATACATATATATATATATATATATGATAATAATAATAATCAATAATAATAATAATAATAATAAAAGGAGCCCATAAAAACACCAAAATATAGAGAGAAAAATACTATATTTCAGAGACTGCTGTCTCCCTCTTCAGGTAGATGAATGAGAAAAGTTACAGAAAAGGTGGTATTTATACCAAGAGGTCCATCCACAGGTAAGCGAATTTAGGTCACTCCCGCTGATAATCTTCCTTTAATCGTCTTAAGTGTTGGTTGAATGAAAACTTTGTCGATGACATCTGAATCCCATGCTCCCTTTGAGATGTTCGTTACCTGCCTCTGTTTAATCAAGGCTGATTCTGTTATTTGACTCTTGTACCGGCAGTTGCTGCTATAAATTACACATGACAAATTCCAGTTTATTCTATGGTTATGTTCATTTATATGGTTGAAAATAGGTAAGTTCTTTTGTCCATACCCAACTGACCGTTTATGTTGTATTAATCTCTGGGGAAGTGATTTTCCTATAAATCCGATGTAAGATTGGTCACAGTCCAGGCATGGGATTTCGTAAGCGCCTGTGTCCTTGGGAGATGTCTTTGTTGGACGTTAATCAGGGATATGACTAGGGTGTTTGGGTAAGTTAATGCAAAAGGGTTAGATTTCCCGAAGGTCTGGGTCACCATCTTAATCTTGTCCAGGTGTGGAATTTGTATTTTATTGTTGGGTGTGTCTCTGGTCTTGTCTTGAGGGGGTCGGTAGAAAATTACGTTTGCTTTGTGAATTGCCTTATCAATTATATGATCAGGATACCTTAAAGACGAAAGCTGCTTACGAAGTGGTTAAAATTCTTTTCTCCCTTGAAATATGGGGAACAAATTCGGAAGGCTCTAAAGAATGGGTAGCTAGCTACGCCTGTCTTGATAGGAATGTCATGATAGCTGAAGTAGTGAATTCATGAAAGTGAGAATGTTTGTTTTCTGTATGTGGTCAATTTGTATTCTGTCGTGTTTCTGATTATTAAAACATCAAGAAAAGGAATTTTGTTGTCTGTTTCCCATTCAACTTTAAATGTGATGCTGAGTACTAATGCGTTTAATTTTGAAAGGAATTAATTAAAATTGCCCCATCTATTATCCCAAAATGTTAGAATATCATCTACATATCTCATCCACAGTATGTTTTTGAGTTTTATTGCATTTACTACTGTAGTTTCAAAGTATTCCATGTGCAGATTGTCTAAAACAGGACTTAAAGGACTACCCATACTACACCCGAATTTTTGCTTATAGAATGATTCCCCGAATGAAAATACGTTATTAGATACACGAATGTTTAATGTGACTGGAAGAAAAAGTGCCTAAAAAGGGGGAAAGGAAGCCAGCTAACCATTTACAAATTTTGTAATTGAAAGCTCCGGCACATGAAACGATGGGTCTGAATGAAAGATTGTCTTTGTGAGTTTTGGGAAGGCCATAAATGTAGGGTAGTTTAGGGTTAATTGCTTTAAATTTCTCTAATAGTTCAATGCTCTTTTTGTCTTGGCCAATTAATCTTACTTTCCGAAAAAGTTCTGTGGGAACGTTTTGGAGGGGATTTTTCGTCAGTTTGTCGTAAGTGCTTGTGTCGCAAAGAAGTTGGTTGATTTTGTCGAGGTAGAAGTGTTTGTTCATGATTACGATTTTGCCGTCTTTGTCGGATCTACTTATTACAACATCTAAGTTTTTTTAGCGAGCGGATGGCTATCATAAATCTACGGGGAACAGGATATTTTTGTTAAGGTCAGTTAAAGCATCCAGTAACACTCATTTTAAACATATATCTTCACGGGTGTAGTTTTTGTCCGATATTTATTTATCAAAAGCCACTATGAATTCTTTCCATGTTTCTTCGCTCACTTCCAGAAGTCAAGCCAGTTTTTCGCAAATTTGAAAAAGAAAAACACTTTCTAGAAGAATGTACGGATTCGGGAGATGGACTCTACAATCGGACCCCTTCCCTCTCTCACACAAGATTTTCCTGGAGGAAAGAATCACCAACACGAAAAACGACATCTTCGTACTACGTAGAGTGATATAGGGAACTCAATCTAATCTTCGCCTCCTCACTACGGACCACATGTACAAGTATTTGATTTCATTCTGTTCCGACATTGCTGCTGATAATAGCGCAACTCATTCCAACAGACTTTTACACAAGTTAAATAACTTAATAAACCATAGCGCATGGAATAATCTTGAGCAACAAGACAAAGTTTTAAATTTATCTAACACCCCCCCCCTTACTGTAAACCAACATTTAGGGTTAAATCTAGGCCTATCCTTTTCCTTTATACCAGACCGTAAAAACAACCTAGACTTCATAGTGGCTTTTAATAAATTCATGTTGGACAAAAACTACAGCCGTGAAGAGATATGTTTAAAAGGAGTGTTACTAAAGGCTTTAAGGAGACCGCCTCAGTTGGGAGGCCTGAAATACGACAATTTTGAGGTCGGTGGCCGAAATCGAGTTTTACTCATTTCTGGTAACATTGATGTGTGCCACAGCCAGACGTAAAATATTAGTGCTCTAGCTAACCTGTAAGTGGGTCAAAAATGATTTTTTGTGAAAGTATCTGCAACGAAAATATCACGAAAAATACGATGTTTTGATATCCTTTCGTTCCGTTGCGTTATTCATAAATTTTCCATAGGTAATCATATTTGTTGTACGACATTTTTCCCATCCTACGCTTTCTGAAGCCAAAGACAATACACGAAAGATGGGAAACTGACTATTAATACCATTAAAAAAAACATCATCCAACCCGTCAGAATGCGCGCCATCTATTGATCATGCCCTCAACTAAAACTCGGCTGTGGCGTAGGCGCGGCTTTTTTTAAATGTTAAAATTTATTCTTATGCTGCAATAAACTTCTCTTTATGAATTATTGAATACTAAATCGTTAATATTGCTTGTTAACAATGTTATAGAGCTCTATCATAGTTTATGACTTATATATTAGGCATTTCTGAATCATTAAATAAAATCCTTTAGTTAATGTAACATTAATTGCTAAGTATCTTGATCTAAAATTGAGAGGGCAGTTAGAATGAAACAAACTTATTCTCAAATTATCTTATTAGTTCACCAATATAGTATACAGTAATTATTTTCCTTTTTTGCGACTTGTGCTTATGATTGTATACTGTACATAAAAGATTACATATGTGGTCAGACAACAAATCTAAGAAGCTAGAGGAATGAATACAGTTATATATTTTATGATTATTTATTAAGCTCTTGATCAAGTCAGAACCTATTTATAACTATTTATTAAAATCTCATAGCCCAATTGTGGGAGTTCTCAAAATGCATATTCAATTGGCACCCTTTATGAAGGTAATGTAACCAACACTTCTGCCTTGTATTTTCTAGTAAAATGCCATTTCTGCAAGAAGCATGCACATTCCTAAAAAAATTAGAAAAAATTATTCTAATTGACTTGACCATGTTTCTTTTTGCAACATGTACAGTACAAGCAAAATCATAGGTTTTCACAACTTGTTTTGCCAATTTATTACTACTGTACCTTACTGCGTACATTTGCTGCCAAATGGTAAATTTACTTTGGAATACTATGTGGGGTGTGGTACAATTACAAGATTTCATTTTAAAAATTGAACAATTACGAGCATATAATGCAGCAACATAGATGAACGGTAAGAATTGGATTTTGTGGAGGGAGCAGATATGCTGGTTTGCATGTAATTTTTTTTTTATTTTGAATGCTTTTATCCATACATATAGGAAAATTCAATCATAGATTAAAAGGTTAGTGAACTTGAAATTAAAGTAAAACACTCTAACTTAACTAACTACTTATGCTCTCCAACCCATATGAATGTTCCCACAAGATCCATCCTTCCTGATGAAACAACTTTGGTTTGCTAAATAGTTGCTTATTACTGAAAAATTAAGGTAAACATTTATAACTACAACCCAAGGGTAAGCTGCTGAGAATATAACATAAACTACAGTATATATACAGTATATCAAAGTTGCTGTGAGTAGCCTATCTGGAAAAGGCATGGAGACCCAACATTTCACGAATTGTATGACAGTGATAGGAATTGGTTATATGGTTATTTCATATTTCTAGAGATTTTCAAGATATGCAAATATAACTTAAAGGTATTTATTTGAAATACAATTGACGCCAGTAAATGACAAGAAATATAGTTTTTCAAGTTGATTTTGATATGTTTTGCAAATAGCTTCATTTCCATTGCAAATTACTGTTGACATGGTAGGTAACTGTTGGCATGGTTATGGTACTGCTGATATGGTTAGGTTTACTGTTGACATGATTAGGCTACTGATGTACACCACCAGGAAGGTTAGGTTGTTGTTGGGGTTTCAAATGGCAAATATTTTTTTCTAGTCGAAAATCGCATATAAATAATATTTTCTTTTCTTTCCGCTTAGAGGCATCCACCGTATTGTAAATATTTTCCAATATTTATTTCGGAATAACACTGCACCGACATTCAATTTTGCTTTGGTCTATTTTATTTCTTCATTTTCTCTAAAAGTCATCATGTACTTTGTAACAGATGTAATGATTTTATTACCTTTCTTTATTCTGAGGAAAAGCATGAAAATCAGATGGGGAAAATCATTTTTTCGTCCTATTGCAAACCACACACGGGTGATGATGGCTACGCCGACTCATGATTGAAATTGAATGCCCCGCTTAGTGAAAAAGTAAAACAAACAAGACGATGTAGGCAGGTGCAATGCCAACGCCATCCTTCATTTCATGCCAGGTACTAAATTGTATGCGGCCGATGCGGCTGTAGCTTGAGCTTCCCATCGTCGTGTATTGTCTTTGTTCTGAAGCGATGAGGCAGGAGCAGTGTTGCCACACTTACGATAATTATCATACATGTCCGATAAAAACGGCTTTGTACGATGTACGATAGCATTTTCCATAATCGTACGGTTTGTACCGATAATTCTAAGGTGTTGATAGTATATAATTACAAATATAAGTGGTCGGGGAACTCCTCCATGAAACAGGCTCATTTATAAAAATAAATAAAAATAAATAAAATAAATAAAAAAAAAAAAACAAAAAAAAAAAAAAAAAAAAACTATTTCAGAGTCCGTGACATGGCTTGCCGCCGCTTGTCTCCAATTGTAACGTGGTTCAAAGCTATTGGAACAGTGGGAGGCACTGAAGCTATTTTTCTTGGAGAAGTGGCTCGCTGAGAAAACTAATAGAACAGAGTTGATTATCTACTCCCTTCATGATCCTTTCATGAAGTTATATTTCATGTTCTTGACTGAGTTCTTCCAAAGCTTACTGAGTTAAACAAATTTTTCCAGTTAGATAAAGCATGATAACAGTTCTCCATGATAAAGTGTCCATGCTGTGGGAAATTTGTTTCGCTCAGTGGGAAGATCGAAGGAACATACTCTACAAAATTACAAGGGTAATTTTCCTTCCACTGTGTTCTCTAGTAGTAATTTAGTAAATGGTATAAAACGGGCTGTTAAGCACACAATTCTTCCGTGCGCCTAACGTGTTTTCAGACTTGTGCCGAGAAAAATCCAAAGGATTAATAATTGCTTGGTAAGCTTAAGTAGGCTAGTTAAATTCCGGTAAAAGTAATTCAGTAAATGCAATTAATCTAAATAGGACTATGAATAAATCAAACCAAGGCCATAAAATTCCCATGGTAGTTCAGTTTGGTCCCAGAATTCAATTAAGTTCCGACCCGGTTAAAGTAAAAATTAAAGTAAACTAATCCCGAATAGTAATGCTAAGTAAACAGACAGACCTAATTTCGACTAAATCTATTACTACGCCCATATAATTATATAAGCCTTTGTAAATTATTCAATCTGAGTCTATGCCTAATTAATTCTCACAACTCCAATATTACAATAGCCTAACTATGTAAAAGGGCTTAAAATTTAGTCAAGGTAAAGAAAACAGTGTATTAGTCTTGAATAAGTAAGTTAAGTTGAATACGTAGTTAACGTTAAAAGACGAAACCGCTTCCTAACGAAAAGTCCGTTGGCTCAAATCAGCCGTCCAATAATGGCGGTCTAGTCTTTGTGTAAAATTAGTATTTTGACCTACCTTCAAGTTAACCCAGTTTGGACACACACCTCTTAATTCACGCGTAAACAAAAAACAAATCCTATATATTTAATCAGCAAACCCAGCGACCTCTAATTACATTCGTGGAAATAAATGGTACGTTGACAAGAAATTGCTATTTTACTTACCGAATTTTCCGTCGACCGATCAGTTAAGGATGGCCGTTAAAATGTTTGGTTGCAGATAAGGATATTTGGATAGGATGTGGTTAGGATAGGTACAAAATAGGACAGGAGATCATACAAACCAATTATTTAAAGGGTTATTAATTTTCTAAAACCCTACACAAACGTAAATTGTTAAACTTAAAGGGCGAAGTCGCCGAAACTAGTTGTCGCCCTTCTTCGCTCGCCGTCTGTTTGAACAAGGCCCAAAAACCCGCGCCCGGCCTAAGCCTACCCTCGAAAAGGCCTATGTCAGGTCAATGGTTCTTATCACTCCCAAATCAATTAAATAATTTCTTAAATAATTTGAAGGGACAGTTAAATCTATTTATTAAATCTATCTATCAAATATTTTTAAATGCTAAGTAAAGTTAATCAAGTTATTCAAAATATAATATTAATTTTTCCTGCAGAGCTTATACTAAAGAAAATGGGGTATAGTTACTTTGTAGCTCTTAGCAGTGACTTCGTTAAAAGGTTAGAAAATGTTATATGTACAAATAAATTTACAACATCCTCCCGGGGGAGATAACACAAAACACACAGTTTGTGTTAGGTTAAACAGCTTCATCATTAATCAACTGCTGTTAGAATCGCCTTGAATTGGTGGCGGCTCTTCTCTTCTCTTCGTCTCTCTTCTGCTTGATAGCCTTCAGAATTTTGACTGTCTCCTAAATTTTTTCTCCGCAGCTTCTACAGTATACATATCCTCTGGCTTAGAGACCTCCAGCGCGGGTAAAGTTTGTCAACTGACCTAGTTGTCTCTTCATTGCTGGTCTGTAGCTTCACAACTCTGACCAGTCCATCAGAGCTGGGCATCAGCTGAATGACCCTTGCCAATTTCCACATGCAACGAGGGGTGTCCATTATGTACTAACACCACATCTCCTACTTTAATCTGGTTTGGAACAGTTGGGTTGGATCCCGTTGAAATAGTGTCTATCTCTCAGGAACTGCAAGTATTCCTTCTCCCACTGTTCTTGGAATGCATGTATTACCTGAGATACAAACTTGAATCTCTCATTACATTGTTTGTGGTCAAGCTCAAATCTGAGTCATTCAGGTAGTCCCCGGTCTATGGTAGTGGGTAACGAGTTTAACCGGTAGCCATACAACAGGTTGAGAAGGGTAAGGGTATCGACGGTATCTGGAGATGTAGCATCCCATATGTAAGAGGTCTATTGTTAATACGACGCTCTATCTCAGTGACAATGGTATTCAGTTTGTCAGAATTAATCCTCTTCTTGAATATAGCTTCTTTAGTGCTGTTATTTCACACTGCCAACCATCCTCTCATAGAAAGCCTCCTTGATGGGGTGCCCTAGGTGTGATTTGAATGGTCCATTTACAATTTTTTCCTAGTCAGTGTGACTGTACATCAGTGTCATCATACAAGGACTGATCAAGGAAGAACCAGTTTTGAAGTTAGTGGCGTTCTCAGAAATCATTCGACGAGGGCAAGATCTTCGTGCAGTGAATCGCCTGAAGGAATTGAGAAAAGCAGTGCTGGTTAAGTCTTTTATTTTACACTTCCAGGTGACAAGCTCGTGTTGAGGTACAAGTGAATACGACTATGTAAACCTTGTCTAGTTCTTTAGTGGCTGGATTGCAGATAAGAATTTGTCCAGTCAAATCTACTCCGGTCACCTCAAAATGGCGGAGACTGTTCACTCTGCAAGCCGGTAGAGGTGCGGAGGCCTGCGCAATGCAGGTCCTTCCAGATGGTTACATAGGTGACACTTCGTTTTCATCTTCTTGACACACTATCTCGTCTTGGTATCCAGTATTCTTCTCTCACCTTGCAAATTGTGTCTTGAACGCCCTGCATGAAGAACATTTTCATGTGCTTGAAGACTATAAGTCCAGTCAAAGGAGAATTTGGAGGTAAAAGCAGAGGAAATTTACTGCTATATAGAAGGTGGTCCGCATTTTGTAGTCTCCCAGTGCATCGGCAAAAGTCCACTTCTCATCCAGGAACAAGCCTAGGCATTTAATTCTGGCTGGAATTTTGTGGGAATTCTTGTTAAGGTATGACAAACTCCTCTGGGAAATACTGACTCTGTCTGAAGCCAATAAGAATTCGTAATGCTTCTGAGATTTCTGTACTTCGCCATTTTCAGTTTTACTTTACGGGTCCGAGTTCTTAAGTTTTACGATTCCCAATGGTACGTTTAAGGAGCCTAGTGAACTTAATTACTAGCTTAGTGTCATTTATAAGTTTAGGAAGGGAAGTGAACCTCCGGATCTCTATGGGGACAAGTAGCTTCTTCACTGACAACTGTAGTTAAAACTTCTTCAGGTGTTTCAGGTGGGTAGCATGTAGATACATCTGCCTGCTCTGCCACATCTCTGGGTTCGGGAGCCCAACTTGGACCATGGAACCAAATTTTACTTTTCTTAAACTGCCGCATGGAAATTCCTCTAGAGACAAGGTCTGCTGGGTTTTCTTCACCAGGTACATAGAGGTACTTCACTTCAGTGACCTGACTTATCTCATTCACCCTGTTGCGGACATAGATGTTTTTAGATTGTTGTTCTGAATCAGTGTAGGGCAACTTTACTGTCAGACCATATGACAGTGTCAGTAATCTTGACACCATCGGTAGTGACAAAACGGTTCGAGGTAGTCAGCTATTTTGACTGCACTATAGTTGGCAGTCAGCTCAAGTTTGTGGTATGCTTTTCTTTTTTTTTTGAGAGGGGCGACTCTTGCTTTAGAGAAAACTAGGTTCGCACCTGCGTGTTGGTCCATCAAATAGGCTGCAGCCCCTTAGGCCTTTTCACTAGCATCACAGAATAACTGAAGAGTGTAGTTGGTCCCTCTGTTGGCTGTGAAGCGTGGGAATTCCTGGTATGATATGTTCTCGAGGTCTTTCTTGATCTTTGACCACTCTTCTTGAAGTTCTGGTGGCAAAACATCTCCCACCTTTTAGATAGTTTCCAGATCTTTTGCATAAGAACTTTGGCTTGTACAATTATGGGAGCAAACAATCCTAGAGGGTCAAATACTTTTGAAAGGTTGCTCAAAAGTAGCCGTTTGGTAAACGGAGCTTCCTCAAAGGTAGGGGGTTTTATGCTTAAGTGGTCAGTCTTGTAGTTCCAATGAAGTCCTAGAACTTTGACAAGATCTGAGCCTTCTGTTGTTCCATCACCTTCTTGTTTTACCATTTCGTTGAAGGTTGGGTCATTACTGATCCATTCTCTTAAAGGCATTCCGGCATCTGACAGGACTTCCTTTGCAACCTTGTAAAGGCTGTAGAGGCTGACTGTTGTTGGTAGGAACCAATTAAGTTGTCCACATAAAATTTGGTCATGAGGAAACTAACTTCAGGTGAGGTGGGGTAGGTTTCAAAGTGATGTTTGCAAGGTTTGACTGGAGGGTAAAAAAGGCGAGCAGGTGGCTCCAAAGAGAAGTGATCTAAACCTATAGGCTTGAAGGTCCTTTTCATTGTTAAGATCTTTTAGCCAAATGAAACGTGTATAATCATGAACCCTAGGTGGAGACCTACCCGTAAAAGAAGGCTTTGCTGATGTCTGCCGATACCGCAAATGGGTCGAGACGGAATTTCAACAACAAGTCGGTTAAATGACTAGTCAAGGATGGGCCAGAGTATAAGCAATCATTCAGGCTAGGGGCCTGCTTGTCTATCCGGGCACTTGCATCAAATACAATACGAATGGGCGTTGTAGTTGAATCCTTAATCACAGGTTAATGGGTAAATAATGGACATTTGTCCGTTTTTTGGTCTTCTTCTGGCACTGTTTTCAATGAAGCCGAGAGACAGTTGTTCTTTGATGATCTGGTCATAAATTTCCAGATACTTATTAGTTTGTTTCAGCTTGTGAATAGTACTGTTCAGTCTTTTCCTCGAGAGTGCTAAGTTGGTAGGGAGTTTGTTTCTTATCGACTTTCCAGGGGAGAGATACCTCATATCGTCCTTCAACCATATTGATGGAATTCTTGAATTCTTCCAGTACAAATTTATCCTCAGGTGACATATCTTGATCAACGATTCCGACTGATTCTAGGGTCCAAAGCTGTTGGATGGGGTCTTCAGCAAATTTGCTATCAGATATCTCAAGTGGTATCTCTAGAGCAGCTTTGGAAGGTTCATCAACTGCTAGTCTCATTACAGTTACAGAATGAGCACTGATAGGGTGTCATTACTAGGCAGTTTACCAGCGACCAGATATCCTAAGGAGGACTCAATCAGGTTCACTCCGTTTGCTTGTGGAGAATGGATAAAGTCAAAGTAGTGATCTATGCCAACAATCAGTTTCACCTGGTCAATCTGACTACTTGACAAGTTAGGGTCAGCTAGGGTGACATTCTGGCTCATTCAGTTCAGACACTATCTTACAGAGTCCACGAGGCCTAGCGCTCTGAGGTTATTTAGGTACGACATAGCCTTTAAAGTTACCAGGCTGTCATCGTTTACCCTGACAGGTACAGTGACCGTACTATATTCTCTAGGTTCTTTGGTATCCCAGAACCCACTGATGCTCAGTTGGACAGGATTGTCTCGTACAAGTTTACACTCTTCCACTGCCTCTTGTGTGATGAAGGTGCGTTGCGCCCCAGAATCAAACAGTGATCTAAGTTCCTTGGTGTTGCCTGAGGGCGGACACACCACTTTCATTAAGGCGGTAGGGAGAATTCCACTTGTTTGTGACTTTAAGTCTTTGTCACTGTCATTGTCTCCACAATAGTTCACAGCAGTAGACCTCAGTTGAGGAGTCAGGGCACAATGCTGAATGGTGTAGTCCAGTTTTACATGACAGACATTTGTGGAACTTCACAAGACAAATCGGTTGTCTTATGGTTAGGTGAAGTGCATTTCACGCAACGATTTTGTGCGGTAAGTCTTGAAATGCGCTCTTGCATGGTCTTGTAAATGTCACACTGGTAGGCTTTATGTTCTGGTCTATCACAGAATACACAACTTTGAGTTCTAGCGGTCATATTAGGCTGTCCTGGAGTGACAGAAATACTCAGATTCGTAACTTCGTTTTTCTTAGGGGTGTAAGAACTAACCTGATTTTGGTCTGATTACCTGGTCTATTGGAACTTTGGTTAGGCTTGGGTTTTCTATGGGAGTAATCCTTGGTTCTTATCCCTGGGTTCAAAATCCAAGGAAGACAAGGTCAGGATTATCTTTCCTAGCCCCTCTCATAATACTAGGAGGGTGAGGGGTCAGTCCCGTCCACCCCACTTGTTTGGTTTTGGATTTGTTCTTTTCACCTTGCCAGGTAGTTTTTGAAAAACTAGAGGTCCAAGCGTCCAGGTACAGTGATCCGAATTAGGTTTGTTTCTTTCTATGCCTCTAACATATTGTTCAAGTTTAGCCCAGAAGCCACGTAGTGAATCCAGATCTGCAGAAGGTTTAGGCAGGCCTGCTAGTTGACAAATTAGAGATGAGGTTATTTTCTCTGGATTAGCATAAGTTTTCTTCAAAAGGTCAATGGCGTCTAAATAGTTTTTCATTCGTGACAAGAATATTTTTAATCAGTTAGAGCTTCACCCTTCAAACATCCCTTCAGTAATTAAATTTGTCAACAGCTCTCAAGTCTGGACGAGAGTGAAACGTTAGACTCGAAAACATCCCAAAAGGGGGGGATGGGGGCCACCATTCTCCATCGGTCCCTTCAAATTCTGGTAGTGATAAAGACGGCAACTTAACCTTATGCCATGGCCTAAACTCTGTCGCAATACTCTGGGGTTTGGCTTCCATGCAAATGATTTTTAGTTTCTCCAAAACTTCAGTGCTCTCTGTGATGACTTGGTTGGCATGACGCCGCTTTGCAGTGAGCTGTGTTCTATCAGGGTCTTGCTCAGAGAACCCTTCTTCTCCAAGTTGAACTAAGTACTTAAGTTGAGTTCTTCATACTTCTTTATTTGAGACTCTAGCCTAAGACGATATGTCTCCAAGGTCGGGACTCAACATCACTTGCCCTTTGATCAAGTCCAGCAGCAGTTGTGCATAGATCCTTGCAGGTTTCCTCATAAAGTCGGAGGGAATATGCTAATTGTGTCGCAGACATTTTATGAGTTTAAAAGGTACAAGAACAAAAAAATCCCTGGACAACAACACAGGCCTTAAAACATCCCGCTGGGGATGCCAATCTTCCTTTGTGGGAAATTTGTTTCGGCTCAGTGGGAAAGAATCAAGGTATATACTCTACAAAATTACAAGGTAATTCCTTCCACTGAGTGTTCTCTAGTAGTAATTTAGTAAATGGTATAAAACGGGCTGTTAATGCACACCAATTCTTCCGTGCGCCTAACGTGTTTTCAGACTTGTGCCAGAAAATCCAAAGGATTAATAATTGCTTGGTAAGCTTAAGTAGGCTAGTTAAATTCCGGTAAAAGTAATTCAGGTAAATGCAATTAATCTAAATAGGACTATGAATAAATCAAACCAAGGCCATAAAATTCCCATGGTAGTTCAGTTTGGTCCCAGAATTCAATTAAGTTCCGACCCGGTTAAAGTAAAATTAAAGTAAACTAATCCCGAATAGTAATGCTAAGTAAACAGACAGACCTAATTTCGACTAAATTTATTACTACGCCCATAATATATAAGCCTTTGTAAAATTATTCAATCTGAGTCTATGCCTAATTAATTCTCACAAACTCCAATATTACAATAGCCTAACTATGTAAAAGGGCTTAAAATTTAGTCAAGGTAAAGAAAACAGTGTATTACGTCTTGAATAAGTAAGTAAGTTGAATACGTAAGTTGAAACGTTAAAAGACGAAACCGCTTCCTAACGAAAAGCCCGTTGGCTCAAATCAGCCGTCCAATAATGGCGGTCTAGTCTTTGTGGAAAATTAGTATTTTGACCTACCTTCAAGTTAACCCAGTTTGGACACACACCTCTTAATTCACGCATAAACTAAAAAACAAAAACAAATCCTATATATTTAATCAGCAAACCCAGCGACCTCTAATTACATTCGTGGAAATAAATTGGTACAAGTTGACAAGAAATGCTATTTTACTTACCGAATTTTCCGTCGACCGATCAGTAAGGATGGCCGTTAAAAGTTTTTGGTTGCAGATAAGGATATTTGGATAGGATGTGGTTAGGATAGGTACAAAATAGGACAGGAGATCATACAAACCAATTTATTTAAAGGGTTATTAATTTCTAAAACCCTACACAACGTAAATTAAACTTAAAGGGCGAAGTCGCCGAAACTAGTTATCGCCCTTCTTCGCTCGCCGTCTGTTTGAACAAGGCCCAAAAACCCGGCGCCCGCCTAAGCCTACCCTCGAAAGGCCTATGTCAGGTCAATGGTTCTTATCACTCCCCAAATCAAGTAAATAATTTCTTAAATAATTTGAAGGGACAGTTAAATCTATTAAATCTATCTATCAAATATTTTTAAATGCTAAGTAAAGTTAATCAAGTTATTCAAATATAATATTAATTTTTCTGCAGAGCTTATACTGAAGAGAATGGGGTATAGTTACTTTGTAGCTCTTAGCAGTGACTTCGTTAAAGGTTAGAAAATGTATATGTACAAATAAATTTACAACACATGCTATTCAGAGACCTTCTTCTCTCATTTATGGACAGGACCTATTGTAGTGAAAACTGATGTAAATACTGTAAATCCTGAAAGACATGACAGGCATCTTAGTGACAGCCCAATGTATGTACCTACTATGAATTCAGGGCCTCTGTAACACGGTTTTTTCGCAATAACTTTTTATATATGCATTTCATAAATATAATGCTTATTCAGAATATATATTATATCAACACATAAATTTTGAGTGATTCTGCACTACGTAGGTTGAATAAATTTTGGTATATTATAATGTAAAAGTGACTTTTTTGATTTTTTTAAGACGGGCCACTTTACTCAGAGAAAGGTTTCGAACGCACTCGTTACGTAACTTATGACAGCATTTCTTCCCTCTTTCTCGATGGATGATTGGCTATAACGTAACGAAGGCTAAACCTCTGACAACAATGACATACAAATTTAAATACAAGCAAAGCAGTACACCTTTATGACTCTGGAACCTCTCCACTGATAATTGTCATAATGAACAAACCAACAAATATGTTAATAAATACAAAAACACTTCGATTATTAGTCTAAATCCCAAAATAAGTTTCCAAAGAAATTACAGTCTACTTTATAGGTCACAATCAGATTGACAAGATGTAGGGAATAGTTGGTAATTATCAAAAACATAGAAGACAAGCTTGATTGATAACTGCTATATATATATCTAATGTCAAGCAATTTTATTTATTGGCTATCTATCTATTTACTGAAACAAAAAAAAAAAAATAGCCGGTACCGTATATTGGCTTTAAACCTTCACCAATAATTATCGTCAGAATGGTGACTCATGAGGCTCCACCCATTTTCGCCTCGTTATCATTCGGATAACACTGAAGGCTACCATGGGCAGTTGTTGGATTAGAAACATTTAACTTCTGGCTATAAAAACTAATTTCTCGAGTAGTTGTAAGAAGTGCTAAATGATCCTCAAGGATCCAGCAGTTGGTCTAAACGTTTAATTCATGTATTTACTGCTATACTGTGTTTTGCGGCACTACTGCTACAGTAGTATTACTACGCTAGCACTGATACCCCACCCACATCTATGTATCGTTCCGCCATTCATAAAGTCTATGGGTTTCAGAGCCGATGGAATTTCTGTCTGGTGGATGGGCGGGGCAACATTTAGTCAAAAGGGTGGTTTTTGTTTACCTTGCTTAACGTAATGAATGTTTTTCGACTCTTGGCTCGTAATCATTGGCCATGGCGTCGGCTAGATCATTTTTACTCTATAAAAATTAAAACTATCGGGTTTAGGTTATTGATAATGCTGACAAAGTTTGTGTGTGGTTGTAAAATATACATATGTCAACTTTCAGCTACATCCGATGCTTTGACAAGGAACAAAGTCCAAAAAAACCGTGTTACAGAGACCCTGAATCTCATAGTAGGAGTTAAAGTTATGCAAGGATTAAAAAAAACCCTCCATACAGGAAAAGAAAGCTCAACAGCAGGAGTTTTTTCAGAGGTGTAGAAGTTTCCTTGTAGTGGCATGCACAGAAATAAAGAAGAGGTATAATTTCAATGATGTTGTCCTGTCAAAGTTGGAACTGTCTCTGTCCAAAAAATGCCCTCTCATCAGAATTCAGAGAAGAATCCCCTCCCCTCTTGCATCTGAGCTTCCCCTGATTGTACCCCCCAGATGACCACTCACTACTTCAAAAGCTGGATGATCAATGGAGAATGTTTCCCATATTGCAACATGAACTTAAACATCTCGTTAATGAATCCCCTGATGATTCTGGGGAGAAGTGTCCCAAAATGAGGCTAGCTTTTAAGACCTAGCCAATTTTGCTCTAACTGCTCTTTGCTTGCCCGCACTCTAATGCTGAAAGCGAACGAGTTGTTCAGTAAAGTTAACCTCTTTAAAACTAAACAAAGAAACAGACCGAAAACAAGAAGGGTTAATGGGGCTCTTCTCTTTGCTAGTTGCAACGGTTTATCATGTTCAAGATGGTGAAGTCTCCACCTATAACAATATCATCCAATATGGATAAGCAAAATCATAAGAAGCTAACATGTGGGAAATGAACTTCTGAAATATATTGCAGGAGCAGAATGGATACCAAATGGTAACCGTAATATCTACATAAGACCCAAATGTGTTAAGTACCAATATTTACGGTCTTCTGGAGGCAACTTCCATTCGCAAATAAGCATTCTTGAGATCCGTCTGGTATATAGTTTATATCCAGACACATTGGAAATTAATCTTGACATATTAGGTAATGGGAATTTAGATTCATGAAGAATTTCATTTATTTTACGAAAATCCCCACAAACCCTAAGGGATCCATTCTGCTTCCTGACAGTAACAATTGGCGAGGCATAATCTGAGAATTCTACTCTTTCTTTAATCTTATTTTTTTCAAGCTCTTGCAGCGCACTCTCAACCTCACTGCATAACGTCAGTGGCACCGGGGGGGGGGGGGTGCGAACCTTCTGAAAAACAGGAACATGACCAACTTTAGGATACAATCGGGCTTGAAAGTTCTTAATAGGTTTTCAAACTATCTACATTATAGTTTTCCACAAAATCTGTTATATTTTAACTGATGGACATTATTATATTGCACTAATCTATTAAATTCCTACCAACTAAGTTATTTGGGGAGTCTGACCCAACAATTATGAATTCAACGTCTGAATGATTTTGCTGCTTGTATTGAAAATTTGAAACGTTGACCTTCCCAAATACTTTGATTGGCACTTGGTTATAACCCTGCAATATAGTTCTACAGTTCAGTAATGTCCACTTTAACTTCTTGAAATCATCATACTTTAATGTAGAAATAGCTGAACCGGTGTCAATTTCAAATAAAAATGGCTTATGATTCAATTGACAACTAACAACATAAGGTTGAACAGAAACTCTTGTTTACTATACATCTCAAATCAAGTGACTCTTCATCATATTGGATTCCTCTTCTTGGATTTATAACTTGGTGAGTCTTCTTCAAGTGGGGTTTCGTCGTTGGCGGCACTCTTGCGAAAACTAACCTGAAGCTACTGTAACCAAAGCCTAAGAAGACAATTGTCATAACTTAATTAATACTTTCGCGGGCTCAAGGTGGATTAAATACACACTTCGTGTAAAGTACTCACAGCTTTATTGTTCCTTCACTCCGTTACAGGTGGTATAACTTATGACTTGGGCATAGCGTTACTCTCCTGATCCTGGCTGCCCTTTTTCGGATCTTGCTTACATGCTGACCTCTTTTTGACCGGGTCCCGCCAGCATTACAAAGTAGAAAAATAGCAATGTATCTCTACATCAGGGTTGTAATAGCAGCAATATGCGGTATGTATGGTATATTTTTTTTCAGTTTTAGACATCAAAGGTAGCGTTGGAATTGTTTAACAAGGAAATTCTGAAATGTCACCCTTGGGGAGATCCGGTCAGGGCGACGTAAACAGAACATAGAAAACAACTATTATTCGATATTAAGTTGAAATAGGCATTTTCTGATGATTCACGGAACGTTGAAAAAGTTGTCATTTATCTCCTATTTTATTAATCACTGACTTCTCATTTTGCCTTAACATGAAAACTCTGTGTGTGTGTGTGTGCGTGTTTGTGTGTGTAACACACTCGATCGGTGCCGAGGCACACACCCTGTTACACTTCTTTACAGTATACATGGGATTTCTGAATGACGAGTCCAGCGCAATTCATTTTAATAACACTACCAGAAAGTAATCTATCTTTTTTATATTTTACCGTAATGATTTTTCATCACATAATAATATAGAAGCTTCACTTGTATGTGTGTTTACATCTACGGCATTTCAAAAGAAGACTTGCGGTTTTCTGCCGTTTTGTGTGTCGTCCGCCCGACGTCGGTGACGAAGCAAACTTTCATTATAAAGAGACTCCTGTTCTACAACTATTAACGTCAGTATTTTATTTAATAGTGTATGAAAGAGGTGAAGATAACTTTCTACTTATATGATATCAGCAGATTGATCTGAGAACGTAAACTGATGGGATTTCATTTACAAGATGGTTTGTTGAGTGTCTTCAAGACCAAGTAATTTCGCTTAAGTTCCTGCAGCAATTTTACAACTGAAGGATACGGGTATGGTAGAAGTCATTAATTTATATTTTACTGGACATCAGTTGCCTTGTGAATGAAAAGGTATTGGTAGGTCTATACAAATATTCCGCAGCGAGCTAGACTATGGCAGTTGACGTTTTTCTATGCAGTTTTACCTCCTATTCGTTTCGGGAACAATGATCAGCGTAAGGCTACTGAAACTCTATAGGCTATATCCCAAAACTGTTTGCGGAGACATACAGCGGATATTGGTAATTTGGTATAGGTATTTTAGGCGGGTGAAAATACAAGAGCGAAATAGGCATACAAGGAGGTATTCTAACATTGCCATGGCAACCTGTAGTATCTGTAGGTTCTGATTCTGAAAAGGTAAACTTTTTTTGGGTTGGGGGGTAAGGAAGTGATACAAGGATATGTTTTAAATGGTCCATGATGCTTTAATGAAGGGTACTAAAGTGCAGCGTGCATTAGTTAAGTAAGGACCTGGTAACTTAGGCTTGTGTTAGTGGTCTACCAAACTATGACCTGATACCTAAGGTTTAGTTTCAGGCGGTTAGGTAAGGGTAGATTCCCAGCCGATAATTTTTAATGTTAAGTTCCCAAAGTTAGGTTAAGTTGCAGTCCAGGAGGCGGCAAAAAAAGTCTGGCTATGTAGGCCTTCTGTGCCTTTGACTTGGTTACATTGGGTTGCAACCCAGTTATTTTAATTCACAGTTCCATAAATTAGTAGAGTTTGGTTGGGGGGGGGGGACGCTCATGAGAGGGAATCCTCCTGGCATCCTAAGTTAGGATCCGCCCCTGATAGGTGAAGTAAGTCAATGATTTTTCACCCACCCAATACCAGCTTTCTATATAAAAGGGGGGGGGGGGGGTTTTGGGGGGGGGGGAGGGGGGGGGGGTTATATAGGAAAAAAACGTATTTTGGCCAAGCCCGACGTGCTAGATATAAGGCGTTTTTTTCTATTCGTTCAAATGCAAATTTCCTCGTTAATTGTAGCACAGTAATACCTTGATAAAAGAGACAGTCTTCACAGTAATACTTGGATAAAAGGGACGGTCTTCACAGTAATACCTGGATAAAAGGACTGTCATCACAGTAATACCTGGACAAAAGGGGGGGGGGGGACAGCATAGTAATACCTGGACAGTCCACCACATTAATACCTGGTTAAAGGTGACTGACAGCACAGTAATACCTGGATGAAAGGGAGTGTCACCACAGAACACTGGATAAACGGGGCAGTCCCTACAATAATACCTGGATCAAAGGGATAGTTACCACAGCAATACCTGGATAAAAGGGACAGTAATACCTGTCAGTTCATCCCCCCGACTGTTAGAAGGGTGAACGTCCACGTGTAAAAAGCAGAAATGTCAGTCGGACCATCGCTCATTTGCCAGAAGAGTGACACAACTCAAAAAATGTGTTTGGAGCTATTGATACCAGCAGATAGCCTCTTCTTTATTCCATATTGTGGTAAAAAAATTCTTATTTGTATTTGTCATTAAAACAGCTCAGTAAAAGAATCATCTAAATATAAATGGACAAAGTATAGAGAATTTCAACTTCAGATTGCTTTTCCCGAAATATAACAATTTTCGAGTTAAGACACTCTTCTGGCAAATGAGCGAATATATACTCATATCCCAATTTTGATCCTCATTTAACTTTGATGTTAAAATTGGTGATATAAGTGAATTATAATCAAGTCTGACGATTTGGTTTGTTTCTTCATTTATCTAATGAATAGAACACGGTATTAAGAATATTATTATTATTATTATTATTATTATTATTATTATCATTATTATTATTATTATTATTATTATTATTATTATTATTATTATTATTATTATTGTACTTAGGAAACAGACCCTCTCTCAAGCATACTTTATCAAAAGTAATGGCTACTTCAGCAGCGTTACACTTGTAGAGATTCTTCTCTATTTTGCGAATAGCGGCTTTTTCCGTGCTACTTAAACAGGCTAGTAGAGCGCCTATAGAGGTCATGGTCAAATACAGCGTCAAAATAGGTGTATATATTTGAATTTTACAGATAAACTTTGATACCATAGTCATCAAAGTCATTAACAATTCTCTCTCTCTCTCTCTCTCTCTCTCTCTCTCTCTCTCTCTCTCTCTCTCTCTCTCTCTCTCTCTCTTTCTTAAAGCGAGCTTTCGTCTGGAGCTGCCAGACATCCTCGGGCTGGGAAGCTGAGGGTGGACTGATCTTGGTGCGGTGTTGTTGTTGTTTTTGATTAAGCTGACCTAGTGTCAGCACGGGCTCTTGCTCACAGAGCAGCCTGTAAGTACAGGTGCGTTGTTGTTGTTGTTGTTGTTGTTGAAGATTAAGCTGGCCTTATGCCAGCACGGGCTTTTGGCTAAAAGCATCCCCTAGGTCATTTGCATTTTTTGCAGGTGGTTAAGGTGATTTTAAAGGATATGTGGCGAACCTTTATTCATGATATCAATGGAATATGCAGATGTGATGGTATGATTTGCAGAGGAAAGGAAAAGGTGAACAGGCGAGGTTACAAACCCCTTTAAACCCTAAAGTACCCATTAGTAGAAGATAAAAATCGATAGTAGCGAGTCCTGGCGAGTCAGAGATAGCCAGTAAGGAAATCGAAAAATTTATCGTCGTAGAAAAACGGAAAAAAAAGCACATAACTCTATGGAGTTCAAGTACCATATTTCACTTTACGATAACAGAAAAAAAAGCGCCGATCGTTAGCAATAGAGAATCGACGAGAGAAAAACGAAATATTATCAGTTTTAGAAACAGCACAACAAAAGGAAGTAACAGCTTAAGCGGTAGTTAGAGTGACTGTTGAAATATTCGGTCGTTAGACGTGAGGCGGCCGAAAAATGGAGGGGAAATGAGGATTGTTTAGTAATAGAAAAAGCAGTTAATGCTACAAACAGCACTTTTCATGAAGCGGCGATCTGAGTCTAAATTCTTCTGTAAGGAGGTCATCTGGACTGATCTCTAGGTCCAACAGAGCGTGCAGGAGCTCAGAGAACAGTTGATGATCATTTCTATTGTCACTGTTGCAGATAGCTCTTTCTATGTTGGAGTTCTAAACCGATACTCATTTGCGAGGAGATCGTCTGGAAGGCTGATTTCCAAGTCTAGGGCCTCGTTGAAGATCTCGGAAAACAGTTGATGATTATAATTTTTACCTTTTTTTGACAGAGCTCTTTGTATAATTGCTTGAAGTTCTTCGTAGGTCAACAGGATCTTTTTAATATCGTATTTTCCTACGAGGATGAAAGTGCTTCCGACGCAGCTGTCTCTCTTATCTGTGATCTCTGTCTGTGTTCCTGCTTCATTTTACATGACGGGATCTACAGCCGATATTTCGGTCTGCATTTCTACGACATCTGTAGATTCTTCTGTCTGGGTTCCTGCTTCTACTCGAGCAGGAATCGGCATCTTCGGCGGTGAAGGATTTGGGGAATTGGGGGAATGACTGAGAGTTGAGGAATAACATATGGGGTTTCGGGGGGTTGGGAGGGGTTTAGGAACTGGAGGTTGAGGGAAGAAAAGGATGGGTTTTTGGAAGTTGTCTGGAAGGTTGAGGTGTTTGAGGTGGAGGAGGTAGATTGGTCCTTGGATCAATCCTTGGCTGGATTGGAGGTCGTCTTGGGGGCGATGGGTGTCGTTCTCGAGGTCTTGCAGGCGGTGGGGAAATACCCTTTATCCTCCAGATCTTCTCTAGTCTTACGGGGCATCCCTTAAACCATGCGTGGTGCGATTGGTGGCAGTTGGGGCATCGGGCAACAGTGTGGCCCTTTGTTTTGAACTTTTGAAGGCATACTTCAGTCTCGCGTCGTTGGCTACATATCCCAGGTGCGGTGGCGTCCGTCCTCGTTATATCTGTGGGTGACAGCAGGGGGTCTGCCCCATGCTTGTCTCCTATTGGCTGGTGGCGGTGAGTCTTTGTTTTCATTGGTTGCCTGAGCCAGGTCTCAAGCCACTTTCTCCTAGCCGATGGTTGCGTTGCAGCATATCCTGCAGCCGCCTGGACCTCCTAAGCGGCGCTGTAACGCTGATGGGCGTTGCGCTACGCTGTGGGACGTCACGGCTACTTTGATTTCCATCGGCTGCAGGAGTACCTCGTTCGGGGGCGTTGTCTTCCATAAAGTTGTCATGATCGGTGGTGTCATTGTTGGTGGCAGGTCTTCTCATACTCGTCGGGAGGAGAAATTCTTCCTGCGTCGTATTCAGTGTATGTTTTATTTGCTAGATGAGGAGCTGCCTCCAGCAGGCGCAACCGACGGGCATCAGGGGCCTTCCCGATGATTTTCGTGTTCTGTATGATGACATCCTGGGAGATGGACTCCTTCGACAGTCGCATGGTAGTCATACAAACGTAGGCGCCGCTGCATTCGCGGACTGGGCATGTATACTGGTACACTACATGCGTCTGCTTCAGGGAGAGGGGTTATTTTTCATAATAAGGTCGCGCGTCCTTCGATTCTGGTAATATATGATTAAGTCGATATTCTTGGTGTCGTCAGTCGGGGATACATTTTCAGAAATAATTTTCTTAATGGAGTCCTCTTCTTCACGGTAATGGGAACTCATGAAGGCTTTGTAGTACATACATACATACATAAATATATATATATATATATATATATATATATATATATATATATATATATATTACATATATATATATATATATATATATATATATATATATATATATATATATATATATATATATATATATATATATATATATATATATATATATATATATATATATATATATATATATATATATATATATATATATATATATATATATATATATATATATATATATATATATATATCTATATATATATATATCTATATATATATATATATATATATATATATATATATATATATATATATATATATATATATATACACGGATTTATAGAAAAGATACTTTACAGTTTGGGCACGAATTTCTACAGCTTCTGTCATTCTAATTTTAAATTAAACTCCATTTCTATCTCCTCCACAGGGCCTTTACACACTCGTCCCAGTTGGATGGCCTTCCACGAAGAGGTCGTTACTTTGGCGAACTACTTTAGTAATAACTGTTTTCCTCAAAGGGTGTTCTTCAGAGCCTTAAACAAGTTCCTAGACAAGAAAATGGAAATGCCCACTGCTATCCATACTGTGCGAAAATGAAAATGTTTGCAACTTTCCCTTACTTACATGATAATTTTTTTAGGAAAAAGTGGGTCTAAATTTAATTTCAGAGAGAATTGCCCTGCCTTAACATCTAAAATTGATTCCAAAAATCCTTGCACCATCGGGTCCTTTTTCAAGCTCAAGGACAAGTTAGTCCGTTGTTTACGTCCAGCGTTGTTTATAAGTATACTTGCCCCAGGTGTAACCAGGGGACTTACGTTGGATGTACCAAACACGACTGCTAATGGTACGCATAGACGCCCATATGGAGGAATTAGTTTTAGAACTGGAAGCAGACTGTCCAACCCAGAACAATCCAATATAAGGAATCATTCCAAATTATGCAAAACATACATAGATAACAAAGATTTTCAGATAATAGGACAAACGCAGAAAACAATGACCTAACAACCCTAGAGTCCATAATGATAAATTAACTGTCCCATCATTAAACACCCAAACCTCGTCTACACAATTGTTCATGCTTAATGGCCCTATTTGTCTTGTCGTTGCCTTACTGTACGTGTGTGCCTTGTTTTTATTATTATTGTACTTTGTTTCAACAGTTTCCTTTCAACTCCCGTCTGGGTAAGTCATTTTCGTGCCAATGGTGTTGTGCTTTTTTTTTGTCTTTTTTTGTTTTTATATATGATATTTTTTAAATGAGTTTAACATTTTTAAATAAGTTATTTTTAGTTATATTTTATATTTATTATAAGTGTTTTTATGATTAATTATTAAGAATCAACTCGCTGTATTTCAGCCTTGAAGATGCAACAATGTAGTTGTGAAACGTCGGCATCAGCAATAAACCTTCATATATCGAATGCCTTTCCTTTCCCTGGACGCCTGCAAGTATGATTCCGAAAGCTGCCAGCTCCATTTTTTAATATATATATATATATATATATATATATATATATATATATATACATACATATATATATATATACTATATTATATAATATATAATATAATATAATATAATATAAACCTAGATGGACAGATTAATATTAATAAAAACCTCAATTAGAGCATTATGCACGAAGAATGGTACGCACACATTAGCTTTCCTATTCCAAACGTAGTAATTTCACATGCACTGTCATATGTAAAGTATACCCAATACACGTTTTTCTACACAAAATTACACACTCTCTCTCTCTCTCTCTCCTCTCTCTCTCTCTCTCATCTCTCTCTCGTCTCTCTCTCTCTTCTCTTCTCTCTCTCTCTCTCTCTCTCTCTCAACTTATATCAAATGCAAAGCCTTAAACCTAAATGAAGGAAAAAAGGAAGAATTCCAGACCTTAGGGGCAAGATGAGACAGAGAGAGACAGAGAGAGAGAGAGAGAGAGTGAGAGAGAAAGAGAGAGAATTCATTAGACAAAAGGGTAAATAAAGGAAAATCCCCGAATTTATTGCCATAGATGAGGTGAAAAAAAAACCGGAAGAGAGAGAGAGAGAGAGAGCAGATAAAAAAAGATACGGACTGTATTAGAGCGTGCATACTTGTTGCAAACGTTCAATTGAACTAAAGAATTCATTTGAAGAAATCATTTGAGTAGGGGGACTTTGGTAACAATTATAAATTGCTTGTGAAAATGATTTCTGAAAAATTAACCATCACAAACACAAGTCGCTAATGAAACTGTGTGTGTGTGTGTGTGTGTGTGTGGTGATCTCTTCATTCTGTATATCCCATTACCTTCCGTTATTATTTCTTTCCAATAAACGCAGAATACT
Source organism: Macrobrachium nipponense (assembly GCF_015104395.2). Taxonomy (NCBI): domain Eukaryota; kingdom Metazoa; phylum Arthropoda; class Malacostraca; order Decapoda; family Palaemonidae; genus Macrobrachium; species Macrobrachium nipponense. Next base: position 1,006,969 of record NC_061105.1, on the reverse strand, counting down.
ATTCTTTGGAAGCTTGAATTTCAAGTCACTGGACCCTGTGGTGGTGGGCTTATTCTATATGAATGAGGTTCATCTTTAGAATAATAATAATACTAACTTGAGACTACAACGGTCCCCTAGAAAGGCTAAAAAGGTTAAAATAGAACGTACGATAAACTAGCTCACGAAATCAGGAAACAGAAAACATCTTGATGGTATCAGACATCTGGTGTCTACATATCCTAAGAAACAAGTGGCCAGCGTTACGCACGGGTTCTTTCTATGTCAGTGAATTATTATTACCCAATAATTCAAGTTACTCATTGGTATAATGATTGTTGACGGACGTGCGAATTGTTAGGGGCAGTTGGGACGGGCAACCAGAGATCTTGTTCTTGCCCAGGGCCGGAAAAATGAGAAAAAGGTAGAAAGGAAAGGGGGTTCTATAAACCGTATTCATATAGAACAAGCCCACCAAAGGGGCCACTGACTTGAAATTCAAGCTTCCAAAGAATATTATGGTGTTCATTAGAAAGTAGTAACAGAAGGTAACAGATAAACAGACAGAAGAGACTAGTAAATGGAAAAGATAAAAAAATAAATGGACAAATAATTAAATAGATAAACAGATACTCGTAAAATGTAATGAGATTATGAAATACACACTGTTAACAGTCATTTCACGTTGGTCTATTCTTACTCACAGCTGTGGCCATCACTATTTCCTTTAAAGAGAAAAAGGTCAAGTTCCTGAATACGCTATTTCGAAAGAAGAAGAAAAACACTACCTGGTCACGGTTTGTGATCCCGAAAAAACATCATCATTAACAACCGTAGCCTCTCTCTCTCTCTCTCTCTCTCTCTCTCTCTCTCTCTCTCTTTTTAGTACTGTTGCAACATCACGTATATTACGCCCACACGCACATGCACACGCTCGGTAAGCTTGCGTAAGGGTTGTCATTATTGCCATGAGTGGGTCTCATAAGTCCCCTTTCAGGTGTGCGCTTCCTGCTTCAGTATACTTTTGATTCATTCGTGTCCCTTTGGCGTTCCTCGTGCATAGACAGCATGTCTAAAAGGTGACCTGACTTTGGGGCATTATATTATATATATATCATATATATATATATATATATATATATATATATATATATATATATATATATATATATATAATATATGTATATATATATATATATATATATATATATATATATATATATATATATATATATATATATATATATATATATATATATATATATATATATATATATATATATATATATATATAGATAGACAGAATGAATAATGTTAATATAAACCACAATTGAAGCATTCACACTAAGCATGGTAGTACACACATTAGATTCTCTATTTTTCTGTACGCAAAAATACGCTCTCACGCTCTCTCTCTCTCTCTCTCTCTCTCTCTCTCTCCTCTCTCTCTCTCTCTCTCTCTCAACTTATTGAATGCAAAGCCTTAAACCTAAATGAAGGAACAAGTGGAGAATTACGGACCTTCGGGGCAAGAAAGAAAGTAAGAAAGAAAGAAAGAGAGAGAGAGAGAGAGAGAGAGAGAGAGAGAGAGAGAGAGATTTCAGCAATTCATAACACCAAGAGACAAGACAATTAAAATTCAGAATCTTTCCTGCTATATTTCGATAAACCAAAATATCTCGTGGAATATAGAAAATCAACGAAAAATCGAGTGAGAGAGAGGAAAGTATATGAACTGGATACTTCAGATATGGATTTCAGTTTGAAGAAAACGTGGCCTTACCTGGCCTTTGGCAGCAGCTGTTATTAGGACGTTTTTGTCCAGATGTTGTTGGAAATCCGGAAGAATAGTGATCTTGTTTGCTGTGGCTGCCTATTCGCTGGCGAGATTTCTCTACTGACTGATGATGATGGAGCTGAACAGCCCTAAGGAAAAGGAACTGAACGAGAGAATTGCGGCGTTGCGAGACGCCATCCAGTACCAGAGAGAACTTGGACAGGACAATAATTCTTCAGCTACAACAGAGGCTCGACTACCAAGAAGAGACGCAGAAGGCGGGCGGAAGGGAAGAACGCGTTGGTGAAATCCAGATCACTCAGGAGGTGTTGCAACAGCAGGCCTTGCAAGAGAGGCCCACTCGCTCGAAGCTGGAACGATAAAGAGAAGAGGGAGAAACGGCAGCTGGAAGAGAAGATCGTCAAGATGGCCGAAGAAAACCAGCATCTGAAGAACAACGTGAAGGAAATTGGTCAGGGGAACGATGCCCTTTGTGAGAGGTTAAGGGAAGTGTCTGGGCAGTGGCCAGACGCAAACTGCCTGCTTGAGGGGCTCGAAAAACTCCTACAACAGAAGGAGAAAGACGTGCAGGTGAAGATGGCAGAAGCGGCGCGGATAGCGAGGCTCATTCAGGAACAAAAGGACTCAACCGAAAAGTGGGAATCCGACAGGAAAGAGCTGGAGGTGAGGTTGGAGCGCCTGCAGAAGGACTTGGAGGACCTCTTGGAAGGAAAAGTGTGGACTCCAGTGTGAAGATGAGACAGCGAAACTCAAGAGGAACGAGCTGGCATGCCTTCTAGAGGAAGGAAATGGTCGCCTGGTGTCGCTGGAGAAGAAGGCCGGTGTCCAGGGCGAACGGAACGGCCAGATGGATGATGAGGTTGGATGGCTGCGAGGAGCGAAGGAGAAAATGGTGTCTGTCCGATTTGAAGAAGCTCCAAGAGAAACAAAGACGAATGGAGGAGAGAAACTGAAAACTACAGAAGATTCTGTCGATGTTCAAGAAATGGCGTGATGAAGACTGCAATGGCCTCACTCAGACGGATAAGATGTGGAAATTTTGAGGAGGATGTTTATTGAATGGAAAATTTGATGTTTATTTTATAATAAGTTTGTTTTGTTAATCCCAGAAGGAAATTGAACTAGAAGAGAAATAAATGTTAAAATGTTTTCTTAGAGTTTTATTGATTGGTGGAAGGAAAAGAAGAGCGGGGGAATATAGAAAGGGTGAAGAAAATAAGGGGATTGGTGTAGGTGCCGGGAAAAGAAAGAGGAATAGGAGAAGCCCCAAGAAAATTGAGAGGATTCAATAGGATGGGTGGAAGTACCAGGAGAAGAAAGAAAGGATTCAGTAGGATTCGTGGAGTGCAAGGAAAAGAAGTACAAGATTCAGAGGATCCCCAGAAGAATTGAGGGGATGCAGTGGCATATTCTGGTTCTAGGGAACAGAATAGCTATTACATTGATCAGGGAGTGGCGGGCGAGGCTCGCCACTGGTCCCGGGACGGGCGGGCAGGTGCCCGCCGTGGGTCCCGGGACGGGCGGGCTGGCGTCCGCCCCTGGTCCCGGGACGGGCGGGCAGGCACCCGCCGTGGGTCCCGGGACTGAGGGCAGGGCGCCCGCCGTGGGTCCCGGGACGGGCGGCAGGCGCCTGCCGTGGGTCCCGGGACGGGCGGGCAGGTGCCCGCCGTGGGTCCCGGGACGGGCGGGCAGGCGTCCGCCCCTGGTCCCGGGACGGGCGGGCAGGCGTCCGCCCCTGGTCCCGGGACAGGCAGGCTCGCCACTGGTCCGGGACGGCGGGCAGGTGCCCGCCGTGGGTCCCGGGTACGGGCGGGCAGGCGTGCCGCCCCTGGTCCCGGGACGGGCGGGCAGGCGCCCGCCGCGGGTCCCGGGACGGGCGGGCAGGTGCCCGCCGCGGGTCCCGGGACGGGCGGGCAGGCGTCCGCCCTGGTCCCGGGACGGGCGGGCAGGCGCCCGCCGTGGGTCCCGGGACAGGCGGACAGGCGCCCACCGTGGGTCCCGGGACAGGCGGGCAGGTGCCCGCCGTGGGTCCCGGGACGGGCACAGGCGTCCAGCGTCCGCCCCTGGTCCTGGGCACGGGCGGGCAGGCGTCCGCCCCTGGTCCCAGGATGGGCGGGCAGGCGTACCACCCCTGGTCGGGACGGGCGGGCAGGCGCCCGCCGTGGGTCCTGGAGACGCGCGGGCAGGTGCCCGCCGTGGGTCCCGGGACGGGCGGGCAGGCGTCCGCCCTGGTCCCGGGACGGGCGGGCAGGTGCCCGCCGTGGGTCCCGGGACGGGTGGGCAGGCGTCCACCCCTGGTCCCGGGCCCGGGACGGGCGGGCAGGCGCCCGCCGCGGGTCACGGGACGGGCTGGCAGGTGCCCGCCGTGGGTCCCGGGACGGGCGGGCTGGCGTCCGCCCCTGTCCGCCGGACGGGCGGGCAGGGCGGCGCCCGCCGTGGGTCCCGGGACGGGAGGGCAGGCGCCCGCCGTGGGTCCCGGGACGGGCGGGGCAGGCGCCTGCCGTGGGTCCCGGGACGGGCGGGCAGGTGCCCGCCGTGGGTCCTGGGACGGGCGGGCAGGCGTCCGCCCCTGGTCCCAGGACGGGGGGCGGCAGGCGTCCGCCCCTGGTCCCGGGACAGGCTCGCACTGGTCCCGGGACGGGCGGGCAGGTGCCCGCCGTGGGTCCCAGGAGGGCGGGTGGGCAGGCATCCGCCCCTGGTCCCGGGACGGGCGGGCAGGCGCCCGCCGTGGGGTCCCTGGGACGGGCGGGCAGGTGCCCGCCCTGGGTCCCCGGGACGGGCGGGCAGGCGTCCCGCCGCCCCTGGTCCTGGGCCTACGGGACGGGCGCCTGCCGCCGTGGGTCCCGGGACGGGCGGGCAGGCGCCCACCGTGGGTCCCGGGACAGGCGGGCAGGTGCCCGCCGTGGGTCCCGGGATGGGCGGGCAGCGTCCGCCCCTGGTCCTGGGACGGGCGGGCAGGCGTCCCGCCCTGGTCCCGGGACGGGCGGCAGGCGTCCACCCCTGGTCCCGGGACGGGCGGGCAGGTGCCCGCCGTGGGTCCCGGGACGGGCGGGCGGCGTCCGCCCCTGGTCCCGGGACGGGCGGGCAGGTGCCCGCTGTGGGTCCCGGGACGGGTGGGCAGGCGTCCACCCCTGGTCCCGGGACGGGCGGGCAGGCGCCCGCCGCGTCGGGGTCCCGGACGGGCGGGCAGGCGTCCGCCCCTGGTCCCGGGACGGGCGGCAGGCGCCCGCCGTACGTGGGACGGGCAGGCAGGTGCCCGCCGTGGGTCCCGGGACGGGCGGGGGGCAGGCGTCCGACCGCCCCCTGGTCCCGGGACAGGCGGGCAGGCGCCCGCCGTCGTCCGGTACGGGCGGGCAGTCGTCGCCCGTCCGTGGGTCCCGGGACGGGCGGGCAGGCGCCCGCCGTGGGTCCCGGGACGGGTGGGCAGGTGCCCGCCGTGGGTCCCGGGATGGGCGGGCAGGCGTCCGCCCCTGGTCCTGGGACGGGCAGGCATGCGTCCGGTCCCTGGTCCCGGGACAGGCGGGCAGGCGTCCGCCCTGGTCCCGGGACGGGCGGGCAGGCGCCCTTGCCATGGGTCCCGGGACCGGTGGGGCAGGTGCCCGCTGTGGGTCCCGGGACGGGCGGGGGGGGCAGGCGTCCGCACCTGGTCCCGGGACGGGCGGGCAGGTGCCCGCCGTGGGTCCCGGGACCCGGGACGGGGGGGCAGGCTTTCGCCCCTGGTCCCAGGACGGGCGGGCAGGCGTCCGCCGCGGGTCCCCGGACGGGCGGGCAGGTGTCCGCCCCTGGCCCCTGGGTACGGGCGGGCGGGCAGGCGCCCGCGCGGGTCCCGGGACGGCGGGCAGGCGTCCGCCCCTGGTCACGGGACGGGCGGGCAGGCGCCCGCCGCGGGTCCCGGGACAGGCGGGCAGGCGTCCGCCCCCTGGTCCCGGACGGGCGAGAAGGGCGCCCGCCGCGGGATCCCGGGACGGGTGGGCAGGCGTCTGCCCCTGGTCCCGGGACGGGCGGGCAGGTGCCCGCCGCAGGTCCCGGGTCGGGCGGACAGCACCTCCGCCCCTGGTCCCAGGACAGGCGGGCAGGCGCCCGCCGCGGGTCCCGGGACGGGCGGGCAGGCGACCGTCCCTGGTCCCGGGACGGGCAGGCAGGCGCCCGCTCCTGGTCCCGGGACGGGCGGGCAGCGGCGCCGCCGCGGTCGGGTCCCGGGACGGGGCGGGCTGGTGTCTGCCCCTGGTCCCGGGACGGGCGGGCAGGCGCCCGCCGCGGCTCTCCCGAGACGGGCGGGCTGGCGTCCGCCCCTGTCCCGGGACGGGCGGGCAGGTGCCCGCGGCGGGTCCCGGGACTGGCGGGCTGGCGTCCGCGATCCCTGGTCCCGGGACAGGCGGGCAGCGCCCGCCACGGGTCCCCGGGACGGGCGGGCAGTGGCGTCCGCCCCTGGTCCCGGGACGGGCGGGCAGCTCCAGCCGCGGGTCCCGGGACGGGCGGGCAGGCGCCCGCCGTGGGTCCCGGGACGGGCTGGGCAGGCGTCCGCCCCTGGTCCCGGGACTGGCGGGCAGGCGCCCCCCGCGGGTCCCGGGACGGGCGGGGCAGGCGTCCGCCCCTGGTCCCAGGACGGGCGGGCAGGCGTCCACCCCTGATCCCGGGACGGGCTGCAGGCGCCCGCCGCGGGTCCCGGTACGGGTGGGCTGGCATCCGCCCCTCCCGGTCCCAGGACGGGCTGGCAAGCGCCCGCTGCGGGTCCCGGCGGACGGGCGGGCTTGTCGTCCGCCCTTGTCCCCGGGACGGGCGGGCAGCGCCCGCCGCAGTTCCCGGGACGGGCGGGCTGGCGTCCGCCCCTGGTCCTGGGACGGGCGGGCAGGCGCCCGCTGCGGGTCCTGGGACGAGCGGGCAGGCGGACGCCCCTGGTCCCAGGACGGGCGGGTAGGCGTCAGCCACGCGTCCCAGGACGGTATGGCTGGGCCCGCCGTGGGTCCCCTGGGTACGGGCTGGGTAGGCGTCTGCCACGTGTCCCGTGATGGGCTGGCTGGGCCCGCCATGGGTCCTGGGACGGCGGGCAGGCGTCTGCCATATGTCCCGGGACGGGCGGGCCAGGTACGCTGCGGGTCCCGGGACAGGCGGGTAGGGGTCCGCCACGCATCTCGGGATGGGCGGGCAGGCGTCCGCTGCGTTTCCGGGACGGGCGGGCGGTGTCCGCCACGCGTCCCAGGACGGGCGGGCCGGGCCCTCAGTAGGTCCATGGATGGGCTGGCGGTGTCCACCACGTGTCCCGTGACGGGCGGGCTGGTGCCCTCCATGTGTATTGGGACAGGCGGGCCAGGCCCGCCGCGAGTCCTGGGACGGGCAGGCGGTGCCCACCACGTGTCCCGTGATGGGACAGGCGGGCAGTGCCTGCTATATGCCCCGGGACAACCGAGCTGCGTCCGCCGTGTGTCCTGGTGCAGGCAGGCGGTTTACGCTACATGTCCCTGGACGGGTGGGCGGTGTCCGCCACGTGTCTCGGGATGGGTTGGCCGCGCCTGCCGTGGGTCCCAGGACGGGTGGGCGCTGCCTGCTAGGGGTACCGGGATGGGTGGGCGGTCTCCACCACGTGTCCCGGGACAGGCGGGCTGGACCGGCCGCGGGTCCCCAGGTCGGGCCACCAGTATTTGGGCCCCCGTCGGGGACGTGGCCAGATTAGAGTGACATGGGTGGGGCCCTTGGCGGGGAGGAGACTCGGTCTGTCAGCCAGGGGTGGGGCTTCTACAGGGGAAGCAAATGGGTTGGGCTGCCAGGGGTGGGGCCCCCAGTGGGGATGCAACTGGGTAATGCCGTCAGGGTTGAGGAATCTTGTGGGGAGGACACCGATTTGGTCCCCTTGTGGGGCCCCTGGTGGGGAGGAGACCGGGTCTGGCGTGGGGCCCACGGCTAGGAGGAAAAAAAAAGTCTAGTTTTTCAGACCAAGCCCATTTTGCTCTAACTGCTCTTTGCTTTAAAACTAAACAAAGAAACAGACTGAAAACAAGCACTGTTAATGGGGCTTTTTTCTCTCTGCTAGTTGCATCAAAGGTTCTGCTGGAAGGTCATGTGCTCATTTTACTCCTGCAAATGATATGTTTTCCAGCATAATAATCATGCACAGTTATTCCAGAACACCAGAGAACATGAATTTGATTTGAAAGAAGATTCTTAAAGATATACTTTACAATTATTATTGTTATTAATTTCTTCTTCATGGGATAGGTATCATCTACCAGTCATTGTTTAAAATATATATATATTTTAAATTACTACTCAGTGATGCTATTTTGATTTTTGATGTTTTGTAGTCTTTAAAGAGATGTATGAGTGGGCCTATCAACTCACATATCTTCGTGTTAATTCGTTATCAGTTTAGTTTACACTATGGAAAGAAGTGACGTTCTAAGCTGAATACTTTTTTTACCACATATATAGTAATATAGTAATAATTTGTTCATAACAATTGTTCATAACATTAACTAATTATTTATAATTCCATTTTTTTTCGTTTTTGTAGAGAGAAATGTTTCATTTGTATTTTTCTTAATTATGTAAATTGCAAGATATTAATGACTGCAAAGAAATCATACATATATTCATTATTTTGTCAAATTATAAAGATGTGTTAAATATCAGAAACAGTGTAAGATAATAATTACGATAAAACTTACAATTTTGTACGATATTTTTACTGAAAACCCCATAATTTTGTGGAGACACTACGATAAATCCAACCCGAGAGTGTGGCAACACTGGGCAGGAGGAGCAGCTGCACAAACACATCAGTAACCCACATACCTTTGATGTAATTACGTCGTTCACTTCTGAGCCGGAGTTGTCAAGTACTCTTTATATCTAAGTCCGTTTTTTCTTGTTTATTCATCAAAATGCCCAAGAAAGAAGCAGTCAAGAAAGCGTACATTAGTTAGAGAAAGGTTGAAAAAAGACTTAGAAAGATGACAAGAAAGAACACCAAGATGAAGCATGTGCATTCATCACCTCCCAGGCCTAGCTGGTGACAAAGACGGCAAAATCGTAATCATGGACAAAGACTTCTTCCTCGACAAAATCAACCAACTCCTTTGCGACACAAACACTTACGACAAACTGACGAAAAATCCCCTCCAAAACGTCCCCACAGAATTTTTTCGGAAAGTAAGATTAATTGGCCAAGACAAAAAAAGCATTGAACTATTAGAGAAATTTAAAGCAATTAATCCTAAACTACCCTACTTTTACGGCCTTCCCAAAACTCACAAAGACAATCTTCCACTCAGACCCATCGTTTCATGTTTTGGAGCTTTCAATTACAAAATTTGTAAATGGTTAGCTGGCCTCTCTTCCCCTTTTTTAGGCACTTTTTTCTCCCAGTCACATAAACTCACATTAAACATTCGGAAGATTTTTGTCACAAATTCAGAGTAGCACATATACCACTTCACAACATAAAACTTTTAAGCCTTGACGTAGATTCCCTATTCACAAAAGTACCAGTACAGGACGTTCTTCAGTTTTTGAGAGAAAAATTATCCCCCTATTCAGATAATTTCCCATTGGCGCTTGACAAAATAATAAAGTTGGTTGAATTATGTGTTTCTAATAACGCATTTTCATTCAGGGAATCATTCTATAAGCAAAAATTCGGGTGTAGTATGTGTAGTTCTTTAAGTCCTGTTTTAGCCAATCTGCACATGGAATACTTTGAAACTACAGTAGTAAATGCAATAAAACTCAAAAACATACTGTGGATGAGATATGTAGATGATATTCTAACATTTTGGGATAATAGATGGGGCAATTTTAATGAATTCCTTTCAAAATTAAATGCATTAATGCCCAGCATCACATTTAAAGTTGAATGGGAAACAGACAACAAAATTTCTTTTCTTGATGTTTTAACAATCAGAGACACGACAGAATACAAATTTACCATATACAGAAAACTAATGTTCTCACTTTCATAAATTCACTACTTCAGCTATCATGACATTCCTATCAAGACAGGCATAGCCAGCAACCTGTTCTTAAGAGCCTTACGAATTTGTTCACCTGATTTCCTGGAAAAAGAATTTGAACTAATTCGTAAGCAGCTTTCGTCTTTAAGGTATCCTGACCTATATATAATTGAGAAGGCAATTCACAAAGCAAACGTAATTTTCTACCGACCGCAACAAGACAAGACCAGAGACACACCCAACAATAAAATACAAATTCCACACTTGGACAGGATTAAGACGGTGACCCAGACCTTCGGAAAATCTAACCCTTTTGCATTTACTTACCCAAACGCCTTAGCCATATCCCTGATTAACGTCCAACAAAAGACATCCCCCAAGGACACAGGCGTTTACGAAATCCCATGCCTGGACTGTGAACAATCTTACATCGGATTTACAGGAAAATAACTTCCCCAGAGATTTATACAACATAAACAGTCAGTTGGGTATGGACAACAGAACTCAGCTATTTTCAACCATATAAATGAACATAACCATAGAATAAACTGGAATTTGTCACGTGTAATTTAGCAGCAATTGCCGGTACAAGAGTCAAATGATGGAATCGCCCTTGATTAAACAGAGGCAGGTAATGAACATCTCAAAGTGAGCATGGGATTCTGATGTCATCGACAAAGTTTTCATTCAACCACGGTTAAGACGATTAAAGGAAGATTATCAGCGGGAGTGACCTAAATTCGCTTACCTGTGGATGGACCTCTTGGTATAAATACCACCTTTTCTGTAACTTTTTTCATTCATCTACCTGAAGAGGGAGACATCAGTCTCTGAAATATAGTATTTTTCTCTCTATATTTTGGTGCTTTTATGGGCTCCTAAATAAGAGACAGGGTGTAGGTCCTGACCGGTTTCGGGTTTATTTCCAAGCCGTTGTCAAAGGACTGATACATACTATTAGAAGTCACAAATATATATACTACAGAGACAGTACTGACGAACATACACACAACCGTTTGGAACTGCAGATCCACCCACAGGCAGGTGTCAAGGTAGGAGTGGCTTTCAGGTGCCCTAGTAATTTTAAACAAAAATGAATATATAGAAAAAATGGAAAGTTTTTTGGGTGATAATAGTACTTATAAAGAATTAAATGTGTGAATAGTGGTTTCAATAAAAAAGCAAAAAATCTATTAAAAGGTAACGAAAGCCTTATAAAGAAGTTGTGTGTGACCTCTCCATCGCTACCGTATATGTATGGTACGATAAAAACCCATAAAACAAACTTTCCTGCCAGACCAATTATCAGCTCAGTGGGTTCCACATCTTATAAATTAGCGAAGTGTTTAGTGGATATCCTTAACCCATTGGTAGGTAACATCTCTAATGCTAATATTAAGAATAATGTGGACTTGATAAATAACTAAATAGTGTACAAGTTAATAGTGAATCGAAACTTGTGAGCTTTGATGTAGTATCACTATTCACAAAGGTGCCTATTGATGATCTATTGGAGTTTCTATCGGAATTATTAGAAAACAAACAGCTGGATATTCCATTTTCTAAAAGCACCTTAATTGAACTGATCAAATTATGTGTAAAGATTGTAAATTTGAATTCAATGGAAAATTTTACTCACAAAATTTTGGTATAACCCTCTGTCCCCAGTGCTAAGTAACTTATATATGGAATTTTTTTAAAAGAAAATTTCAAACAATATAATTCCACGCAATGTACCTTGGTTCAGATATGTTGACGACATAATTTGTGTATGGCCAGGTAACGAAGATGTAAATAACTTTTTTGCCAAGTTAAATCAATTAGTACCATCAATTAAATTTACTATGGAAATGGAAAAAGATGGATACCTACCCTTTTTGGATGTCCTCATACGGAGAAATAGTAGTGGGTTAAGTATAGTGTTTACAGAAAACCTACTAATATTTCTTTCTATGTACATTTCTATTCTGGACAAAATAATAAGGTTAAAAAAATCTGTGTTTGCATTTATGTTTCTAAGAGCACTACGGGTATGTAGCCCGCAATATATTGATGAGGAGATAGATAAGATTCGGAATACAGGCAAGAAACTGAAATATCCAGATAGTGAACTAAACAATGCATTAGAAACGGCAAAAAAGACCATGTATCAAAACTAAGAAGAACCTTACAACACAAAAAATTTGCTTGTACTACCTTAAAATAATAATATGAAAGATATCCCACATCTGAAAAATTTTGGTGTTAATGTAGTTTTTAAAAACAATGAAACAGGTACTTATTAAGAACTCCCCCCGACAATGCTAAAGGATGTGTGAATAAGATTCCATGTAAGTCTTGTGACAACTTTTACATTGGTCAAACGGGGAAAGCACTGGAAAAAAGAATAGAACAACATAAACAATGTGCGAGATATGCATTGGGAAAAGGTGGTATTTTTGTACATGTTAGTGAGAACAATCATGCTATTAACTGGGAAGGAGCAATAAAGATTGTGTGTTCTAATAATGCAATGGAAAGGAATATAATTGAATCTAGCTTTATAAAAGAAAGTTACAACAATAATATGAACATTGTCAAGGAATATATATACTTGATCCTTTAATATCAAAAGAAATTTGTAAACTCTTTAAATTTTAAGGTAGGCAGTAGAGATGTGTGGAAATAGGATTATTATATTTGTAAACACAGTAAGGGGGCAGTAGTGGTAATGAGATGTCCAACCCCGCCTCCCTGACACCTGTCAGGTGTGGACTTGTTGTCTCCCACGGTGGGTGTCCTAATCGGTAGTATCCCTTGAGAATTTATTGTAAATTTTAGCCAAATGTTTTTTGAAAGCCACTCCTACCTTGACACCTGCTTGTGGGTGGATCTGCAGTCTCAAACGGTTGTGTTTATGTTCGTCAGCACTGTCTCTGTAGTATACTTGTGACTTCTAATACTATGTATCAGTCCTTTGACAATGGCTTGGAAATAAAGCCGAAAACCGGCAGGACCTACACCCTGTCTCTTATTTTTCACTTGTGGATATGTGTGATAAAGGAATCACGTGCTAAAGTGATTATGATCATATATATATATATATATATATATCATATATATATATATATATATATATATATATATATATATATTACATACGGCACCAGCTTTTTACTGTACAAATATATTTCTGGACTCCATTACTTTATTAAAAATCTTTTTGATCAGGATTACTAGATCTTTCCCTTCACTCTTTGGTTTTTTGTCCACTACCTACATGAAGAATTTTGTTCTCAAATATATGATTTTTCGTTTCCTCTTTCCCAACAGAATGACGAATTGTGTCTTGTACGGTTGCATTTAAGCTACAATATACCGAGCCTTGTACAGTACTTAATTCATCTATGTTTTTCTTTCTACCCCTTCCATCAGTGAAAGGCAGTTTAGTTGCCGTCTTAGGTAATTTTACTTTGTATATTCCTATTCCATTCAGTTAACCATGCAGTCCTGTCATTAATGGATTTTTTAAAGGTTTTGCAACATTTAATGTTCCATTTCTTCCACATTACTTAGTTATTTCTACGAATATTTATCACAATTTCTCACCAACAGTGTTTATAAGATATGAAATGTTTGTGGACATAACTACTGCGATATGCTTATGGAACGGCTCACATTCTCAGTCTGCTTTGCTGGAATTATGTCAGTTGATTTTGCTTTATTTTAATAATTTTTATGGCTTTTTTCACCAATTTCTCTTCACCTAGCTATTGGGAGAAGGAAATAATAGTTTTGATTTGCAGTTTATCTTTTAAGAGTGGATTATGGTGTAATAGCATATTTACCCTTTAAACTAAGGGTATTGAAGAAAACGACCACTCTACGTTGACAGAAAATTTAAATCTGGACCTTGTAAGGGAAACTAAATTAAAAATAAAAGTCCTGCACTTGAATTACAAGGAAATGGACAAAGGGATCCGAGATATATTTTTGAGAAGGTTTCTAGTCACATAAGGACATGATTTATTTCAATTTGAATCAGTGGTGATATTCCAGCAATCCAACTCACCATCTTCATCCTCCTCTTTCCCCTTAGGCTAAGTGCCCAAATTTCTGCCACATAGGTACTATAAAAGTACGGGCTTGATAACTGTCCAATAAATGTTCATTTTGAGCCTTAATGGCATTTTCTTGTCCAAAACAACTTCAGTTCTTTCTCTCCATTTTCGCCATGCTTCTTTCACTCTCTGTCATAAGTCTTACTACATTCTCACCACCTCCCTCCTCTGTTATTATTGATCCCAAGAACTTAAACTCATTGTCCTGTGTTAGCACTGTACCATCTTCCACTTGAATGTTTATTCTTCATGTTTTTCTCTACTACTAATCATTAGCTTTGTCTTTTCAATGTTCACTTTCAATCCTTACCTTTCTAGGGCTCCTTTCCATGTTAAAAACCTCTCGTGCAGTTCTTCTTCTGTCTGATATAACGACTAAATCATCAGCAACCATCATTTCCCACAGTTCTTCGTTGTTTCTTAATTCTGTTGTCAAAGTGTTTATATAACGATGAAGAACAAGAATGGACTCAAATCTGATCCCTGATGGAGGCCAACCTCCCTAGGGAATGCCCCAGTCTCCCCATATTTTGTCTGTACAGTGGCTCTTGCCCCCTCGTAAATCATCTTCACTTAACTTACCAACTTCTCTGACACTCCTCTCTTTCTCAAACACCAATACACTACTCTTCTTGGTACCCTGTCATACGCCTTTTCAAGATTCACATATATATAACTTGTAAATTTTCCTGTTTTCTTGTAGATACTTCTCTTGAACTTGTCTTACTGTAAAAACATCATCCACGGTGCTTCTTTCCTTTCATAAACCTAAACTGCTGTTCATGTATATCCAGTGGCAATTCTACCCTTCAAAAAAGTTTGGGGGACAACTCTGGGGCAAAGATAATTGTTGGGTGGGCATCATAGGAAAGGTGACTGTTAAAATAATTACAATTTTGGAAACATTTTGAAACTCATGGAGGAATGAATTTGACTAAAGGCAAAGATTCATATAAGATTTTGTTTGATTCCTAAGCAAAACAACTGTAAAGCATCCATCTGATATTTTACCGACTTGCATGATATGAAAATTTAATATTCAAAACTATTTACAGTTCCAAACAATACGCAAACATTAAAGAATGGATAGTATGTATGAATATAATACACATTTGAACCAAATAAAGAAAGGTAGTAACTATTTGAAATGAACAGATATACATGGGGCATGTCATGACAATTCTGAAAAGGTTCAGTTTGACATTCAAAACTATATACAATTCATAACAATATGCAATGGTAAGTTTTCAAAATACACATTTGAACACAAAACACATATGGACCATGTCGAGACAATTCTCAAAATGTTTAGAGCAGTTTGACTCTACGATTATCATGTCGGCTGTCAAACTCATCTACAAAACTATCTAAGTCAATGCTCTCAGCCCGTTTACTTTCAGTTGATAATAAAGCAGTGTTACTTAGTCTCTCACTAGTCATTGAATTTCTAAGAAATGTTTTTACTATTTTCATTTTGGAAAAACTTCTTTCACAAGAAGTGTTACAGCTATCAATAGTAACCTGTATAAGCAATCAAAGGCAGATTTATGACTGTTAGCAATATCGCTAAATCGTGTTATGTGACTAGTTAGTGGCTATTGTTATATCCAATGATGATTAATTTTATATATAATCTTTCATTAAAAAAGTTGGGGGGCGGGGGGGTCAACCCAGGGACATGGCCAAAATCTGGAGGGCAGCTGCCTCCCCATGCCTCCCCATAGAATCGCCAACTCTCTCAACCTTCCCCCTACTGGTCTTTCTAGTATCTTGAATACTTTAGTCCACTGTAGTTCCCACGGTTTAACACGTTCCCTCTTTGTTTATACATTTTAATCATCCAAATATCGTTCCCGTTCTTTGACATTTCCTCTGCATCCCAAATCTTTTCTAAAAGAGTGTGCACCCAGTCTTTGCCTGGATTTCCCAATGGTTTAATCATTTTTATTCTTACCGCTGACTTTCCTGCAGCTTTGCTTACTTTTCCCTTTTCCCAATCCATTAATTTCTTTATTTACTTCTCCTTTCTTGATAGCATTCTCGACTTCGCTGTCATTTTTAAAGAACCATTACTGCTGACCTCAGTGAATGATTAACTCACTCATTTCGTCCATAACGATGAAATAATTCATTATACAATGAAATTTGTTGTAAAAAAAATTTAGAACTGAACAAAATGAAAAGGCAAAGATTAAAATCTATCCCAGTTTTGTGATGAAGCTGAAGACGAAGGTTAAGAACCATCACTAGAACTTGTCATCAGCGTTTGATTTCGAAGTGTACGTGTTAACGCCCATATCCACCGTAAACAAATTGACTGGAGTCGTTAAAACAACGGTAAAGTATCGAAATAACGTTGAATTTAGTAAAAAATAAATCATAAATCCTATTCGGATATGAAAATGAACTTGTAAAGTATCGTAGTGAATGCTTAGGCTTAGGGATCCTAGGCCTATGTGTTAGGCTGCGACTGTAGGCGATCAGTAGACTTCAGGTTTGACTGAAGTTTACTTAAAAATGATTAAAAGTGATGGTCTTACTTATAAAAGCATGTTTGGTTATGTTTTAGAAGTAATTAAGACCATTCCAGAAGGTTGTAAGTTGCGTATCGTAGACTAGGCATAGGCTTAGGTTTGTCGAACTCGAGGCTTAGGCCTAGGCTGGCCAATGTCTTAGTGAGGGTGTAAATTACTTGGAAAGTATGCCTGATTAAGTATTATAAGTAATGAGAGACCTATCCTGAGACGTTTATGGTCGATAAATTGCTTACCGTTGTTCGTAACCCTAGGCTTAGGCCTAGGTTGTGTAGACTACTACTAGGTATATACATCGTACCCAATAGACATTGGTTATTTGTCAAGATTATCTCAGATTATCGTCATGTTTATTATTCGGCTTTCTATTCTGCAGAACACTTGCGCAAACTAGGCTAAGGTCAGAAATACAGGTAGAGGCTGTCCAGGGGTCTATACTAAGCTCCCCCAGCCAGGTCGGGGCATAGGCTAGCGATTCAGCTCTGTCGCAAATTGTCTTTGATCTGCTTCTAAAAAGCCCAAAAACTGGAAATAGGCCTAGGCTAACGAGGGTAACATTTTTGCGCCTCTACCATTTGTCCATTATCGTTGATTGAATATAGGGTAAATGACCAAGCGGGGAGACAGCGGCCACTAATCACGGAATGCGGCCACCTTCCTGAAAAAGTACTTGAGTTTGCTGCTGAGAGCATCAATCAAGTGTTGCGGCCCATCCAGGCAGCACACTGAGACCTCTATGTTCCTCTTGAAGTAAGCGTTTTCTCCAGAATTACAAAATAATGGCATAATTCAAGCTTTTTATTTGGAAGTGTGGCATAATTCAAGCACTTTTTTGGGAAGTGGCTGCGTTCCGAAGGGTGGTAGCCATGTTACGGCTTGGTCATTTACCCTGGGCTTAGTTTATCATTTGTTTAAGAATATGGTAGCTATGGGTATATGCATATTTGCTTTTATCTTTTATTTTTTTATTTTAATTTTTTTTTAGACAAGGTTATTAGGGCTTGTAGTCCTAGCCTAGGCATATCTTGCTCTGAAATATTTTTCAAATCTGGGGCAAGTTGAGGATGACGGACGCAGGTTCCGCTGACTATATCGAACCTAACCTTTACTAGAATGCTGTGTCCTGACCTAACCTAACCTCTTCTTCTTCGCCTGACTTGGTGCGCCTTGCCCTGCCTGACTTCCACCCCACCAAAGGCTGCCGCTAACATTCAGGTATACCCTCACAGATTTGCCTGTAAAGTCGATCTGTGCCCACACACCTCGGTTTTAAAGTGAACAGCCAGCACAGTCTCGTTGCCTGCACAGCTGGCCTGAGGAAATAGTTCATCTCAGTCAGTACAAATGTGTGAAACAACCTGCGCAGGCCAACTTTTTTGCTCATTCATCTTCATGTTGTAGCTTGGAAAACATGTACTGAGCAGCAACCTAAAGTGCTGAGTTTTATTGAATACAAAAGAGTTTATACCTTCATTAATTATGTATTGGATTTATTTATTTGTCAGTAAATGATGAGGATGTCAGATTGATATATATTAATAATTTTTCCACAGAAAAATAGTGTATAATGACAGCTCAAAGTGCTAGCATTATTCTATATGAGAATAATGTCCTTGTCTTTGGCAAGTGAAGTTCATAATAGAATAAAAAGAATTGCATATTTTAAATTAGTTGCAAAACTAAATGTGATTGATGTTGCTGCCAACAAAGACGTTGTTTTATGCCCACGCATATTTATTCATTTATATATCATATGCATATTCAGTATCAGTTTTTAAATGAGAATAACTCTTCAATATATGTAGTAAGACATGAAGAGGCGTATGTGCGTCTTTTTACAATTATGCGTCATGTATAAAATTCAGTTGTAAAATGAAAATGAAATAATATTAAACATGGTAGTGGAACAAACTAAAGCAACAGTAGACTTTCTGTTTATTCATTGTTAACATCACATGTTAACAATGAATAACAGCCATTCCTTCACTGGATGTCTTCATTAGCCGTTTATATATTTTGTTGCTATTAGCAAGTGAGTTATTGATAGAGCATCGTATGTTGATGCCATGAATGCTTCAGAAAACCGAGTGAAAAAACTATATCGTTAATGGTGAAGGTATGCCTGCACAGGTCGACAGTGCAAGCAAACCTGTGTAGGTATACCTGGATGTTGGTGGCAGCCTTAACACTAAACATCAGAAACGTGGACCAAGCTTTCACTCAAAAATAGTGTTGGAACCTGCTTCCATTGTTCTGCAAACTACTCTCTAATTATTGTGTTGTTAAGGTTTATTGCATGATTTTGTGGTCTGTAGGCTATAAGGGTTTTCATAATTCTGGTCATTCACCATGTATTATTAGGTCTTCCAAAGGTCTTGCTTTTCCTTCTGTGAGGTTCAGACCAAACAGCTTTTGAGAAAATTTATTTTTGTTGTACCCAAATTGTGGAATGGTGGTCTTCATTTGAACCAGAGTTCAAACTTAGCACAAATTGTTTTTTGTTGAGTACCCTTGCATTAGTCTCAGTTGTTTGGTAGTTGTCATATTTATTTTATTTGATTTTATTTTATTTGTCATTTATCTTACCTTTATTTCTCTTTTGTAGATCATTCTTCTCTGTTTCCTTTTCTGTATTTGGGCTCCTTCCCTGTTGGGGTTTTTAGTCTTGTAGCATCTTGTTTTAATAAGGGTTGCATTAGCTTGTAATGTTAACAATAAAAAAAAAGTCTTGCTTCTGTCCTTCATTTTAGGATTTGGAGAATATGGCAAATTTTGGCTGTTAAAGTAGTTAACAGGAATCTTGTAGAAGGGAGTTTCTGTTTCCCCTTCCTCTGACATCTCACCAGGGTAAACATGGAAAATATAGTAGACATAGAACCATCTATTAATGCCTTGCATAACATAGGCTTGGGACTATCTATCAGTGGTTTGCACAGTAAAGGTTCCTTTTGACAGCTTCACCTTTAAGGACCCAGTAGCATCTTCCTAACCTGCAGGATAGGAAGGATCTGTTTGTTTCTTGTATGTAGATTTCTGCATTAAATATTCAGTGATTATGACTGCTAAGTTCAGGTTGCATTAGGTGATTTGTCATTGTTTTCAATACCCACTGATTAGCACTTGGCTAAGTTCAATGTTAGATGATTTGTCATACTTTTCATATTGTTCAACCTTCCTAACTCAAACAAGTTCAGCATGAATTAGACAATTTGTAATTGTTTTCAACTTGTTCAGCCTTTCTAAGGAACACAACTACCACCACCTCAAGCCCTACATTGGAAATGCCAAGCTTTCCTTTATTATTATTATTATTATTATTATTATTATTATTATTATTATTATTATTATTATTACTATATATTATGCTGTGGTTGTTGTGTTTATTGTCTGCTATAGCAGGAGACCAAAGGTACAGCCAAACACCGTTGAGAAAGGGAAGCCTGGCATTTCTGATGTATTGGACGCTTTTGGTTGTCTGTTCTGTTATATAAGTTACTGCTGAATGATATCTGTTTCTGGGGTTGTCTTAATAACTACTGATTGAGGTCTTGTTTCTGGGGTTGTCTTAATAACAAGTATGTATACTAGAGAAATACAGTCTATAAGTATGAGAGTTATTCACATACAATATTCTCTTTTTCTACAGGGGTAGATTGTTTGTGATGAGAACTCAGAACCTGTCAGTCACTGACTCAAGGTTTGAGAGCTCAATCCCCTCCCCCCAGTATTTTCTAAGTGAGGATTGAAATTCAGTGCTTTTGAGCCATATATAAGTTTTTATAGTATTATCTACAAAGAACTTGAGATCTTAGGACTGTTTTGTAAGTACTGGTAGGCGCAATGAGAAAGCATCCAAAATATGTTCTCTCTGGTTTTGTGAGCTAATCAAGCTTACATATTGGTCATCTAGTGAGGTCAACTGCCTTTTACCTTAATTCAGCAGCTTTGCCCTGCCCCTTTTATTTAATAGAATTACTGAGTGTAGGTATCTAGTGCTAACAGTCTACCTTTACCTCATTCTGCCTCAGAAACATTACCTTTGAGGGCATGGACACCATTTCTTTAGGACTTGTGGTGGCTGCTTTCAGTGGTGTGTCCAGTAGGGCATGTTTATTTTTGGGTCTAATTGTGATAATATTGCTACTTTTAAAGCTAAAATTCCTTCTTCAAAACAGGAATTTCAGTGTCCTTTTGTTTTCGTAGATAGGTTCTTGCAAAGCCAAATTCTTGGGGCCATGTCAGGCTCTTTATCAAATTTTCCAGGCTGCATAGGAGTTACTGAAGTAATTTTTCCCATGTACACATATGTGACCAGGAAGCTTGACAGTTAGGTAGCAGGAATCCCACCAGTCATGTTTCTTTGGCAATACCTCTAGCCTAAGGAGGGAATATCCTTATCAAAGTTAGTTTATATTCTTGCAAGAAAAAAATCTTGGTTTGTAAGATGATGTGTCTTTTCCCCAGATGTACAAACATATTCTTTTATCACATTCTCACTTAAAATCTTCCCCACAGATTCTTGGCATTTATTTTCCATTGAGGTGCTACAAATTTGAACTGTTGTCATTGTTGTGGATATTGGCCTTTGCTAAGTTATGAGTCTGTAATGTTGTCTAAACTGCATATTTCTTTGTTTTGGTTATAATTATTTCTTAGTTACATACTTTTGTGATTGAAATACTATATAAACCACTGCCTTACTGAGCCTTATTGTACAGTACTTTAGTTATATCCGGGCAGCCAACTAATATATATTGTATGAAAGAGGTGGTCCTGGTCAATTACTGGTAAATACATATTAGATTCACATAATTACTAATTTGTCAATCCCTTATCTCATCGTGAGAAGTACTATGTGCCCTTTATGTATCTCATACATAATACCTTTCTTTCATGGTATGCATAGCTTATTTAAAGTAAAAAGAATAGAAAGTTTCTTTAAAGTAAAAAGAATAGAAAGTTTGTTTTGTACAGTAAAATGTTCTTTCCTGTTTTAATTTTGAGTTTGGCATAGCAGTCCATAGTTCCCATTAAGGTTGGGAGGACACGTTTTCATGCTCTAGCAGCTATGGAAACTTTGAAGGAATGATGTCTTCATCACCCTGCACAGCCAAGTTCCTTCACAGCAGTTTCATCATTCTTGTGGAGTACTCTTTTCAAAGAGCCAGTTCTAGATCACTTGCCACCAACACAGCCTTTGTTGATGTCTTTCTTCTGGGTATTTCCAAGTAGTGATTTGGTTTTCATTGGAATCCGTGGATTTTATACAAGTTACCCTGTATTAACCATCCAGTTGGTCACATTAGCTCAATTCTGTGCTAGGTGATCTGTCATTTTCATTCTTTTTGCCATTTTCAGGATTAGGTTACAACTCCCAGACTTCCCGTTTGTGAGACTTGTGCTTGGTTCAGTTACCCTTTACCACATCTGACCCCAGAAAGGGAAAATTGAACATTTATGACACATTCCCCTCGGCCAAAGGAGATATCAACTCTGTTTTTATTCCTTTGAAACCTTTCATGTAATGATTGGACCTTAGCTCTTTTGTGTAACAACAGACTGGCATTGCTTATGCCAGTCTGTATCTCCTGCTCATATGCATAACTGGGAAGATGGTATTCCAGGTGGTGATGTGATGGAATTAGCCTTGCACTATAGGCACAGACTGCATTAGACGTGGCTAGGTTTGTAACAAATTGTTCCAATTCCCTTTGGAATAATGCCAGTCACGTTCTGTAAGACAAAGCTTCCCACCTTAGATCATCCTCTCATTTGTCAGTTTACCAAAGGAGAAAGTGAGAATAACAGTCAGGTGGGTTGTAGGTCTCCCTACCCACCTTCCTTTTTGCCGTTAGTTAACTGCCTTATAACCAAGCTTCATCAATTGAACCAGCTTGTACCAAAGATACAGTATATATTCATGTAAAAGGCTAAATGTCTGGATACCTAGGGAAAATGCAGTTTATCTGTTGATCATATGCTTTTTTATCTTAAAATATTTGATGGTAGAATGTTTCAGCCTTCTGATTCTCAGATCTTTTAGGGTGAAGTTGATATCCCTTTTGCTCTTTATGTGACTTCAGATGGATCAATATTACCTATGTTGACCTAATAAAGGGGAAAAATATTTATCTTCTATAGTCACCCAGCTGCTGTTGGCCGTAGTTAGTCAACTATTGTTGGTCATTGTTAGTCAACTGCTAATGGTCATTGTTAGTCAACTGCTGTTGGTCATTGTTAGTCAACTACTGTTGGTAATTTTAGTCAACTGCTAATCGTCATTGTTAGTCAACTGCTGTTGGTCATTGTTAGTCAACTGCTTATCGTCATTGTTAGTCAACTGCTGTTGGTCATTGTTAGTCAACTGCTAATAGTCATTGTTAGTCAACTGCTGTTGGTCATTGTTAGCCAACTGCTGTTGGTCACAGTTCGTCAACTGGTGTTGGTCATAACCAGGGTGGGTAAGGTCATGACAGCAGTGACTTTATCCAAACAGACTCAATATAACCTGGAAGGCCAATGCATTCTTAGGTAAAATGTGTACGTGTATCATGATTTTTGTTTTATATGACACGTTTAAGTATGTTTGCATTATGTTCTGGCTTTCCTTGCTATGTTAATCCATTCCGCTTAGCATAATCCTAAAGCTTAGAACGTGGGGCTTCTTTCGTGGCCTACTTTCCCTTTATGTGGGTCTTCTTCTGCCTGCTCAGAGATGATTAGCTTCGTTTGTTGGAAGTTTCAGGCCAGTTGGACACATACAATTATCGGTGATGTTACTTTTACTGCTGGTGCATCTTAGGAACCTGTCAATTATTATTATTATTATTATTATTATTATTAGGCCAGCTGGACGTACAATTTTTACTGATGCTGTTGATACTTAGGAACCTGTCAAATTATTACTTTTATTATTATTATTATTATTATTATTATTATTATTAGGCTAGTTGGACACACAATTATTGTTGATGTTACTTTTATTGCTGGTGCATGTTAGGAACTTGTCAAATTATTATTATTATTATTATTATTATTATTATTATTATTATTATTATTATTTTTACTATTATTATTATTTCTTTCTTTATTTATTTATTTATTTAATTTGCTTTTATTTTGGTCTTATTGCAGTGATCCTATTCGACTGGGTAGTTTTTATAGTGTGGGGTCCCGTGTTGCATTGTGCCTCCTTAGGAGTCCATCACTTTTCTCACTACGTTCGCTGCTTCTAATAGCACACACTTTTGCATGCCTGGTATAGAGACCTTGTTTGCATAAGTCCTTTTAGCTACTTCAGCCTCTAGTTTTTTCAGGATGCCTTTTCAGGGATCTTGGGATCGTGCCTAGTGTTTCTACGATTATGGGTACGATTTCCACTGGCATATCCCATATCCTTTTTATTTCTATTTTCAGGTTTTGATACTTATTCATTTTTTTTCTCTTTCTTTCCCTTCTCTCTATCTCCTCTCTGTGGTGTCCCATGGTATTGCGACATCAACGTTATTAGTATTATTATTATAAACGTTATTGTTATTATTATTATTATTATTATTATTATTATAAACCCAAAGACCCCAGTTAGGAAGGCAGCCTAGTAACGAGAAGCAGTTGCATATGTGAAGAGTAAACTGGAAAGAGAAGTTGTAAAGAAAACTAGATAAACAAAGAAAATAAAATTGATCCAAGAAAAGCTGTGTAATGCGTCACTTATGCAAGTTAGGTCGGAGAGACCGTAACTTGTTCGGCAGACTTCTGCATAAAAGAATTTCTTCCGTGAACAAGGCTAAGAGATTAAATCTAAATTCATAAATAATGAGTTACGTTTTTTTTAGTTTTTTGAGTCTAAACCTAAGTTTTTTTTAGTCTTTTGAGTCTAAACCTAAGTTTTTTTTAGTCTTTTTAGTCTAAACGAAAGTTTTTTTAGTCTTTTGATTCTAAACGTAAGTTTTTTTTAGTCTTTTGAGTCTAAACGTAACTTGTTTTATATCCGTTGTTTAGAAACGCGACTAAGCACCTTAAGATTTCAGCATTCTGCAACTAATTCAAATTTGGCGCTTCATCATTCAACTGGTTCACGTGGGGCACCGTAGGCATTGCTTAAGGTTCTTGGCAGCGTCCGTTCCTTAGACCTCTAGCTGCCACCCTCGTTCATTCTTTTACTGTACCTCTTTTCATATTCTCTTCCATCTGACTTTTCACCGAAGCAATCGATTCATAGCGCAACTGCTTTGAGGTTTTCCTCCTGTTACGCCTTTCAAACCATTTAACTGTCAATTTCTGTCTCAGGCTGAATGACCTCACTCATCACAGACCCCAGCGCTTGGCTTTTGGCCTAAAATCTATATTCTATTCTATCATCCAACCAGTAATGTTGTTCTCGTCGCCAGGATTTCATTGATTATCTTTCCGTTTGTCTATTTTGTGGGGGAGACGGCCAGATTATTTATTGTTATTTATCATTTACAGCGGAAAAAGGGAAAGTTACGTTCATTTACAATTCGGTCGTCACATTACAGTCATTTAAATGGTTATAAGGTGTGCAAGTGTTTACAGAGTATTGTGATTAAATGACAGACTCGTGGAGCATATATATATATATATATATATATATATATATATATATATATATATATATATATATATATATATATATATATATATATATATATATATATTAATATACAGGGTGTCATAAAGTCCCAGTGTCATTACAAGCAGTAAATACTTGCAATGGTACTGGACTTTATGGACATCCTGTAGAATATATATATATATATATATATATATATATATATATATTATATATATATATAAAGTTTTTTCTTAGTGTTTGTTTATTTCAAAGCATTCATCCTAAAATTGTTTGTAACCTTAGTTATTGTGACGCCAGTCTAATGAAGCTAGTCAGTAGTGAATCAATCTGTCGTGATAATCCTTTCAATAGTCATGGCTCATTAGAGCAACGAGGTTCAATGCTATCCTATCTATTTCGGAGAAAAAAAAATAGGTGACCTTGAGAAGGTTAGGTCACCGTGGCTTCCCATTTAGAATGATTGCTTCCAATGACCTCCTGCGAGACAGACTAATCAATCCAACTTGATTTTTTTTTTTTTTTTTGATTGTCCCAGCTGCAATTCAATTCTGCCCAAATTACACCATGGTAACTGGCTCTCCTCTGTCGCTTACTCATTGAAATGACTTTGGCTGCGTGCTGGATCGGTCATATTCCTTTAGACAGGTGATAAAGCGTACAAGGACCTCCGGAAGCTTAAAGAGTTTTAAGTGTGAAAAATTTACCGAATTTTAGTCAAGGAAAACTTCCTGGATTTTTATTCTAGGATTCTTGTTTGTCGTTCAGTGACGCCAGAGGAATATATATAGATATATATATATATATATATATATATATATTATATTTCAACTGAAATAATTCCCCTTCTGTTAAGATATATGAAAATATATTATTTCCGAGGAAGAGCGAGTTAGATATTAAAAGACTTTTGTTGCTTAATGCGTATACATACATACTATGATATATATATATAATATATATATATATATAATATATATAGATATTATATATATATGTGTGTGTGTGTGTGTGTGTGTGTGTGTGTGTGTGTGTACATGGTTGTATACACGCATTAAGCAACAATGTCCTTTAACATCTAAGTCGTTCTACCTCGGAATTATATATTTTTATATGTATGTATGTTAACCAAAAGGGAAATTTTTAGTTGATAAAGAAATTCGTCGGCTCATGGGCTCGAACACGGAACCAAGAATTCAGGACCTACGGCCCACCACACGTAATATATATATATATATATATATATATATATATATATATATATATATATATATTATATATATATATATATATCCAACCCCTTATTAGTGTATCACTTTTTTTTTAAAAAACGCTCTCACTCGATTGTTAGAAGATTCAGCAACTGTTTGATCTCTAGTGTAACATGACACGAGTTTTGGACTTTGGGATGATGGGCTGGAGGTGTGGGGGGGAGGGGGGGGGGGCGGGGGGGCGTTGCTGCCTTGGGAATGGGGGGAGGGGAGAAGAGTCGTGTATCGTTAACCTGGTGGTTAACCGAATAAACGACTGCGTCTTATTATTATTATTATTATTATTGGAGAAACAAATCCATATATTTTTTTTTTTTTGTAATAGGCGCGTATATTTAAAAGTGAATTCCTACGGAGAGCTTTAGGGAATTTGTCTGGAATCGAACAGATTTCCGAAAGCTCTCTCTAGGGGTTTATTTTGAAATAAATGTCTGTACTCATACCTGATAACTGGGATTGTTTCTCCATTTCAAGATTTGTGCTACTATGAGTATTTTATTTATTTATCATTATTTTTAGAAAGAAAAATGTAAGGGTCTTGAGGGAACTTTGATGGTAAGGATTGTCTAAAACGTTGACAGTTATAAATAAATATATATATATATATATATATATATATATATATATATATATATATATATATATATATATATATATATATGGAGCCCATGCCAGTTTGGTCTCTGAAGTATAGTATTTACTTTCTACAATTTGACGTTTTATATGGGCTCCTTTTATTAGATGGAATTCTGTTTTAACTATATTTCATATATATATTATATATATATATATATATATATATATATATATATATATATATAAAGTGTGTGTGTATTCATTCATTGCTGTCTCTACCTCCTCATATATTGAGGGTAAGGGAGCACTGGTCTTTTCAATATAAAACAACACTTAATATTACCACTGTTAGTTCATGTAACCTACTTACATTGCATTCTTTTTACAATTACATTTATTGCTACAGTTTGTGGTTCAAGTGGAAGTGAATTCTCAAGTGACGCGAATCGTTACTACCCTTCTCCCTCCTCCCCTCTTTTCTTCCCATACCCCTTCTCTCTCCTCCTCTCCCCACGTCTCGGAGCCTTAGTCCAGCTGTTGTGATGGGAATCATGAAACTGTCATATTTGAATGCGCTGGTCGTATAGTCTTTGACGAGATGAATTTAAACGACTTTTTATTTTGCTCGTCGGGTTTCGTTCCGTTTTTGTTTGCTTGCAGGCTGTAGTTCCTGTTTTCTAGTTAGGTTTTCATTATGTAATCAATTACCTAACTTACTGTCATATGCCTTCCTTTCCACTCTTTCATTCTGTAGAGCAGCTCGGGCGGCAGTCTTATGTGATGACATTCGTCGTCGCTCCGACGGCGAGGTGTTTCGGTAACGTTGGCACGCCTGGTCGGAGGTGCCAGTTACATGTTGGTATTTTTGTTGTTGATTTTTGCGATGCATTAGAAGAAAAAAAAAATCCCGTGTGTCGTCTGTTCGTTAATTATCGGTAATTGCGGCGTCTGGTCCATTTTAGTTTGATTTATTATCTTTTCTCGGGTAGGTTCTTTTCGTAGTATGTCTTTTGGTTGAAGAAGTTTAAATTGTGTGGTTATCTTCGAGACAATCGTTTGGAACAGATGAGATGCCGTTGAGATAATTGAAAAATGTTATAGTTAAATTAGTCGGCGCTACGCAAATCCCTATCTGGCATCGGTTGCACCTCCCTCCCTCCCTGTCTCTCTCCCCCTCTCGTCAACGCTGCCAACCAAGATAGTCAGTCGACTCGAGATTCAAGAGAATCCGGCCGGCCAGTTGATCGTAGACCCTCGTGCGAGAAGGGTATATATATACGTCGGTGACGGCGTTGAGTCGCCTTCTCATCGGACTCCCGGGAAACATTGCAGTGTGAATTGTGTGTTTTTTTATTTTGATGATAATAAAAGAGGGGCCAGGACTCTCGCACGCCGCCAGAAAAATAATCGTTGGTCCACGTGATTATTTTTCCCCTCCCTTAGAGTAGATATTTGTGTGTGTGATCGATTTGGATTGCTAGCGCCCGAAAGGGGAAAAAGAGAAAAGAGCCCCCCAGACAACCTTGTGCGTACTAGGATTTTTTGTTTTCCATCTTCGCCCATTGATTCCTGTGTCGTGTATCTTCTCCTGTGTGGTGTCTTCAGCATTCTACACATTGCAAGGTGGGTGTAGAAGGAGAGGAGGGGGGGGGGGGGGGGAGGAGGAGGAGGTGGCTGGTCGGGAGTGTTGGAGGAGTCGTGTTGCTTGTCGCTTTGCTAGTGCTAGTTTAGTGCTGGCGGGCTCTCTCTCTCTCTCTCTCTCTCTCTCTCTCTCTCTCTCTCTCTCTCTCTAATCCGTTTTGAAACCGTTGGAATGTTGCATGGGATTCAAAAGGATTACTTATCGGGAAATATCTTTTTGGGGTGGGAGGGGGGCCGGTTGTTTGTTGACAGGTAGTAGGAGCGTGTCGACTACTTTTATCAAAATTTTAACATGAGGTGGCTCTACATACCCACTTGGGGCATAGCCTACCCTAAGCAGGTCAAGGAAGCATCGCACACGGGTGGTGAATGGGTTCTTTAAAAGACCCCAGAATTCGAGAGTGAATGTGGTTATTTTTCAAGGTTCCAGCTTATTCATTCAACCCTGTGCCATGCCATATGGGCATGTGTCACAGAGGAATGCTTTACTGTGCGTCAGATAGGGCAGACCACCCGAAAATCTTTATTGCCAGCTGCATTTTGCGTATGAGGGGCGAATGGGCGGGTATTGGTATGCGTACAGTTGGCGAAGGGGTCACCTTGACCTGGACAGTCGGTGGAAGAGACAGACTTCTGCGATTTCGTTTGCAAATGATGTGATTTAGGCCCCGGCTGTATATGAATTAGGAATTCAGTACTGAGTAAGGATTTTAACTTTATGGTTTTGAAAGGGGAGTTCGTGTTTAAATCCTAAAGCGTCACAGCTAAGTATATGTTGCCATCTTTCATCGGTTACAGTGGCTTTCAACTTTGTCTTAGCAATGATTGGGGCATTAATTTTGAAGGGATTCCCCGTGATTTTATGTGAGATTGTATCTCTTACTAGGATGACGTCATTGCCCTTTTATCTTCATCCTGTTCGAGATAAGATTTAGGTTACAGTGCGTTGGTGCCTTTGTTTTTGTTGTTGTTGCTGTATGTCTCGTAGGGGCAGAAAACCTTCTGTTCATGGCTGGCAATATATGCCAGCGTTGGTTTATACGCAAGTGATAATTGCAGGGTTGTGGCTCATGAAGCAACTAGACATATATTTATACAGTGTGTAGGTTTAGTAGGTTCTAATTTTTCCCTTCCTAATCATAATTTTTATTTATCATGAAATATTGATCAGCTAAACAGCTTTGTGTATATTTATATAGACAGAGAGAGAGAGAGAGCAGCTCAGTTTGTTCATTACTAGTGCATAATGACCATTTAAACATTAGTGATGTGAACCGAAGAAGTGAAATAAGTTTCGTTCCGTCAAAATAGGCACCAGCTTTTATTGTGTATATCTTAAGTTTTAACAGACCACGAGCTGATTAACCAGCTCTCCTAGGGTTGTGGCCCGAAGGATTAGATATTTTTACGTGGCTAGGAACCAATTGCCGTCACCTAGCAAAAACGGGGACCTACAGCTTATTTGTGGGATCCGAATCACACTATATCGAGAAATAAATTTCCTCTGATTCCGCGTTGGCCGAGTCGGGGATTCGAACTTCGGACATATATATATATATATATATATATATATATATATATATATATATAGATTATATATATATATAAATTTAAGGGTTTGAGATTTGAAAGGCATACCTAGGCTATGCCGAAAATGATTTACTAAGGGGTGGCTTTATAGTCTGATGTCTCGACTCTGATGGTATTAGTCTTAAACTGCTTATTATGTAGTACATTGTGTATGATTATGATTCATTTTTTTTTCTAATAATGGCCTTGGCTGGTTCAATAGATGATAGGTTAGCAACTCTCTTTGACTTTTAACTTAACTGTTTTGGCATTTACTTACTATTGTTCCTGTCAGTTTGCTAGCTTGTTAGTTTGCTTTTTATTTAATAACATTATTTGTTGAGATCAGTGTCAATACTAGTGCATAATGACCATTAAACATTAGTGATGTGAACCGAAGAAGTGAAGTTTCGTTTCCATCAAAATAAGCCACCATGCTTTTATTGTGTATATCTTAAGTTTTACCAGACCACCGAGCTGATTAACAGCTCTCCTAGGGATGTGGCCCGAAGGATTAGATATTTTTACGTGGCTAGGAACCAATTGGTCACCTAGCAACGGGACCTACAGCTTATTGTGGGATCCGTATCACACTATATCGAGAAATAAATCTCTGATTCCGCGTTGGCCGAGCCGGGATTCAAACTTCTGACCACCGGATTGGCAGCCGAGCGCGAAAACCACTCGTCCAGCGAGGAACTTGCACCAGAGGTTATCTGGCAGTCGTGCAGATACAGATAAAGATGGAAAGATTATTTTGAGTGTTCAGTAAACTTCAGACGGTTATTTTGAAAGTTTATATCAAACTTACATAAGGATTGATGAGGATATGTGAGTGTGGATGTTGTAGTTTGTGTAGCGCTGAATGTTTACAGGGAAATCAGGATAGTTTTTCAAATTTATTTTAATGATAGAACGGGCATTTAAAATTGCAAGGATAGCATTTGAAATGTGAAACATGTTATTGCACATGAGCGCGCCATTTCCCTGAACTGTTGTCAATCAGTATCACGTGTGCGACAGTTCCAGGAGCGGTTCATTTGTCTAAAAAAAAAAAAAATGGTATTCCCAATAACTGTCTGATAAAATAGCTTCAATTCCCGTTGTGACCATCTATCTGTATTGAGATAACATTGAAGCAAAGGTTACTACAATTCCCCATGAGGTGTATGATACCCTACAGATCAGAAACCGTGATTTGGAAGAGATTTAAGAAAGTGAAAAGAACCCAATATTGGTCTAGGTAACTGGAGGTACTTCACTGGTCCCAGAACAGCGAAATGAGTGTGTGTTTTTTTTTATGGAGGGGGTTTGGGATGGGGGAGAAGGGGTGTTGATAGACGGGCTTTGGAAGTATAGATGGATGGAGGGGAAGGGTTCGGAATGCTGGCTGAATTTGAAGGGAGTGGCCACGTGAAAGATTGAATGTAGGAAAGGGGTTAGGGGAGATGTGGTGGATGGGTAGGCGTTTTGCCTAGGGCGCCATGCTTGTTGATGCTTCAGTAGGCACGCAACAATATATATATATAATAATATATATATACTATATATATATATATATATATATATATATATTTAATTACACGATATTTGTAACATTGTATGTAAGCTCGCTCCTCTGCTATGAAGTTATTTTTGTCATGGATAATGATATTCACAGTTTCTCTCACGGACGTCCGGTGGACTTGGCATTACTCATTCATTCTCATTTTAATTAGGCCTCGAGAGGCACGCTCTCGTCTGGTTTTCAAGATTTGTTAGGGGACAAGGACTTGAGTACTTGAGTACGGCGACTGTTTTTCGTTTTATGTAAACATATTCTGTAGGTTTTGTTCTAGAACGTCTTAAGTTTTAGTCAATACTAGATTCTTGACCTTTATCCTTATTTCAAGCTGGAATCTTGAGAATGAGCTGTGAGTTGCGTACAGCATTATTTCAAGAAATCCTTAGTATATATATACTCTGCTGGATTCAAGTTCTGGAATTTCACTTGGAGTGGCCTGGCACTGGAATTTTGCTTTGAATTGTGTTCGGTACTGGAATCTTGTTTGGAATTGTGTTCGGTACAGGAATCTAGCTTGGAATTGTGTTCGGTACTGGAATCTTGCTTTGAATAGTAGTGTATTCGGTGTGGGAATCTTGCTTGGAATTCTTGGTTTGTGCTAAATTCTTGCTAGGAATTCTGGGGTTCTCTCTAAATTCCTAAAAGGAGTCTTTGGCACTGGATTTTAGTTAGGCTATCTTAGTTTCGTAGATGGGTTCGACTATCATTGACTTTAGAGGAATTTCCATCGATGAACAATGCGTAGATTATTAACCTATCTCCATGACGTTTTAGATCCGATAGCTGGCGAGTTTTGACTCCGTAAAAGTCGAGGACCTCTGTCCGGTTAGGTCGGATTGAACGGTCAAACCCTTGCCCTATAGGCCTGTGCATGGGCCTAACGCCTCACTCCAGTATATACCTGTGCTCAGTGACTTGCAACTTACACCAGGACTCTGGCGTGAATGACACTGAAGGCTCAAGAGGTCACCAGTTTGAGACGAGTATGACATTTGATGCTATTTCATAATTAAACAGGAACCCTCGAGAGAGGGACAAAGATGACCTCGTTTAGGCTTACGAAAGACACCACCACCACACACCACTCCTTGCTCGGCCTAAGTGTGTCGCGTGGAATAATGTCCTCGGGGGCCGGTAGGAACTGAGTGAGGTGGCTGTTTGTTGTTGCTGTTGGTGTCGAAATTGCTGAAAAGATAATTGGCACTAGGAAGGAGGTCGTTATTTTTATGTTATTACTGATGATGTTGCTTAAGTGTGAACTATAATTTTTGTTTTTGAGAGCAGAAGTATTCTTTTGTATTAAATATTATTACTGATATAGTGCTTAAGTGTGACTAATACATTTTGTTTTGAAAACTGAAGTATTCTTTTGGTTATTGAAAAAAATAAGATTGGTAATATTGAAATCACTATTCATTGTATCCCTTTTACTTTCTTTCTTGTTTTTATAATTAAATTTTGATTTTGGTGATACTGAAACAGTATTATATGTTGTTATCACTTTTATAATTATATGATACCCTTGTAAGTGTGAATGATTAATATTCAGCTAAGTAACCAGACGTACTTTAGAAAGTTTTGATAGTTATAACGTTATTTGGTATGTGACGTGTCAATACAGATCTTTATTTGGCAATAATTATCATTACGGCAGCTTATTTCTTTCACCATGATGGTAGAGCTTTTTTATTTTATTATATTTTTCTCGTTTTGATCCTTCCTGTTTTTCCTTGGAGCTGGGGCAGAAAGGGGAATTCAATTGCCCATCCCAATGGCCTCTCTGTCGGAAAATTTAAAAGAAGAAAATGGTTTAATTCTATAAGAATTTTGGTGCGTTGTCATATTTCCAATATATTAAGAAGCAGGTGTACCTACATGTCCCCTTTGTGGGGCTATTCGATTTAGACACCGGCCTCATACTTGACTTTTAACCAGAAACGAAGAGATAGTGTAGAATTAATTACCTCTCTCTCTCTCTCTCTCTCTCTCTCTCTCTCTCTCTCTCTCTCTCTCTCTCTCTCTCTCTCTCTCTCTCTCTCTCAGGTGAATATATATATCATGCAAAGGGGGCTCATTATCATTAGCTGGTGGGCGATAATGATTTGGAAGTCATGGCATTACTCTTTGATTCATGTATACGTGCGAGTTATTTCCGTTCGTCACGTCTTTCTTGTTATGGCGAATAACTTCTTGGCATTCCAAGGTCATTCCCGGTGACCTTTTGTATTCGTGAGGGAGTGTGGTCGTTTGTTTGACTTACAGTAAGGGTATAGCATATTGTTTTTACTGTGTTTTGGCGTGTATGGTATACTCTGACGTTATATTTTTATATATATATGTATATATATATATCGATATTTTATATATAATATCTATCTATATGATATATTATTAGACAAGGCCATTAAAACACTGGTTTAAAACTAAGGACTATATAGTCCAGAGCTTCAAACCAATGTTGTTTGTAATGGGCCTTTTTTATACCTTGAGGACATATCCTGTTTTAACAGACGAATTTATTTCCTATTATATATATATATATATAATATATATATATATATATATTTTGATATATATATACATCATATATATATATATATATGTGTAAAGAATTTTTTGAATTTTATATATAATATATAATGTTGAATATTTTTACTTCATTGACTCTGTCATTAATGGAATTTTTATTGATATATTTCCGATATTTATAAATTCCCCACACAAATATATATATATATATATATATATATATATATATATATATATATGTGTGTGTGTGTGTGTGTGTGTGTGTGTGTGTGTGTGCATATATATATATATCTATATATATATATATATATCTATATATATATATATATATATATATAACAAAATGACATAGTGCGTCGTGTTCCTAAGTGTCAAGAGTGGTGTGTCTGCTGTTCCCCACGTGTAGTAGTACTGTTGACATCGAGACAATCACCTCTTGGGCATTTATATATAAAGACAGGCTTTCGGTCGTATTATGCCACCTGTGGAAAATGGGCAAGTCGGGTATCTCTCTCTCTCTCTCTCTCTCTCTCTCTCTCTCTCTCTCTCTCTCTTGCTTAAAGGGTAAAGGCTGCTACAAGCAGTAAGGAGGGCGACAGTGATCTCTCACCTTGGCCCTGGAATGGAATGTGTTGTCTGTAGCCAAGTGTGATGCTGCTGCTGCTTCAGGATCTAAATGCTCGTTTCATTGAGGGAGCTCTTACTGCTAGCTGCTGCTGCCCACTTCCTGAACACCCCCCCCCCCACGCCCTCCTCCTCTCCTCTCTCTCCTCACTCCCTCCCTCCTTCTCTCTCTCTCTCTCTCCTTCCCACACACTCTCTCCCCCTCCTCTCTCCATTCTCATCCCGCCTCTCTCTCTCTCTCTCTCTCTCTCTCCTCTCTCTCTCTCTCTCTCTCTCCTTCGCGTGTGGGTGTGGGATAGTGGATTGCCTTCACACATTCTCTCTCTCATACATTTTATATATATACTATATATATATATATATATATTATATATATATATATATATATATATATATAATCATGCTTTGTATTTATGATACCATTAATTATACATTAATTATAGATGGGACGATTTCATTTCCCTTCAGTATTCAGAAATATTTCAGAAGGACGAATTCCCCTCTCGACCTAACTGGGCCACTGAGAGAGAGAGAGAGAGAGAGAGAGAGAGAGAGAGAGAGAGAGAGAGAGAGAGAGAGGTTTTTTCCCCGAAATCGTTGGTCTGTATCCGTTCGCCATTGACA
This sequence comes from Macrobrachium nipponense, assembly GCF_015104395.2. NCBI lineage: Eukaryota > Metazoa > Arthropoda > Malacostraca > Decapoda > Palaemonidae > Macrobrachium > Macrobrachium nipponense. Next base: position 971,621 of record NC_061105.1, on the reverse strand, counting down.
GCGGATTATGGCAGTGTCATAGTCCTAGTAAAAATTCTTTGAATTGAGTAATACCAGAAGAGGTGTTTCCCAACCAACTTAAAGCAGATTCACATCAACCTTGCATTTGACGTCTAGGCCAGTCCCTTACGACGCTCCTGATTGGCTGTTGGTAAGCCAATCACAGGGCTGGAAACTCTCAGTCTCTCTCGAGAGTTCACATAGGCAGGATGTATGCTCCACCTCTCCTGAGGGGTATTTTTGAAAGACGTATCTCTCAGGAGAAGTGAAACATACATCCTGCCTATGTGAGCTCTCTAGAGAGACTGAGAGTTTCCAGCCCTGTGATTGGCTTATCAACAGCCAAATCAGGAGCGACCCTGAGGACAGAATTAGCGATTAAACGAAGGATAAATTCAACATAATATCGTTCCTACAGTCGATTCAGTCAGATGACAGGGTGCATCTCATAAATGCAGTTAATAAAGATCCTTGTTTATATATTGATCAGTGGTTCATTATAAGAATTGATCTACAATTATGATCAATTACATTGATTGATGTATTTATGAAGCATTTAACACTGTTCTGTAATCACAAGGAAAATACAATATTCACAGTTACGAGTAATTCATATAATTTGGTTAAAATGTATAAGTCTGTGTTTTGAAATGATCGTAAGGCAGTTAATCACTAATAGGATTTAATTTTGATTTGGTAATCTTGTAGTTTAAAATTTTTTTTTTATTTTAAGAATCTTGCGATAACAACGGTGATATTGTTATATACAGGTTGTCCATAAAGTCCCAGTAGCATTACAAGTATTCATTGCTCAGAATGGCACTGTGGCTTTATGGACACCCTGTAGTATATCAAGCAATTCATCTTTTAACATCATTATCAAACGACGATTTCAGTCGACAGCGAAGGACGAGTATACAGGCCGCGAAACGTGCATATTATGCGAAACTTCTAAATTTAGTCGTTTATTGGGCAAGACGTCAATTTAGCCTATTTCGCAAGAGTTCGAGGAGTGACGAAATCGGTTAGTTGGTGCCCTCGGTGTACCTCACGCCGTGCACTGTAGGCATTACTTAAATTCTTTGCAGAGTCCCTTAGGCCCTCAGCTGCAACCCCTTTCATTCCTTTTACTCTACCTCCGTTCATATTATCAGTTGTTGCAACGTGCAACTGCGAGGTTTTCCCCGCTGTTGCACCTTTAAAGCCTGTTCATTGCAACTTTCCATTCTAGCGCTGAATGACCACATATGTCCAAGCGCTTGGCCTTTGACATAAATTCTGTGTTCTAATTACTTATGCTATATATATATATATATATATATATATATATATATATATATATATATATACAATATACATATAATGAGAACAGAATTTATGTCAAAGGCATATATATATATATATACATATATATATATATATATATATATATATATATATATGATAATAGTAATAATAAACAGACTAAATGTGAATCCGGAGAAGAGACATTTAACCTTGAAAAAAATGCGACATTTAACGTTGAAAAGTATGCGTTACTTGACCTTGAAAAGAATGCGATACTTACCATGAAAAAAAATGCGACATTTGACCTTGTAAATAACGGACGATTGACCTTGAAAAAGCGAGATTCGACCTTGACAAGAATGCAATATTTGACGTGAAAAGAATGCGGTATCATACTTTGAAAAGAATGCAATATCTGACCTTGAAAGAATGCGAGCGTTTGTTGGCAGACGTTAGGCCCGCTACGTAATTCGGCGTTAGCCAGCCGTTGTTACTTGTTAGAGTATGCACAGGGGTTTCTCTACTCCAAGTATATGATCGTTTGGTTGATTGATTTATGACTGCTAAAACTGGTGTCACGGTGTATGATCGTGTTGACGTATTCCGGATACCAGGTGGTGACAAAAATTGGTGTATAGTTGTCATTAGTATGTATGCAATAAGGTTGATGTTTTCTTTTTCTTTTTCTTTTTTTTAGTAAGAAAAGGCTTCTTTTATAGAGGTTTGGTTAAGTGGTGCTTATATATATATATATATATATATATATATATATATATATATATATATATATATATAACATATCAAACTTCTACTTGGACACATAAATGATATTAATAGTTGTACAAAGTGTACGGAATCTTTATCACCATCCTGTATACCCAACAAATACTATATATGTATACACATATTTACATATATATATATATATATATATATATATATATATATATATATATATATATATATATATAATACATATGCTATATATATATATATACTTTACATATATCTGTATGTATATATTATATGTATATTATATATATATTATTCTTAGCTTTAAATAGTTCATATTTGCTGTTCGTCCTATTTCTTAATCTGTTTCTCACTTATGGAGAGAATGTTAGGCAGATGGCAGGAAATACTGCGGTTTTTTTTTTTTTTTGGTTTTTTTTTTTTTTCTTTCACAACTTTGTTGTGTCTTATCCGGTCTTGAAATGCCGTGACCTTGAGTAAACTTTCCCTTTTAACTCGACTAGTTTTTCGGACTTTTTTTTTTCTTTTTTTTTTTTTTCGCTGAAAGGAATTTAACTTGTGGGAATTTTTTTCTCGTCAGAATGAACTTTTTTTATGTGAATTGTTTATATTTGGAGGGAGGTAACGTCCTAATGAATCATGATGGTTTTGTGAGTTCATAAATAAATAGTCTCTCTCTCTCTCTCTCTCTCTCTCTCTCTCTCTCTCTCTCTCTCTCTCTCTCTCTCTCTCTCTCCATTTGCAAGTTGTATTTTACATCACTTTATATTATTATTATTATTATTATATTATTATTATATTATTATTATTAGTATTATTATTATTATTTATTATTATTATAGAAAATGGTGACTAAATCTTTTACAGTACCTCTTTTGGAGGGCCAAGTACCAAAAATAACTGAACAATAAAGTTAGCTTCTCTCTCTCTCTCTCTCTCTCTCTCTCTCTCTTCTCTATGTGTGTGTGTGTGTATTCAATTACTCTACATTCACAGTAAATTTGGCTTCCTTTTGTCCCTACTCTAACCCTACACTCAAATAGGGTTGAGTGAGTTCGAGTAGTGGGCAGCTGCTCTCAGTCAGTGCAAACGTAAGTTTTATGTAACCTGACTTGGTATTGGGTAGTATTGGTATGTCAGGGGCTCTCTTTGTTGTATGTAGATGTATCTGAAAATTGGTCGAGAAGGTGTTATCTTACCGTTTTACTTAATATGTTGAGAGGAAATAAATGATCTTACCGTGTTACTTAATATCTTGAGAGGGAAATAAATTATCTTACCGTGTTACTTAATATGTTGAGGGGAAAATAAATTATCTTACCGTGTTGCTTAATATGTTGAGAGGGAAATAAATTATTTTCATTTTTGCGACAGTTTTGACCAGGAAGGCAAATCTTTGTTGTGTGAATCAGAGTAATGCCATGACTTCCAAATCATTATCGCCCACCAGCTAATGATAATGAGCCCCCTTTGCATGATATATATAAACCTGAGAGAGAGAGAGAGAGAGAGAGAGAATATTCCACTTGCAATGAGGTGAAATCACAAGGGAGAGGGAGAGAAAGAATATTTCACTTGCAATGAAGTGAAATCACGAGAGAGAGAGAGAGAGAGAGAGAGAGAGGATGAGAGAGGGAGAGAGAGAGAGAGAGAGAGAGAGAGAGAGAGAGAGTGTACGAGGAAATGGGAAATAGTTCTCAAAGTTCAGTAGTGTGTGTTGAAGCTAATAAATCCCACGTTGGTTATTTTAGATAAACATAGATCAGAGATTCAGTGGCTGAAAGGTCCAATAGGCTTTGGAATGTGGTAATAGCCAGAAATGTGAATTTGACGTTTTAATCTTCATTACTATTTCTCTGTTTATTCGGCTCTATTTTTTTTCCCGAACGACCGTTCTACTTTTTAGCAAGCTTTTATGATGATAAAAACTTTTGTGATGATGACGAGGAGTTGTAGGGAGAGCGAGCAGAGGAGTAAAGTTCGCTTACCTACCTCTCCCGTAATATAACTGTCTGGCACAATTGGCAGGGTTTTTTTTTTTTTTTTTTGCTCGTGGAATAATGTCGAAAGCGCTCATTTTCCACAGTTTTATCGCGTGACGGCCTCTCCGGTTCTACCTGCCGAGCAGAGTTTTGTGTGTGTGTGTGTGTTTTGTGTGAATTTGGCGTTTGCAGTTTTGCCTGTATCGTTATTTTTATTTCTGTTGTTATTGCTGATTCGTTTTACTCTTAATTCGTTAAACGAGGCCTGTGAGTCACCCTCAGTACCATCAGCGCCTCAGTGGCGTGATCGTTATGGTCTTGACGTGCCACCTCAGTGGGTGCGAGTTCGATTCTCGGGCATTCCATTGAGGTGTTATGATGTGTATTTCTGGTGATAGAAGTTCTCTCTCGACGTGGCTCGGAAGTCACGTGAAGCCGTTGGTCCCGTTGCTGAATAACCACTGGTTCCATGACGTAAAAACACCCTAAAAACTAAACCTTATTGCCATCAATGCACCTCACACGGTGCACTTTAGGCATTACTTCATGGTCTTAGCAGCTATGGGCCTTCCTTAGGCCCCACCCTAGCTGCAACCTCTTTCATTACTGTTACTGTACCTTCGTTCATATTCTCTTCCATCTGACCTTCCACTCTCTCGAACAGTTGTTTCATAGTGCAACTGCTTTGAGGTTTTCCTCCTGTTACGCCTTTTCAAACCTTCTTGCTGTCAGTTTCCCATTCAGCGCTGAATGCCCTTATAGGTCCCAGTGCTTGGCCTTTGAGAAATTTCACAGCTTGGTGAGACGAACCACGAAGATTGGTAAAAGTAAAAAGAGAGAGAAAGCAATCAATCAACCTGGGTCCTATGGAGAGTCTCTTGGGTGGAACACTGTGATAGGTAGCCCTCCTGAAGGGAGTTTTCAGGAATAAATACTAAAATTTTGACATTTTGTCGTCTGTTCATTTTTATGGTCTCAGACTTGCGTGCTGTTTATTTTCATGGTCTCAGACTTGCGTACTGTTTATTTTCATGGTCTCAGACTTGCGTACTGTTTATTTTCATGGTCTCAGACTTGCGTACTGTTTATTTTCATGGTCTCAGACTTGCGTACTGTTTATTTTCATGGTCTCAGACTTGCGTACTGTTTACTCATGGTCTCACACTTGCGACGTTATGCATTTCATGGTCTCAACTTGCGACGGTTTATCTCATGGTCTCACACTTGCGTACTGTTTATTCTCATGGTCTCACACTTGCGTACGGTTTATTCTCATGGTCTCACACTTGCGTACTGTTTATTCTCATGGTCTCACACTTGCGTACGGTTTATTTTCTTCATCTCACACTTGCGTACGTTTTATTCTATGGTCTCACACTTGCGTACGTTTATTCTCATGGCACTGACGTTTATTCTCATGGTCTCACACTTGCGTACGGTTTATTCTCATGGTCTCACACTTGCGTACTGTTTATTCTCATGGTCTCACACTTGCGTACGGTTTATTCTCATGGTCTCACACTTGCGTACTGTTTATTCTCATGGTCTCACACTGCGTACGGTGATTCTCATGACTCACACTGCGTACTGTTTATTTTCATGGTCTCAGACTTGCGTACTGTTTATTTTCATGGTCTCACACTTGTTATGTTTTTATTTTCGGTCTCACACTTGCGTACGGTTTATTCTCATGGTCTCACACTTGCGTACTGTTTATTCTCATGGTCTCACACTTGCGTACGGTTTATTCTCATGGTCTCACACTTGCGTACTGTTTATCATGGTCACACTTGCGTACTGTTTATTTTCATGGTCTCACACTTGCGTACTGTTTATTTTCATGGTCTCACACTTGCGTACTGTTTATTCTCATGGTCTCACACTTGCGTACTGTTTATTTTCATGGTCTCACACTTGCGTACTGTTTATTCTCATGGTCTCACACTTGCGTACTGTTTATTCTCATGGTCTCACACTTGTTCGTACGTTTATTCTCATGGTATCACACTTGCGACTGTTTAATGTCATGGTCAACACTTGCGTACGGTTATTCTCATGGTCTCACACTGCGTACTGTTTATTCTACATGGTCTCACACTTGCGTACGGTTGTTATTTTCATGGTCTACCACTTGCGTACTGTTTATATTCATGGTCTTCACTGCGTACTGTTATTCTAGGTCTCACACTTGCGTACGTTTATGTCTCATTGCGTCATTCTCATCACACTGGTACTGTTTATTTTCTCTATTGTGCCTCTCACACTTGCGTACTGGTTTATTTTCATGGTCTCACATTGTCTTGCGGTTATTGGTTTAATTTTTTCATGGTCCTTCTCAACCATGGTTCTTGCGTACTTTTTTTTCATGGTCTCACACTGGCGGTCTTGTCATTCATGCCACAACTTGCGTTTTTTTTGTACTGTTTATTCTCATGGTCTCACACTTGCGTACTGTTTATTCTCATCTCACACTTGCGTACTGTTTATTCTCATGGTCTCACACTTGCGTACTGTTTATTCTCATGGTCTCAGACTTGCGTACTGTTTATTTTTCTGGTCTTAGATGGACGTAATTTTAATCGTTAGATTTTGACGAATGCCAAAATCTCCAGGGATCTTTGAAGAAAAGATTCCAGAGAAATTCAGATAATAGTCATTCCCCGTAGTGCTGTTATTGCACCTCACAAGGTGCACTGTACGCATCACTCGAAGTTCTTTGCAGCATCTCTTCGGACCCTGGTTGCAACCCCTTTCATTCCTTTTACTGGACCTCTGCTCATATCTTTCTTCCGTCTTACTTTCTACTGTAATTGTTTCAGAGTGCAGCTGCGAGGCTCACCTCCTGTTGTATCTTTAAAAATCACATTTACTCTACTTTCTTTTTAGTGATGAATGACCTCATAGGTCCCAGCGCTTGGTTTTCTATTTCTAAATAATTTTCATTCAGTCTTAAAACTCTTTAGCTCATGTGGTGGGCGCGTGATCACGGTTAGCCCTTTGTTCAAAAGTGTCGTTAATCCCTATCGGTAACGGGCAGGTCAGGCCGTTGAAAGAAGGAAGGTTACCGGTACATCGTAAGCCCTATCACTCCCCCCCCCCAAAAAAAAAAAAACCGGGGTTAGGGATAGTCTATAAATCAGTCAGGATTGTTTTTCTCCTTTCCGAAGGATACTCTATGTAATTCTTTGCTTCGTGACTGTACTTCTCTTCAAATTGTACTTGATACCAGATATTCTTCTCATTTGAAAGCATATACAAATAATTCATTGGTATACTCATCAATGCACACGAGAGTTATAGATTGCTTCTTATTCTTAATAAAGATGCCTCATGATTAGGTTTACCACAACACTCAGTTCAC